>NW_022900925.1:20414602-20446971 GCF_012274545.1 Fukomys damarensis
TTTTTTTTTTTTTTGGAGATAGAGTCTCACTTTGTAGTTCAGGCTGGCCCTGAACTCACTATGCAGCCCAGGTTGGCCTCAATCTCACAGCAATCCTCCCTCAGCCTCCTGAGTACTGGGATTACAGGAGTGCACCACCATGCTTGGCTCTGAAATTACTTTCTTTAATCTGGTGAACAAATTAATAGCACTTTCTAATGGATCCCACCATCTTTGTATTCTTAGAGGGTGGCTTCATCTGTCATGATGTATGATTCTTTTTTTTTTCTTTTTTGTATCAGGATTGAACTCGGGACCTTGCACTTGTGAGGCAGGTGGTAGAACCACTGAGCTAAACCCTCGGCCCAGATGTATGATTCTTTTAAAACATTCTTGGATCCTATTTAGGATTTAAAAACATTTTTAGCACTAAAAAGTTGGAAGAAAAAGGCTCAAAATTATAAAACATACCATAGATAGACTTGAATTGTTCAACTTTTTTACTAGACTACGTCTCAGAATGCACTTTCAGGAAATGACATAAAGGATAAAGAATTGGCCTACAGTTCAATCCCTCTCACTTTGGGATTTCCACAAGTAACTCAGGGACAAATAAGATTATGTGCCACATCATTATGCTTGTAAAGTACAATGTGATTCTTAAAGTCACAACACCGATATGAGACTTAATAATAAACGAAAATAATAAGGGAAAAAAGTGAAATTAACCTTTCCTTACAAAGTTAATAATAGTCTGATGTCTATAACTAGAAAAGTAAAAATTTTAAGCTTAAATTTTCTCCAGAGATCCCAGCACCCGGGAGGCTGAGGCAGGAGGATTGCTGTGAGTTTGAGACCAGCCTAGGCTACACAGTGAGTTCCAGGTCAGTCTCAACTACATAGTGAGAAGTGAGACCCTGTCTCAAACCCCCCCACAAAAAGAAAAGAAATTAATGTCACTGGATTGGGTCCAGAGAGGTTTCCTAATGTGGAGATGGGGAATGTTCACTTACCTCACTGGTTGCAAATCTCCAAAGAAGAGATTTTTATGTCTCATCGCTACATGATCTCTTAATTCATAAGATAAAAACAGGAAAAATAAACAGAAAAAAATCCACCATCTTGGCAGCCTTCTTTTCCTTACAGTTATGAATTTTAAAGAAATTAAACTTTCTTACATGTATTGAAGATAGGAGACATGCACTTGGAAATGTGTCTCAGAATACATACACTATGGAAAGAGAACAACTAATGGTATCTATTTCGATCAACTGTAGAAGGCATTTAAGAGAAGCTGGAATGTACTGAACAAAGACCCAGACTGAGATAAAATACTTTACTTCTCTAGGCAAAAATTATTGCATTGATTAGTATAAGCACCCAAATTAAAGTTAACAAACTAAAATTCCTTCAATTGTCCACACACTGCTATAACTAAATGTTAGCAGGGAAATACATCTCTTTAGGTGAATTACAAACATTACTGTAGAAATGCTTCTTTTAAGTCTTCATCTTCCAGTCTAAATTCTTTAGTTTAGTTTAGGTTTTTTTTTTTGGTAGCTTTATAATTATTTGATGAAAAGAAGGGATTTTTTATTAGTACCTATACATGTTTGCAGTACATAATGATTACATTTATCATGGGAAGTTGGTACATGTATGCAACACATCTTACCCCTCCCCACCCTTAATCTCTTGGTCTCCTTCTGGAAGGGGTAATTTCCAGAGGCCTATATGTTTATTATTATTGTCTGGTAATTTGGCAATTCCCTAGATTCTGATTTTTTTCCCTACCAGATGACCACTAGAGCATTATTTATGGCATTAAAAAGCATTTAATTATATAAAATATTTAAAGATCCATTTTAATCTAGGATACAAGGTTTCATAACATGAAATAAGTAGCTAGTGTAGTTCACCTTTAATATTATACTTTTATCAACAAAGCAAAACACTGAACTCTGGAGAGGCATGTCCATCTCAAACACCGTATGACCTCTTCTAGGAGGAAAAGCTCCACCTCTAAAATAACTTCAATAAATAATCAGCCTAAATCACTCCCCTGCTTAAATCACCCATTTTCTGGTCTTGACCAGTCCCAGGATCTGCTCTCTGTTTATATTTCTTACATGACTGTTTGCCCCATATGCACATCACCTGGTCTCATCCAGGCTTACCATGCAGTCTCAGAACACACTGCATTGCCATCTTGCCTCCATGTTTCAGTAGCAGTTACTGACTCTCCTTAGAATTTCTTTCATCTTCATGGAGCTATATAGTATCTTAAATCTGCCTTCTAATTCTAATTTGTTTATAGTCACAGACACACTGATTATATTTGGGGTAACGCAAAGCCGTGACAATAAGAATACAAAGTAATTTTTTCTATTGTTAAGATTTGATTACATTTGGTTTGGCAGTGAAGAAATAACCATTAGGGAAATCTTTTATTGTTGGTTCAGCAACAGGCTAGAAAAATAGCCTGATTTTAATCTTGAAAATTAGCCTGAGTGCTAATTTTACCTCCTTTGAAGTCAATGATTTAAGTCAGTAGTGGAGAACCTATGGCGCATGTGCTGCAGTGGGCTAAAAGTTCTGCCATCACTGATTTAAGTTGTCCTTATATTATAACTTAATATATTAAAATTGGCACAGAACAATTCATTGATAATTATGATTAAAGATTTTGTAAATTTAAAGCTTGTCTTAGTTACAAAGCTCACCTCTTGAAATGATTCACCAGGACTCCAACAAGTTCTCCAATTCGACTCTCATGGGTTGGCTGCTTGCTGAAGAGGCAGACAATGAGGTCTTTGTTGTCTTTTGTGTGGAACACTACAAGTTCATCCTTTCCATTGGAGACGCTCAGACCAGTCAACTGCAAAAACAGAACTATTATGACGATTCTCAAAAGAATGAGTTTAAAATATATATTTTGTAATGGATTTGTTCAATAATGAAGATGAAGGACGGGGATTTAGCTCAGTGGCACTGTGCCCACCTTGCAAATGCAAGGTCCTGAGTTTGATCCCCAGTACCACAAAAACAAACAGACAAAAAAACCAGATGAATTTAATCTATCAAACTTCAGAGAATAAGCAGGTTAATGAAATAAAGAACAAAATTAATGCAACTGGAAACAGAAAAAAATCAAGAAAGTCAATAAAACAAAAAGATGGTTTTTTCAAAAGACCAAAAGAAATGATAATCTCTAGCCCCAAAAGAAAAACACATACAGAAAATGTCATTATCAGTATCAGGAATAGAAGAGGGGCTATCACTACTGACCACACAGATAATTAAATAGGTAATAAGGGACTATTTTAAAATTTTATATACAACAACTTACAAACCAAGTAATTCCTTCAAAGTTCAAACTATCATAACTCACCCAAGAAGAAATAGACTGAATAGTTTTATTTTGTTGAAGAAATTAAAGTTTTAGTTAAAAACCTTTGGAAAAAGAAAACTCCAGGCCCAGATTATTATTATTTTTGTACCGGGGATTGAACTCAGGACCTTGTGTTTGCGAGGCAGGTGGTGGTACCACGGAGCTAAATCCCCAGCTCCCAGGTTATTTTATTAAGTGAATTCTACCAAACATTTAAAGAAGAAATACCATCAATTCTCCATATCTCTTTTAGAAAACAGAAGATAAGGGAACACTTCTAAGTTATTTTAAGAGCCATCATTATCCTGATACCAAAAATAGATACAGATAGCACAAGAAAACTGCAAACCTACATCCTTCATGTAATAATTTTACTTGCATGTAAAAATAGTCAATGAAATGCTACCAAATCAAATCCAACAACATATAAAAACAATAGTACACTATGCCTAGAGTTTACTAAGAAATATAAGGCTAATATAATATTTAAAAATCAGTGTAACAACAGAATAAAACAACAGATGAAAAGAAAAGCTATATGATAGCTGTGGTGCCAGATTCCTATAATCCCAGCACTTGGCAGATTGAGGCAGGAGGATTGCTATGAGTTTGAGGAAAGCCTGGGCTACACAGTGAGTTTAAGGCCAGCCTGAACAGCATAGTGAGACCTGGTGTCAACAAACAAACAGGCACATGGTCATCAATTGATTTACAGAACAAACTTGACAAAATTCTTCATGTAGCTATAACAATTTCTTAGCAAAGTAACCTGATAAATGACATCTACCAAAATGTCACAGCTAAAAACATTCTTAGTAGTTTTTCTCCTAAGATTGACAGCAATGCAAGGATTTCCATGTCTTGTCATGCAGCATTACCTTGAAGCTCTCACCAGTGCAATAAGGCAGGATAAAGAAATATAAAAGTATACAGATGGAAAAGAAGAAAATGTCTCTGTTTTCAGATCACATAATCATCTACATAAAAAATGTCAAGGACTCTACAAAATAGCTCCCAGAGCCAGTGAGTGAGTTTAGTAAGGTCACAGGACACAAGGGCAACATACAAAAATATTTCTGTATAGTTGCAAAGAATAAGTGGAAATAGAAATTTACAAATAAAACTACTACAACTTCAAATACAAAAATATTTAGATATAAATCTAACAAAATGTGTGTAGGACCTATGTATTGAAAATTACAAATTGTTGAAATCAAATTAAAATGCTAATTAAAGAATAAAAAAACCTCAAATAAATGAAGTTGGAAAACTCAAAATTGTTAAGATGTCATCTTTCTTCAAATATAGATCAATCCCAGGAGAGCTTTTGGGAGACATCAGTAAGCTGATTATAAATTGTGTATGGAAAGGCAAAGGAACTAGAATAGTCATGACAATTTTGAAAAAGAAGGATAAGGTTAGAGAACTCACACAGCAGATACAAAGCTACAATAATCAAGAACACGTAATTAGCAAAAGAATAAAAACACAGATCAAATATGACTACTGAATTGTCTACAAGATGCAAAGGCAATTCCGTGAGAAAAGGTATTGTGGACATTTGGACAACTTGGGACACTTGGACTTCCACATTCTAACAGAAACAAACAGCTACCTAAATCATGCTCCTTAAAAACTGACTGAAAATGGACCACATATATAAATATAAAATGTTAAGCTATAAAACTTTTAGAAGAAAATATAGGAGAAAATCTTGTAACCTTGGAGTAAACAAAGATTTCTTAGAAATGACACCACAACACAATCCATAGAAAAATAATGGATAAGCTGAATTTCATAAAAAAAAGCAATGAAAAGATGTTTAACATTGCTAGCCATTCAGGAAATACAAATTAAAACTACAATGAAACACAACTAAAAACCCATCAGAATGACTAAAATGAAACAAAACAAAAGACCATCACCATAACAAAGTAACAATAATAAATGTTGGTGAGGATGCAGAGCAACTGGAATTCACATATATCGGTGGGATATAAAATGGCAGCTGCTTTGGAAACATTTTGGTGGCTAATCTAAAAAGTTAAATGTGGAATTACCATATGATCCAGCAATTTCACTCTCAGGTATTTATCCTAGGGAAATAAAAACTTCTGCTCACCCAAACAATTAAACATAGCTGTTACAGCCTTTCTGTTTATAAATGGCTCAAACCTGAAGCAACCTGAATATCCATCAACAGGTAAATGGACAAATAAACTGTGCTACATCTAGACAATGGAATATTACTCAGCAATGAAAGCAGCAAACTGATTATTCTTGTGTGACATGAATAAATCTCAAAGGCATTATGCTGAGGGAAAGCAGCCAATTTCAAAAGGTTACATACTGTATGACTCCACTTTCTAGAAAACAAAATTATAAGGATGGACACTATATTAGTAGTTGTCAGGGTAAGGGGTTAGAGTGGTCTGATATAAGGGAATTTTTTAGGGTGATGAAACTATCCTGATTATGGCAGCAGTTCATTAATCTGAGCGTGTGTTAAGACTCAGACCTGTAACCACCATTGTGCATAAAATAAATTTCATTACATAAAAATTTAAAAAATGTATGGCTCCTTGGTTTTGATTCTAAAACATTCTACTCTAGTCAATAAAACAGAAGCTGGAGTGAATTTTCATCATGTGTTGGTTTTACTGCAGAAAACACTAAAGTGCTGACTCCTGACTGGCACAAGGGCCATCAATGAGGTAGGCAATCAGTGCAGACAAGGCAGCACCTGGTGCACAGTGCCAGCACCTAGGGTGGGGATGACCCTAGCAAATCATCCAGCTGGATTAGTAAAAGAGATGAATACCAAACCAACACAGAGCACTTTAATAATTACAGTGGGAAGGCCATGTACTTCTGTGCCCACCTTGTAGAAAAGGAAATTGAGGCTTAAGGAGCTTAGCTGGTTTGCAGATCCAGAAACCAGAAATTGGGTAGTGGACTGACTCAGACCCTAATTCTTTTTCATACAGCATGTATAAATGAAAGAAGCTACATTGATTAGTATTCCTAGGAGTAGATCTTCAAAGGAGGTGAAATCTTAGGCTGAATTACGGCTTTTAAAGAATGCCGTATCAGTACTTCCTGAAGAGAGGAGGGAAAATATTCAAAGAATTGGAAATCATTCAACAACCTGTGCAAACCATGGGTTTTCAAGTCCACTGGTAAGACAATACAGCAATCTAGCCTGCCATCTAGACGTATTGCATCCAGATAATTTTTATGTGATTAAATTAAAAATCTCACTTTCATTTAAAAATGTTTTATGCCTACAATGCTTCACTCGCATTTGATTATTTTTATATGTGAATCTAGAATTAAATTATGTAACACTTCATAGGAGAGCTTGATTAAAGCCTAATAAAAGGAGAATGACGGCAGCGGTAAGTGCCAGCTCATCCCAGGGGTGTTAGCTGCTGGGTGTGGGGACGGGACCAGATGCAGCAGAGTGCTGACACCTCAGGGTCAGGGGACTCCTGCCCAGATGGCTCAGCCACAACCCAGCTGGGGTGTGGGCTTCTCTTCCTCCCTTTCCCTATCCTTCATGTTGGGGTGACTTCATCTGCTATGGCAGGAATTAATTCTTCACATGTCTGCTCAGGCCTGGGGGTGTGTTATGTCCCAGGAGAAAAGAAGGAGGAGCACTCAGCTCACGGCTTCACCAACAATAAGACTAGGTTTCTCTTGTTCCAAGGCAGAACAAACAGCAACTCCTTAATTCAGTGGGAAAGCTCACAGATGAGGTGAAAAATCCTCACAAAACACAATTCAATTACATTTATAAAAGATATATTTAAAACAAAAAGACAGATTAAAAAAAAAAGCTGGCTGAGCAGTGGTTCACAACAGTAGTTCCAGCTACTTGGGAGCAGGAGTATCACGCAGGCCTCTGAACTAGCAGCCTGGACAATGATGTGAGGACTTGTCTCAAGGGGGGAAAAGAAAAAGGAAAGAAGGAGGGTGAGGATGAGAAGGAGGAAGAAGAAAAGGAGGAAGAGGAAGAGAAAGAAGGAGGAGCAGGAAGAGGAGGAGAAAGAGGAGGAGGAGGAAGAGAGGGAGGAAGAGAAAGATATCCCAGAAAGAAGTAGGGATGGGAGTGGTATCAGATAACACAAAATCCAGTTTTAAATACTTCATCAAATTCCATGGTACTGAAACATATAAAGCAAAATCTGTTATAATGCTACAGGAGAGATGGACTGAGTCATAATCTTATTGGTGGACTCAGTCTTTGGCAGTTCAGTTCAAGCAGACAAAACAGCAAATGAAGGCAGAGACAGGCCGAATAACCAATGGACCTACGGATTCATATGGATCTCTGCACACACACACACACACACACACACACACACATGTATGTGGGACTATATGTAAATTTGCTATGGCCTCTAAAGCATTTGTATTTCTGTACTGGGTCACAAAGGAGTATTTTTCTCCCAATTTCAAGTAAGAGATGCATTAGCCACATTCTAGTGTAATAAAACTAGAAAATTATAATAAAACATTAACAACACACTAATTTTATCATTAAAATTAAAAACTATAACAAAAAATAACACACCTCTTTAAATAACTCCTAGATTAAAGAGATTATAGTTACAATTACAGATAACAAAGAAATTAATGAGAAGAGACTTTACATATCAAAATTCATCATATTCAACCAAAGCTAAATTTAGAAGAATCCAGTCTCTAATACATTTATTATTAAATAAGAAGTAAATTTGTCAAATGAAAACAACAGAAGAAAAGAAACATAAGCAAAATTAAAATGTAATAAGAATTGGTGAATTAGAGAAGCAGCATATATGATGGTAAATTAAAGAGCTCATTCTTTGAAAAAGAAAGAAAAAAACCCCATCAAAGTCTCCAAGGAAAAAACAAGGCAAAACCACAAATGTCTAATGTTAAGAATGAGAAAGGGATTTGAGGAAAAGTGTGTTTACTTTAGAAATCATAAATGAACATTTGTAATTTCACATTAATACATTAGAAAGTTTATGAAATGCATGATTACTAAACTTGACTCAAAGAAAACTTTATCAGAATTGATCCATAACTAGGAAAAAGTATTTTTATGTCATCAGAAAAACACCCTCCTAAATGTCACTGTGCCCAGGTGAGGTTTTGGGCAAAATTTTTGAAGGGTGGGTAATTATGTGATTCTTATGCTACTTAAAATGCTATAGAACATTGAAAAATATGGAAAACACCCTGATTTAATCCTCATAGAAAAACTTAATGAAGTGCAACTACTTGTGTGTTCTCATACTTTGATGCCTTCTCTCACTTTGGAGTGTGTATCCACTCTCTTTCATACACACACACACACACACACACACACACACACACAATCACAAATTGATCTCATAAGTACAGATGTAAAAATCCAAAATACTAAAAAGCTAAGTTCAGCAGGGTAACACATAATGACAATAGAGAATATTATAGAAGTGAAAACATGCTTCACTGAGAAGTGTATTACTATGTCAGAATAAGGGGTGGGGATTTAGCTCAGTGGTGCTGCTGCCTGCCTTGCAAGCACAAGGACCAGAGTTCAGTCCCCGGTACCAGAAAACAAAACAAAACAGTACCCCCCCCAAAAAAAAACCCAAAGAAGTGTATCAGCTGTTGTTTTCTTTCTTTCTTTCTTTTTTGAGTACCGGGGACTGAACTCGGGTCCTTGTGCTTTCAAGGCAGGCAGCGGCAACACTGAGCTAAATCCTGAGCCCAAAGAAGTGTATCAGTATAATTCAGTTTATTAATGGGTCACATTTTCCCATTATCTGTGTGACTGTCCAACTTTAATTTTCTCCTTGAGGTCAGGCTTGATGGGTTTCTCTTTTTCAAGTATGAAGTTTTGTATGTATAACATTTTTATTTTGTAATACTCCACAGTATAGAAAACAATACCTCTCTCCTTAGTAAACTAGTAAATATAAAATGAATTTATTATATTTCATCACTCTATCTGTTTTAATCTTTTTCTAACTACTCAATAAGCTTTGGTAGCAAAGCACTGTGCAGTGAGGACAGCAGAAATATTAAAATTAAATAATTTTAATATATAAAATATTAGAAATATAAATACAATATAGAATATATAGAAATAGAAATGTAAATATAATAGAAATATAAAAATTATAAAAATATAAAAATTAAATTTGTATAAAAATATGACAGGAACAAAAACAAGCACCACAACTAATTAGAGACCTGTGCTTGGATCTTTTAATGAAATTTTAAAATGATAGAAATAGGTATTTTAGTAGACACTAGCTCTAATTCTTATAGGTAGCATATAAAAAAGTTAAGTGGAAATTAAAATATATAACTACCATTCCCATTTGATCCATGAGTCAAATAGGATTTTTAAAAAATTGAGGTACAGGGCTGGGGATTTAGCTCAGTAGTTCTATTGCCTGCCTCACAAGCACAAGGTCCTGAGTTCGATCCCCAGTACAAAAAAAAATTGAAGTACAATTTACATACATAAAATTTGCTTATTTCAGGTGTACAGGTGAGGTATAACTAACATTTAATAAAACCCAGGTTTTTCAAGAGTCTAGATGGGTGATTTTTGACACCTAAATCAAGATACAGAACATTTCCAGCATATCAAGGTGTTCCCTCTGGTTATTGTTTTTTTAAGTCTTAGTTCTGTATCAAGTCAAATTGGCTTAAAAACTCTAGCTACAGAGATTAGGTCAAAACTTAGAAATCCAGTAGTCCACTGAAGTAATAAAATACTGAATTCAGTAAAATACTGAATTCTCTCTTTTTATGGGTTATACACCTATATATTCTTATGGTAGGATTCACTTTGATAGATTTAACTTCATTTGATTTGTCTTACTGGACAGGTAATCCTTGGTTTCCAAATGACCAGTTTTCAACATTTAGAAAAATGATGTTGGCCTCAACATCAACCTACAGATTCAGTATTGCTTTGTAGGACAAAAACTGTCCCCAAGTCCATGTCTACAGATACAAAACCATATCTTTAGGTATACTATCAGCAAAGGCCAGAGAACGGGGTCCTAATCTACTGAGGTCTACTATAACTCTGTCATTTTGCTGTTGTCTGTTTTTTCTTTCCTTCTTTCCCTCCCGCCCTCTCTCTTCTTTCTTCCTTTTTTGAGACAGGGTCTCTCTATGTAGTTGAGACTGACCTGGAACTCACTATATAGCCCAGGCTGGTCTTGAACTCACAGCAATCTTCCTGTCTCAGCCTGCCTACCGAATGCTGAGATTACAGGTGTGCATCACCACACCCAGCCTTTTCTTTCTTTTTTAAATCAAACTCAGGACCTTGCACTTGCCAGGCAGTCTCAGCACCACTGAGCTACATCTCCAGCCCTGTTTCATATTCTTTATCTCCCTGTCTGCATCTTTACATCTCTGCCTTTATGCATTAACATGGGTGCTCCGTCAGTGAAAACTGTGAATCCTAAAAATACTAGCTGCAGAGTCCAGATTCCCAAAAATTAGCTTTAAGAAGCTGCAGCCTTCTGGAGAATGTGCAGGTCACAGGAAAAGGCTGGTATTTTATAACAAAAGATTCTAATAATGTAATAGGTCATGAGCTCTTGTTACTTTAAAAAGAGTTAATCTCTTCAGATGATTACCAGTTCCTTTAAAGCCATCAAGGACTACCCAGGGTAAAGATCTCTGCCGTTTTCACACTGGTTGGAGTCTCACTTCCACTCTGGGTGTCTTTGTTCCATACTCACTCCCTGCTTGTCTTAGTGGGAGAATCTCTTCTCTCCCCTGGTTATTGTTCTCTGCCCACATCTCTAAGGGACTTCAGTAACTTGGGTTTTTCACTCTAACCAGAGATGTGCATGACTCAAAAAGGACTTTTATGAAATTGCAGTAGTCATTTGATTTCTTCAGGTTATCTGCGGGAATTTTGATACACACAACTGACTTTTTAGAATTACTATTTTCTATTTTGGTTTGACCTCGGAGCTATAATATTTACATCCTTTGATCTCAATTAACAAATTGATTTGGCTGCTCCTCCACAGAGAACATTATGTTCACCTTATTTTTCATCCAAAAACTCGGAAGATAGTTACTTTGGCTTTTTGCAGGATGCTTGGTGACTTTTTAAAAATTTCTCATGGTGTCTCTCTGTTCTCTGTTCATCTGTCTCTCTCATTGCCCTCTTCGTCCCACTCCCACCCTCCATGTTTTTTGTTTATTCCATGTCTCAACTAGATATAGATCAGAAATCTTATTGGTGCTGGTTCTTCATAGGAATAACACATAGTTGGGATTACTGAGAGTTTATTTTTTAAAAGAACAATCATAACCTGAAAGCAATGAAATGCCCGAGCCTTAAACTAGTATGTAAACAGACTGCCTTGAGGTGACCTGCAGTGAGGAAGCTTTGCTCCCGAGGGAGGACACCACTCCGGTCAGCAGTCTGGTTCACACCCTCCCAGCTCTGGTGCCACACAAGCGAGTTCCATCGGAACTTGAGGTTCCAATGATTCCATCCCTCAGCCTAGCATTGCCCATAATACAACTCCACCTTGGTAGGTCCCAAGACAGAAAATGCATAGCAGAAAGGTCTGGGTGGAGAAAGCTGCTTATGTTACGGGGCCAGGAAGCAGAGAGAAGGGAAGAACCAGGGAAGGACATAGCTCCACTAGGTCACGCTCTCAGTGCCTGCTTCTTCCAATCAGGCCTCACCTACTAACATTACATTCATCTATAGCTCCTCCATGGTTTAACCACCCTTCAAAAGTCCCACCTATGAGCATGTGAAGCTCGGGGACATCTAGATATAAACCATAACAACCTCAAACTAAGGACTATAAAGAAAAGAGGTTTATTTTGACTCACAGTTCTGGTCCAAGGTTTAGAGGCCACATTTGGTGACAGCCTTGCTGACAGTATAAGGAATCAACATGGAAGAAGGGAACACGTGTGTTTATATGTGTGCCCTCTGGTCTCTTAGTTCTTATAAAGCTATCCTGATGGCCTTATCTAATCATAATCATCTCCAACAGGCCTCACTCCAAACACATAGCCAGATGAAGTTCCAGCCTCTTAAATACTCAAATGGGGGTAAAGCTCCAATGTGAATTTTAGGGGGGTGGGCAAAGCAACTCACAGCATGGCAGCAAGGGACCCTTGGTTGCTGAGCAGCAGCCTCAGAATCTTCCCTAACCCAGGGCACGGTGCCCTTTCCAAATTCTTGGCCCCCAAAATACATAAACACAAAATGGTGGTTGTTTTACTCCACTCAGTCCAGGGTGGTTTATTACACAGCAATAGCAGCTGGCATTAAAATGTGGAATGAGGAGTGGAGGTTCCAGTCCTAACACAGCTGGCTCTGGCTTTGGGGAGTGGGTAGAGTCATGGCAAGTTTCCTGGGGGCGGTCTGCAGAGGCCAAAAGGAGGCTAAGGAAAATGTGATTTCAGGTGGAAGGAAAGGGGACCCTTGTTATGAAGGTGCAGAAAATGTAACAACACTGTTGCCAAAAGGAAGTTAGAGAATTGAAAATGTACCTAACAAATGTGATGGTGCTGATACGGGGTTTCTAGACAAAATAATGAAAGCGCCATCTGGCTTCTTGCTGTCTATGAAAAAAAAAAAGTGAGAGGAAAGAGACCATCCTAATAAAGAACTGTTCATCTTTCATGCAAGATTTAGAGGAAGTATAAAGAAGCCCACAATTGCTGGGCTTGAAAATAAAACTGTTTCTTATTCCCAGCTTCTCCAGATGGCAAATGATTCTCAAATTAAGAAATGGTTTCGGGGCAATGGATCAAATCCAGAGTAGGATTGTAAGATCCTTTGTTACAACCTCAGAAAGATCTAATGCACTGCTTCAAAGAATCTTCCAGACCGATGAAAGACTCTAAAGCTCTTCAGCGTATGCCTTATGGATGCGGAGGGCCTTGTCCACAGCAACACACAAGGGACCTGAAGTACAGGACAGCATTTTTGCAGAGATTTGTGGGTGTTTTTAATACAGATTATAAATTGATGTACACTGAATCGTTCAAGGTTTCAAAAGGTTGTACTAAAGATTTCACATTGGACTGAAAGGGATAGGGGCATTGCAAAATGCAAAGAGGCATCTGGATCCCCAAGCTCCCAGGAGTAGGAAGCAGGTGAAAAAGCCCGTGACTGTGATGTGCCTTTTCTGCCCTCCTCTTGAACAGGGGTAACTCCTGGGGGTGTCCCATACTATTTTATGGGGAAGTTAATTTGTCAGTTTAGAGCACAACTACTTGAGGAATGATACCTGGACTGAATTGGATGAAATTCTGGTTCCTGACCTTGAACCTGACACCATGAGGAGAAGTGCTTTGGGGCATCTTAGGAGGAGGGGAAATGTATTTTAAACATCAGAGAAATGTAAATAATTTTTAACCAGCCGGTTACATGTGGAGGGTTTAATTCCTGCTCACAAATTTCCTGATGCTTACCTCAGACGTATGGGGGTCTGTTTCCTCCCTTTGAATCAAGGTTGATCATTCTAGTTTGATTTTAACCAACAAAGTATGACAAAGTGAGACTGTGACTTCCATGGCATGATCATAAAAGGCAGGTGAAACAGCTTTGGACTCATTCGATGGGGCCCTCATGCTTTGAGCCCTAAACCACCCATAAGGAGCCCACCTACTCTGAGGCCTCCATGATTGGGGAAGCCAAGAACCTCCAAGAGGCCCTCATGCTCCAAGATGCACCAGTGTTGCAGTCTTCACACCCTCCCATCCTTGGTGTCAGCCTTCTGAGCGAGTGAGCCTCTCAGTGACTGGTCCCCAGCCCTTGAGGCACCCACAGCTTCAAGCGCTCCTAGCTGAGGACTCAGATATAACAGCAGAGACAAGCTGTCTGCTTTGCCCTTTCTTTTTTTTTTAATAGCAAAACATTTTTTGGTGCATTTTAGGTGTACATGCTAGCACTCATCGTAGGGAATTTGTACCTGTATATGATACATCCCACCTCTTTTTTCTACTCCCCCATCCCTCAAGCCCCTTTCCCTTCCTATGTACAAAAGCTTTGTTTCCATTTGTTCCTTCTTTTTTATCTTTTTTCTTGTTCCTTCCTTCCTCTCTCCTCCCTCCTCCCTTATTTCCCTTCCCATTTGAACATCTTCTTCCCACTTCCCAACATCTATTATACATTTTAGTCTTTATTTCCACTTTTAGTTTCTCACACCAGAGAAACAATTTGATATTCTTTGCCCTTTCCTGACCTAAGAACTCAGGACCTTAGTAAAATGGTTGTGGCTATAAATTCGGGATAGTATGCAGCAATCATGGCCAAGATACAGAAAATTCTCTCTTCTCTCTTTCTTTCTTGGTGCTGGGGATTCAATCTACGGCCTTGTGCACGCTAAGTGCATGCTCTACCACTATTCTATACCCCAGCTCCAATTAAGAAATCTTAACTTTGTACATGCGTTGTGGTATGAATATCACTTTTAATAGTATTTGTTTTTATTTTAACATGTTGAACTTTGAAAAAACCCTATATTTTGAAAATGTTTTCCAGCTTCACTAAATAGAACAAAATTATTCTTTTACTTTTTCAAGGATTCAGTTACTATAGCAAACATTAATTAGTAAGTGTGCTTTAAAACAGATGTATATGCAGGGCCATAAGATACCATAGTCCTGGGCCACATACTTCAAAAACTATACTGGTATGTGTGAGCCACATGACACTTTAATGGTGATGTAAACATTATTATACAAAATACAGGCCTTGAGCAGTAAAAAAAAAAAATGCTTCAAAACAAGCAAAATCAACTATTTATGCAAATGCCTGTTATGAGCCTGTTATAAGCCTAGTTCTATTGATCAATATTATTCAGGTCAATGAAAATAACTGTAACAAACTGATTAAAGGGCTAAGTTTATATCACTGATTGATGAGGACTTTCAACGCTTGATTTTTAACAGCTTGATGAAAGCCACTCTGTAAAAACACTTCAATAAGTTTCCAGCACCAATCCATCTCACTGCATTGAAGAAATAACATCTCCACGTCCAACTTCAATTTCTCCTAAATTTTCCATATCCTGACAGGGATCAAGGGCACCATCAGGAAAAAAATTTACAACCTAGACAATGTTCTCATTGCAAATGAACTTTGTACTTTATGAAATTAAATATAAATTCCTCCAGAGAGATGCACAGGAAGCTGGATCTGCCACAGCCTCTTCTATTAATTTAAATGCTTCAGTCCTTTTTTACTTTGTGGCAAGTACCTCATTTGTAGTGAGGAAATTCAGTTTTTTTCATATGTAGACTAAATTCATCAAGTTCCTCTCCAAAAAAGGTGGTTAGAATTCACCAGGTAATTGTTTTCTTTATGCTTACAATCTCCAATAGGCCTACTGGAATATCTAGCAGTTTGAGTATTGAGATCTTGCAACTTGGAATTAAGTACAATAGTTTTATGAAAAATTGAATTTTAATTCCAAGAAGATGGTTCTGAGGAAACAGCTCAAGAAAATACCCGAACCAGTCTTAAAGACAAAGCCATCTAGGGCCAGGGATTTAGCTCAGTGGTTCTGGTATCTGCTTTACAAGTGCAAGGGTCCCAGTTCGATCCCTGGTACCAAAAAAAAAAAAAAAAAAAAACAACAACCACAAAACAACAACAAAAAAAACCAAGCCATGTAGTGCAACTGAACGAAATCTCTGAGCCTCCCCTCACTTTAGGCTTTCATACATAGCAAACCCTCGGAATGTCTGCCTGCTGCAGATGGACTCCCTTTTAATTGCTGTTTCAGATTTATTGTTGTACGTTTGGGAACCAGATAATCAAATTCATCACAAAGGTACATGAAGCAAGACAAATGACCCAGGAGGGTGTTCTTTTAGCAAAAGCATGCAAAGTTTAGGGCTTAAACCCTGTTCCATCCATTTTGACTATTCAGAAATATCCTTTCACTTAAATTCTGATTGTGACTCATTTGGGCCAGTGGCTCCCAACTGTGGCTGTGCACTAGGATCAGTGGGGACACTGATTTATCTGCTCTGGGCATCTACAGTTTGTAAAACTCCTCAAGTGAGACTAATCACATAAAACCATTGATTTAGGTAAAAACTACTAAATAATTAGATCCTAGTCAAATTATTATTTTACAAAGATAATTGTTTTACTAATTGAATCTGGCTTTATATCTATTTTAAATTTATTTTTCTCTCTCTTAAAATACCAACCTAATTAAGTTGCTTCCCTATTGGTCTCTTAATTGAATTTTGTACTTTACAAATTAATGACCTTCTTAATGCAAAAAAATTATTCACTCATCATTGCTGATCTTATACTATATTTGCCAACAAAATGAATTTCTGTACACTAGCTTTGCTCTATTTTAGGTATGATGAGTGACTTTTTATTATATCCTGGTCATTTTGGCTATTACATTTTCAGACTAAAAATTTAAAAAAATTTTTTCCCCCTGGTACTGGGGATTGAACTCAGGTCCTCACGATTGCGAGGCAGGTGGCGGAACCACCAAGCTAAATCCCAGCCCTTAAAGTATCTTTGCCTAAAATTAAAAAAAAAAATTTTTTTTTTTTACATTTTCAAACTAACATTTTTCATTTTAGCAGGCCTCAGTTAAAAATGGGCCAGTAGGGGAAGCGAGGCCTTGATGCTTTACTGCTGCATGAGAGTCGAAGTCTAGGCCCCCAGTTGGCCTCCATGGACTTCATTCTGGTGGGAATTCTCATAATCTCCAGGAGGGTGTAGGAACTTGGCACCATACTGCCCCTCCACTGGCCTACTGGGGCAGGGGTAGAACTCCAGGGAAGGGTCTAGAGAGGCCACACCCTACTGTTGGGCAAGGTGGAGGCCCAGGCTTTTCATTAGGCTTTCACTGATGGCAGTGTGTGTGGGGGGAATCCTTGCAGTTTTTGTTATTTTGGTCTTTTGATACTTTTCTCAAGGTGTTTACTGTCAAAAGGTTTCTGCTAAAGCTAGGTGTGGTGGTACACACCTGTAATCCCAGCTATTTGGGAGGCCGAAGCAGGAGGATCACATGTTCAAGGTGAGCCTGAGCCACTCAGCGAGACTGTGTCTCAAAAAAAAAAAAAACAAAAAAACAAAAACAAAAAACAAAACAAAACAGGCTGTGGCTATAGCTCAATGGTAGAGCATCTCTGGGTTCAATCCCTAGTTCTGCAAAACAAGAAAACAAACAAAAAAAGGTTTCTATTTTGCTAGGCTGTTGCCTGGCTCTTTGGTGAGAGAGAACAAGCTTTTCTTTTCTATTTTCTCTACTGGCACCCAGTGCAGGATATATGAAATAAAGAAACAAACAAACAAAACAAAAAATGTACCCCCTCTGCCCTGGGTCCTCGTTGCTATAGTACTTCTTGAGTCCTGACATGCCCCTCGCCCCCGTCCACCTTTCCCCGTCCCATTTTCAGAAACTTCTTGGGTTTGTTTTATGATATAATGTCCAGGGGTTTTACCCATATTTAGTGAGACAGCCTGGCAGAGATGTACCTCTTCCATTTTGCTCACAATTTAATTCTCAACCCTATCAGATCACACATGTAAACAGACTAGAAAATATGCTTTTCTCCTTGGGAAATTTACTGTATGCTTGAGGAGCCAGGGAGCAACATCACAGGGGCAGAAGGTACGGGCCTCAGAAAGGAAAGGGACTACTGATTTCCCTGTCTTTAAAATACTGGTAATTGTCACATGTGAATGTCAAGCTCAGACTTCTCTAACTGTCTGGGGAAAACACGACCAGTTCTCTGGAGGACCCTTTGGGAACCTGTATTTGACCTGCATAAAATGAAACTTACTGCCTTATGCATACTTTTCTTCCTTCTCAGGGCTCTATTTCAACTGAGTATCACCGCAACACCATCTCCCAAGCCCCAGGAGAGGAGGCCTCTTCCATTCCCCTAACTTGTGTGTTCTTGGCAGGAGTATATGTGCATGGGGTGGTGGTCGGGTGCAGCACAGGACCCTGAAAGGGCACAGGTGCTAGGGCCCTGCTTCTTTCTAACTTTGTATCTCTTGGTAAGTCCTATCAAGGTACCATCCCCCAGGTTTTTCACCTACTTCCTAGGAAGGACAAAAAGATTGAATTGCTACACATAGAGAAAACATTCAAGAAAACGTTAACTTGAATTAATAACTCTGATATATCTTACATCTTGCTGCTTTTCTCTGGCATTACCATATGTACTGAGATTATTCCAAGAATGCCTGTGATGGTATTGACTTCACCACCGCTCCCATTTCGGTTCATGCTGTGTAATGCTAACAGACTTGGCTTCCTAAAAAACAAGGCTCCTCAAACTACTTAAAATCCATTAAAAAGTGGATCCTATAACTCTTTCAGAATTTGGGAAAAATTACTGGTGCCCAGTACAGAAAAATCCCCAAGTTGTTGGCATATACTTAACCTCTGAAACCTTCCTTGTCCCCCAAAGCCATTGCCACTATTGACTTTAAAAGCTCTTTCCACCCACTGCATTCTCCCAGGGCACCCAGCTTTATCAGTCTCTGACGAGTTGTGCTGCGATAGACCGGTCTTCCCAGCCACCAAGGCCTGTGACAAGCGAGCCTGTCACTCAAGCCACTCAGTCTTTGCCATACCAGCCGGAGCTCAGACAGTCCTCACCCTGCCTGGATTGTTCTTCGGTCAGCTGTCTACTGGGCCTCTCCACTTTACATTTCTTCAGCATCTTAGATGAAACTCATTTAAAACTGAACTTGTTTCCACTTTCTCCTGTCCTAGTTGTACTTGTTTTCTATACATACTTCCTATCTTAGTGAAAAACCAATACTACCATCCGCCTAGAAAGAAACTTGTGAGTTTATCCTTTCTCTTAGTGCCCCAGATCTGCTGAATCTACTGCTTCAACAGTTCTTGACTTCACCCCCACTTTTCTGCTCTTGAGTTCAGACTCTTGTGATTTGTTTTTTTTTTGGTACTGGGGATCGAACTTAGGACATTGCTCTTGCGAGGCAGGCAGCGGAGCCACTGAGCTAAATCCCTGGCCCTCCTTGTGATTTCTTACCAGGTTACAGTAGCAGCCTCTCAACAGCTTTTCCTGTCTCCAATCTTGACGCCTCTAACTTATCCTCTGATACCCATTTATTGAGCACCTACTGTATGGCAGGAAGTGTTCCAGGGACAAGGTCTGAGGCCCTTCTCTCATGGAGTCTCTGTTCTCATGGAGTGTGGAGAGCTGGACTGTAAACGGTGTACTGTGATGGGTTTGTGTAGGATATAGGCATATGACGGGACAGGATGGTGCTGGGGAATCATCCTAGACAAGACCTTTGAGATGATACTTGAGCAGAGGCCTGAATGAAGCAAGGCAGCCATGCAGATGCCTGGGAGGGGAACACCTGAGGCAGAATGAACAGTAAGAGTAAAGATACCAGTGAGGGCCCTGAAGGCTAACTTCGCCTTCCTCCTCTGATTGCGACAAGCATAGAATTGCTAGTGTGCAAGGGACCTAAGGGCAGCTTCAAATTACTGGACATTTTACTGTGCCACAAGAACTATGATAAGGACTTCACAGGCATTATTTCAGGCTTATGTATATGACCTCACTTCAGGCTTTGCCATCCCACTGAGGTGGATGGTACTGTTAAAAGGGGAGTGAATTCAACAACAGCCCACATGCCTCCACAAATCCATACCCCACTGTGACGTAATTGCTTTTTTCTTTACCATTTACAGTGTAACAATGTAATAGAAGATATTTTTATAACTCCACTAGATTCGTGAAAGGTTATAAGATAGGGGACAGGGAAGAAAGGCAGACTCTAGAGATGGCTTCCTGAAGAGCCAAATGAGTGACTTAGCAAAGTCAGGCCAGGATCCTGAATTGCTCAACTGTGCTGCCTCCATGGGACTCACCCCCCACTGCGAAGGTGCCTTTAATTATGTATAATTCCAATAAAATATTCATTACTGTTATTAACGGTAATATTAGTATCATCATTGGGTTTCATTGTGGCATTGCCATACATGCACATATTGAGCTCTGATCATGTCCTCCCTCTCCCTTCTTCATATTATTCCCTTTCCATGTCCTAATAGTCCCTCTTCTACTTTCAGGTCATCTTCATTTTTCGTTTTAGTTTCCATATATGAGAGAAAATACACAATCGTTGTATTTCTGTACTTAAGTTTTTTCATTTAACATGATGTCTTCCAGGACCCTCCATTTTCCTGCAAATGACACGATTTCATTCATCCTTATGGCTAAATAATACTCCACTGTGTATGTAGAGCATATTTTCTTTATCCATTTATCTGCTGATAAACATGGAGGCTGATTTCTACATCTTAGCTACTGTGAATAATGCTGCAATAAACACGGGTATGTAGGTATCTCTTTTGTAGGCCAACTTCCTTGCCTTTGGATATATATCTAAGAGTGGTATAGCTGGGTCAAAGATAGCTCTATTTCTTATTTTATAAGGAAATTCCATATACTGTATTCAATAGTGGCTGTACTAATTTACATTCCCACCAACAGTGCGCAAGGGTTCCTTTACCTCTGTAACCTAGCCAACATTTATTATCATTATGATCATGATGATCATTTTGATAATAGCCATTTGAACCAGGATGTGACAGAATCTCAATGTAGTTTTGATTTGCCTTTCCCTAATGCCTAAAGATATTGGGCATTTCCCCTTATATATGTTGGCCATTTATACTTTTTTTTGTGTGAAGGGGTTATTCTGATCATTTGCCCATTTATGTTATTGTTTGAATTTTTTTTGAGTTCTTCATGTTCTAGATATGAATCCTGTCAGATGAATAGCTGGCAATTTTTTCCTCCCATTCTGTAGGCTGTCTTGTCATTCTGCTGAGCTTCCTGTTTGGAGAGAAGTTTTTTAATTTGCTGTGCTCCCATTTGTCCATCCTCACCTTTGTTTGCTGGGCTACCGGAGTCCTGTCCAGTAAATCACTGCCCGTGCCACTATCTAGAAGTATTTCACCTAGGTTTTCTTTTATTAGTTTCAAAGTTTTAGGTCTTATATTAAGGTTTTTTATCCATTTTGAGTTGATTTTTGTATAGGGTGATAGGTCTAATTTCAGTTGTGTGAATATACACTTTCTCCAGCACCATTTGATAAAATTCTTGTAATGTCTATTATTTAGAAAATCAGGGTTTCTCTGTAGAGTAGCAGAATTTCATCATAACAATTCTGTGTAAAAGAAGTTTGTTCTGGACCCAACTGGTAAATAAGAAACAAATTTATTTATCTGATGTCTAGGAATTCACAGTGACTGATACAAGGGTGAGAGTCAAGTAAGACAATATAGGCAGAGGTCTGTTATAAGGGGTGACAAATCATCAAATATCTGATGATTTCTTCATTTTATAGTAATCTTAAGGAAAATATTTTTGTTGCTGTTGCTTTTTGTTTTGAGGTAGGATCTCACATAGTTCAGACTGGTTTTGCATTCATGATGTAGCCCAGGCCAGACTTGAACTCATGGTGATCCTCCTGCTTCAGCCTCCTGAGTGCTGGGATTATGGCGTGTATCACCATGCCCAGTTTAGGAAAATCTTTTGATGAGACTGTGCTCATAGGCAAGATGGTAGACACCCATAATCCCAGAGCTTGAGAGGTGAGGAAGGAGGACTGTTGCAAGTTGTTGGCCAGTTTAGCTACACAGTGAGTTTAAGGACAGCCTGAACGACATACCAAAACCAAAAAATGAAAAAGCAAAGCTCCAGGCTACACCCAATATGCAGCTAAGGGTGAGAACCTATGAGTTAGAATCTACTGGTATCTTTGATTTGGCTTTACAAAGGGGAAAGTAAATACGTGAAATAAAATTTAAGTCTTTGATGTATCACATGAGCAATGAGAGCTGTTCATTTTTCCAGGCCTCCCTGAGGCTGTTGCACCTTTCCTTACATATTATTTTTTGAAAAGATGGTATTGCAATTAAAAGCAAAATAGCTGTGCAAATAGGAGGATAATCAACACAGTAGATCTGTTTAAAGGTGCTGCTTCCTCCCTTCCTGAAATCAAGCAAAATGTCCCTCCCCCATACTAATAGATCATTCCCAGGCTCTTGATATGCAGAACAGGGGAATATGGAAGCTCTGCCTTGATTATTTGGTCTCCTGTGAATCTGTCAGTTACTTGTCCTCAAAAGGCTAAGATGAATATTTTATTATTTTATTTTATTTTATTTTAATTTTTCTGGGATAGGGTCTCACTATGTAGTTCAGGCTGATCCTGAATTCTGTGTCATCCAGGCTGGCTTAAACTTGCTGTGATCCTCCTGCCTCAGCCTCCCAAGTGCTGGGATTACAGGTGTGCACTATCACATACAGCAAGATGAAATATTCTAGAAAGCAATTATTAATATAAGAAATAAGTAAGAAAAATGCAAGGACATAGAGAGCATCATAGGTGACTCAGCCAGAAGATGCTTTCTGGCATTTCCATGACCAGCTTGGACTACGAGCTCAAAAAAACCTATACTGAAACCCCATATGAGTAACCAACTTCTCCGAGAATGAATCTCTCCATTTATGAAAGGATATTTACCCGCTGCACAGGATTCTTATAATGGTTAATACACAGTAGAATTAAATCACATAATAAATACTTGGCATTAGATGTGACAGATATTAGTTTTATTATCTCTATTTTCTTCATAAAACAGAATTTTAGTTTTAAGTGTTATTCTCCATAAAAGGGGTACAGCAGGGCTGGGTGCTAGACATAGGTGCAAAGCCCAGCTCCACTCTGTGTGCTCTGAGGCCATGGGTAGTTGCTTGGCCTTTCTGAGCCCCAGTTTCCTCTTGAGAGCTGAACATCTTAGTGCCCACACCTACGAAGCAGCTATAGTTTGAGTTCCAGGCACAGTGTACTTCCCTCTTCTCAGATGGCCTACTAGGCAGAGAGTACGTGCTGCACTCTTGAACTGCCAGTACCTGCCAGGTGTGTTGCAGGGTAGCTGCTCAAAAATTTTTAATGCATAGAAGAGAGCTTGGATAAGACAGCTGCATAAAATAAACCTATTACTGCCTCAGTATAGTGACATCCAGTTCTGCAGTGGTAGAGATCTGTTTATATATACATATCTCTGTCTAGGCCTTTGCTTTAAAAGGATCTTGCTTCTGGCAATTTGGAATAAATTAAGGTGGTGGTGTACTTGTCTTTTTGCAGTTCAGGACCCACAAATGCTCTACTGCTGAGCTACATCCCCAGGCCTTTGTTTTGTATTTTGAAGCAAGGCCTTGCTAAGTTGCTCAGGTTGGATTCAAACTTATTCTTCCACCTCAGCCTCTCCAGTGGAAGAGGTTACAGATATGCATCACTGCACCCAGCTTGTACTTATTTTTATTATACTCTAGTTCTTTAAAAGACTTGGTGTTTAACAAGATAGCTTTTTAAAGGAGTCATAAATTGGTCTTAATGATTGCTGCTTTCAGCTTTGACAAATTTGAAATTGACAATGAAGCCTAAAAAGAAAAAAAAATCTAAAAAAGAAAGTGAATTTCTTAGTATTGCTAAAAACAGACTCTACTTTGTGCCCCAAAGAACCCACATCTGATATTATAAATTTGTTTGCTTAGTACTATTTAGCATAAGCAGTAGTCTCTAACAAGTATTAACGGAAGGCATTTATTCCTGAACACGTGTCAGGAAGACATCCAGGTCTGAAATTTTGACTTTTTTCTCTTGTATCAATTTAAAAAAAATGAGAGAGAATATGACTTAGGTGTCACATTTTTAAGAAGAATTTGGAAACCACTGAACTCTCTTCATTTCAATGATAAAATTGAGTGCTAAAAAAAATTACAAGGAGAATAGAAATATTGTTTCATTGCCAAAACCATCAGAATAAGAAAATTTTTTGAAAAATTAAACTTTAACAACTGTTTTCCTAAATTTCTTTTAAATATAGAAATCACTTTTTTTCATCCAAAGGATGGGGATTTCCAAATATCTAGTTTTGCTAAGCAACTCTCTTTGTTTTAACAGGCAGAAATACAAATGTTTGCATAATTCAAAATAATACAGCTCCCAGGATCTGTTGAGAATTAATTAGGAAGGTCAATTTATTACCTAAATAAATAAATAAACCTAAGTGCCACTCAGGGTCTGACATTACAGGATTATATACTTTCCATTAAAGAGGACTAATAAATATAGTTAAAAGGCTGAGAGAGGGGAGAAGGCAGCACACATAGCTCAGGCGGTGCCAGACATCAGCTGAATGCCTCTGTTGAGGTTACCATGGAAATGCCTTCCCTTGGGACACTGCCAGGAGGGGAGGGTATTTTAGAAATGGTGGGGAGCAGAGCAGGCAGGCGGATGGATTTCAACGGGGCTCACCTTGTACACATTACTAGAACAATACATCTTCCAAACAGAACGATATCCTTCTAGCAAGTCACGTCCAATAGAGTAATAAAGCATGAAGCCTGGCATAATTACAATCCATTTTACCTCTGCGAATCTGGCACATCAGTTCAGATAATTGTCTCTTTTCTCTCTCCTGTTTGCTTTGTATTTTGTACAGAACGGAAGGAGGGATATGTGTGATTAATTGGCTGCTTCCTTACCCATCAAGCCTATACTGATAAAAGGGACTACATCAAAACAACATTAATGGGCAGATCCAAACATTCTTCCAACCAATCCATTAGGGAAAACTAACACACTCACCAACAAAAGAAAGGCAAGAATTCCAGCGGAGGTCAGGTTAAATGTTTCAGTTTACTGGGTCTCACTTGAAAGCAGTGAGCAAATTTTATGTTTACACAAATTAAACTTAGTCTTGGCAACCGTTCTGTGAGCGCCGGACTGGGCACACCAATGGCCACAGGAACCGGAATGGCAGAAATGAATTTATTCTAGCAACACGCCACGGCCACTGGGAACAATCTTTTCCATCAACTTACACTGATTTCTAGGGTGGTTCTCAGAGTCAAAGAGGTTGTGATAAAAGTTTTGGACACAACACTACAAATTATGTTGGTTAACATCTTGCTTTTGTTCTCTGTATCAACCACAAGTCTCTGGGCTTTACAAAACATTCAAATTCTGACCCCACTGCCCCTTGTACAAGTTTTAACCTTTCTTGACAAATGTATGGGCACTAATGCTTTAATTTGATACTACAATTTACAAACGTAGCATAGAGAATGACTTAATGGGGAAGACACTAATATGACAATAACACAGATTCCAGTTGGCAGAAATTGAAACCTAAGTAGGCAGTATTTGTACACAGAAAGCCACTTGGCTATTAAAGAGGTCAGCTGTAACTTGAATGCTTCATTTTCATATTGCTGTTTATCATGCCATTTTTGAGAAAAATGTTTACTGAAAACGTTCTCAAAAACTTACCATGATTTCCTATATTTAGCTTTCCTGTGAAGAGCGACTGGAATTATAGTTAAATGACAAATTGGATAATTCTTGCTAGTAGGAGGAGGAAAAAGGTGCCAAATTTATCCTTTAAATATATTTGCTTTAGGGCTGGGGATTTAGCTCAGTGGCTTCACTGCCTGCCTTGCAAGTGCAAGGACCCAAGTTTGATCCCCAGCACAACAACAACAACAACAACAACAACAACAACAACAACTACTATGCTTTGATTTACATAAAGATTAGTCTTTATCTCCTAAACACAAACTGAGAATGAAGAGATGTTTCTTGCAGTTAAATATTGAGACCTACTGTGTTCTGAGTTATATATTTTAAAATAATAGAAAATGAATTATACAACCACACACCTACTAGAATGGCTGAAATGAAAAGAAACTGACAATATCAAATACTGATAAGAATGTTAAACAATAGAACTCTCATTCTGGTGGGAATGTAGAATGGTACAAGCTACTTTGGAAGACAGCTGACAGTTCTTACAAAGCTCAACTCAGTCTTATCACAAGACATTGCAGGTGTAGGATGTAGCTCAGTGGTATAGTGCTTGACTTGTATGTGTTTAATCCCCAGCAGCACAAAACAAACCAAGAAACAAACAAATAAGGTATTATAATGGCACTTTTAGGTATTTATGGAATGGATTTGAAGATTTGTGTCCATACAAAATAACTGCATGCAAATATTTTTAGTAGCTTTATTTATAATTTTCCCAAATTGGAAGGAATTAAGATGTCCTTCAATAGTGAATGGATAAACTATGGAACCTCTATAGAAAGGAAAATTACTGAGTGATTTAAAAAGAAATCATGGTTATCAAGACACAGAGAGACACGGGGGACCTTTAAATGCTTCTTCTAAGTGAAAGAAGTCAATCTGAAAAGGCTATAAATCATATGATACTGATTATATGACATTCTAGAAAAGGCATAGTTATAATAGTTATAGAGGCAATAGAATGATCAGTGGTTCTCAGAGGCTGGGGGATGGGCAGAGGGGAAGGAATAAAAAGGTAATGCACAAGGAATTTTTAAAAATGGACAACAAAAAACTAAACAAACAAACAAACAAACAAAAACCAGATGCCTTGCACCTGGTACCACTCAGAGTGCTATCTTCAGTTTTTCTGGCAAGAGATCAAGTTGGGTTTCTAATAGGCTGGCCTAGATCTGATGTCAGAATGCAGACAGAAAAGACTGTGGCCATTAGGTCTGTGGCCACTGTCTTCTTTCTTTCTCAGTGGCCTACTCTGTATGCAGAGCATATTTTCTTTCCTATTTTATTAGCCTGCATGGATTCTGCAGAGCACTTGCTTTCAGAGCACTTCTTCTCCCATCTTTTCTTACCTTTAATGAACATAAACCCCCTACTTTGTTTCCTGTCCAAGTCTTTGTTTGGGACAAGAGGTCAGAAAGGGTCCCTGGGAAAAGCACAGCACCTCAGTACCCTGCTAAAAGTATTGTGGTTATGAAGGAGACTGTTCTTATTCTTGGGAGACACACATGACTGTTTCAGAGGTGAAGTGCCATCAAAAAAATAAAATAAACATGGCAGATAATACACACTTATTGAATCCAGGTGGGTACATGACTCACTATACCATTATTTCAAAGTTTGAAAATTTTCATAATACAAAGAGGATTAGAATTAGCAGTAAACTGAGGGAATAGAGAGATTTCTAGTTAGATACTCCTATCAAAGATTTCCTTTATATTTCTCTATCTTCTGCTAACTGAAATGAAAACTACATTCTAAACCCTGCATCCAGTCATAACTCTGTAAGTGAAAAATGGTTAGTATTCATTTCTGCAACACAAATTCCAGAACAAACTAATACTAATTTTATAATTTTAAAGTTTGGCATGGAGGACGCCAAGAAGTTTGGGTATAGCTCATTTCAAGCAACGTGATAAAGACTTCTCTTAATAAAAGCAAATTGGTGGCCTGCGTGAATATGACCTATAGATATATTTTGGTTTGCATGACATTGTAAAGTTAGTTCTTTCTTTTTTTAAAGTTTTTTTTTGTTGTTGTTGTTGGCACCAGGATTGAACTCAGGACCTTGCGCTTGAGAAGCAGGTAGCAGAACCACTGAGCTAAATCCCTGGCTCTATAAAGTTAGTTCTTAACATTTAACAGCCAGGAGACTACATAGAATACGCATACTAGACTCAGGTATGGCCACAACTGGCTGGAGTGGAGCAGGGGCTACTGCATTATGGGATGTGTGCTTCATTTATTTCTTACCTCACTCCTAAAGTCACTTGGCTTGTGACGATGAATTGCTTATGTAGTATGTGTGAATGCATGAGCCCCCGGGTTTAATGAGAGGAAGAGAAGTGGGCAGAGATAGAGAAAAAGAGAGGGAAAGAGAGCCTGAGATTGCCTTTAGCACCATCCCCAGCCCTCCTTCTCTTCATAGAGGTGGTGAAGGACACTGTGTGAAGGTTAGAGAGAGGGAATTTGAAAGGAAGGGATCTGGAAATTTACTGTAATTTTAGAGTTCATAAAATCTTGTCCATCAGTAGTTAAAAACAGTGATTGGCACAAGAACAGCCAGTACACCAACAGAACACAGTAGAGCAACAAGAAAGAGATATATGGACACTTGATTTATGACAAGTGTGGTAGTAATGAGCAATGGAAGAAAAGGTGGTCTCTCCCCCAACGAACATGGACACATACCACACACATACATCACACACAACTATGCAGTAATTAAAAAATACATTACTAAACAACTCACAGCATAAAGAGGACTCACAATGGAAATGTCAAAATAGTTAGAACTGAGCAATAAGGTCCATATAACCTATAACACAAAGTTCAGTTCCAGCCACTCTTCAGAGCTAGAAAAAGAACAGTCTAAAGAATGAAGAATAATACAAACAAATGAAAGAAAAGATAACATAATTGATAAAGGAACAACAGACCTCTAGCAAAGCTAATCTTAGAAGAAATGAAAAAATATCATCAATATTAGGAACAGAGAGAGGGACATAACAACTACAGGTACAACTAGGAGCAGACTGACTTACCCTATAGCAAATGCCTACCCTGCTGCAGCTTGTGCCTGTCTTTCCCTTGAGGAACAGCCCAGGGCTCTTTCCCTTGACAGAGGGCCTGGTGTATAGTTTTCTTTAGACAAGCCTTCCTACTATACTGTCTCCTGTACTGTGCATGTGGCTTCAGGACCACTGTCTCCCAGTATGTGGAGACTCCTCCAGGCTCAAGTGACCATTTATCTCAATGACTTTACCTTCCTCTTTAACTGACATCCCTCTTAGGATCCCCCATCCACGGCTTCCTGTCTCCCATTTCCTCTCCTCCTCCTGCCCTTTTAGTTGAAGTGTGACAGCATATAGATCTCAAGTAGCAGCCTGATGAATGTTTATGTATGGCCACACCAGATCAAGCTACTGAACACCTCTAGCCCTGGGAAGGCTTCTTCCTCTCTGCTCAAGGAAACGTTGCTGTTCCTTCTTCCTAAAATACTTTTCTACCAAGTAAACACAGGTGTTCATTTCTTAACTCTTTCAAGCTTTTGCCTAAATGTCAACCTCTTAGGGAGGCCTGGCCATCATATTTAAAATTATTATAAGCCTCACAGTCTCCATTTTCTTCCCTATTTTTACTTTTTTCCTCATACTTTCTATGGACTATATGATATGTACATACATATATACATATGCACATACATAGATTTGTTTTTCCCCACTTGAATATAAATTCCAGGAAGGCAGAACTGTGACTGTTTTGCTACTTTGGTGTTCTGAATGGCTATATAGCTAGCATATAAAGAATGCTCAGTAAGCCCGATCCACCGTGGGAAGGACAGCCAGGCCTTCTCCCACCCCAGCCACCATCGTTCCAGTGCCAGGAAGGTAGCGTGCCCTGAGCCCCCATACCACCACCACGCACTCTCAGACCTCCTGACTGTGCCAGTCTTTGGACCCACTCTGCAGAGGCAGAGGTGGTCATCAAGAGTATTTTTCTGAGTTCCCAACTTTGAACATCTTTAAAGAAAAGGCGTGGGAAACCTGTAATAGAACGGTATGAAGTTCAACCATTCAGAAGGTTGAGGAACTCAATCTGGGCCTTGCAGCCCGAGGTCAGTCAGCATCATGGGGTTCAGCCATCAGCTAACTGAGACCAGGGGTCTTGCATCCTCACTCTGTCTGAGCCATTAAATGGTAAATTCACTATATTGAAATTTTGTCCACTGCAGACATGTTCTGGACTGCTTTTTTATTTCAATTTAATTCAAATGATTTAAGGGTGATAGACTAGTGACTACCACAGGTGGTCAGTTTCCAAACCACTACAGACATGTTCTGGACTGCTTTTTTATTTCAATTTAATTCAAATGATTTAAGGGTGATAGACTAGTGACTACCACAGGTGGTCAGTTTCCAAGTTGTGCTCAATCTTAATGTGTTGCTGATTATATCAGTTGGGATAAAGCAATCACTATATTGAAATTTTGTCCACTGCAGACATGTTCTGGACTGCTTTTTTATTTCAATTTAATTCAAATGATTTAAGGGTGATAGACTAGTGACTACCACAGGTGGTCAGTTTCCAAGTTGTGCTCAATCTTAATGTGTTGCTGATTATATCAGTTGGGATAAAGCATTGAGGTTGATTTGATGAGCTGTTTTCTCTGATGTTATGAAGATGAGAATGTCTGTGGGTCGTTAGAGACACAGAAGCTAGGGCACAACTATATCTGGAAGATTTGGGTGATAACCCAGAGATTAAACCAAGGACAGCCTGACCACAAAAATAAAAATGAGAAAACACTTAAGCAAGACACAAGGACAGACTTTCAGTTCACCAATGGCAAACAGTAGGGCAAATGAGGATGAAAAGGCCAATAGTGAACCACCAGGACACCCTGAACTCAAAGCACAGGAAGTAACAAAACAGATCAATCAGGCTCTAGAAAAATTCAAAACAGAAATAATTTCCCAGATAACCATAGAGATAGTGAGCAAAATGGAAGTCGTGATTCGAGACTCTAGAGCAGAAACTGACAAAAAAATAGATGAGCTCAGGACCATGATAGAAGCCATGAAGGCCCAGCATAAGAAAGAAATGGAAAAAATAAACGCCCAACATAGGAAAGAAATGGAATCCATAAAACAGATTCAAACAGATATCCAGAAGATTAAACACTCTATTGAAAGTGTACACAACAGAATAAAAGAATGCGAAGATAGGCTCTCAGATATAGAAGATAAGATTGCAGTCAGTGACCATGAAAAGAGAGGTCTCTTAAAAACAGTAAGAGATCATGAGAAATCGATCCAACAACTCCTAGATGATGCAAAGAAGAATAACATAAGACTGATAGGAATACATGAAGTAGCAGGAGAAAATACAAATGACTTAAAAAAGCTGTTTGCAGAATTAATGACAGAAAACTTCCCAAACAGAGGGGAAGAATTTGACATTCAGATAACTGAGGCATATAGGACCCCAACTAGCTACAATCAAAAAAAATCTACACCTAGACATATAATAATCAAGATCCCAGAAACCCAACAGAAGAACAGAATACTACAAGCAGTAAGAGAAAAGAAACAAATCACATACAAAGGAAAGCCCATCAGAATCAAAGCAGACTTTTCAACACAAACCCTTGGGGCAAGAAGAGCCTGGAATGAGATATTTCAAGTACTAAAAGAGAACAACCTCCAACCTAGACTGATGTATCTTGCAAAACGTATGGGGAAATAAGACACTTCCACGACAAAGAACACCTGAGAAACTATATGAATACCAAACCAGCATTACAAGTAATTCTAAACAAGATCCTAGAAAAAGACAATAAAGGCAACAACACCATGAGGCCCAACACAGCAAATCAAATAGGCAAGGCAAGAAACTAAAAGGAGAAGGTGAAAAAGTAAAAAGAGTCAACAAAAGGCCAATAACATGTCAATAATAAGTCAGTACATATCAGTTATAACCATCAATGTTAATGGTCTCAACTCACTAATCAAGAGAAACAGACTGGCAAAATGGAATAAGAAGCAAAATACAACAATATGTTGTATACAAGAAACACACCTAGTGCAAAAAGAAGCCCATAGACTGAAAGTGAAAGGATAGAAAACAATTCTCCATGTGACAGGAGCCCAGAAAAAAGCAGGGATAGCAATCTTATTTGCAGACAAAGCAAATTTCAAACCAAAACTGATTCTAGTATTATTGATGTAGGATGGTACTGTATCATACCTCTGTGAATGTAAAATATCTTGTACCTGCTTTATGATACATAGTAGTGACCATGCTTTATCAGAGCTATATTTAATCATATTACTCTAGAATATTCTCTTTCCAGATGATGATTAAGATGCTAATAAAAAAATTGGTGCCAGGTACCACAACAGCAACAGAACTTTGCTGTTTTCTGGATATTATTCTTTTCTTTGTTTTGTTTTTTTTAATGGAATGTGCTGAATGTCTATAATAATTTTGTTCAGATGACTGTAGAACCTGGAAAAGCTGTTGCTGCTATCGATGCATAACATACTGCTATTATTAGTCTTTTAATATAAATATAAATATATATACATA
>NW_022900925.1:20447022-20454337 GCF_012274545.1 Fukomys damarensis
ATATATATAAATTGAATTTTGGGAAACTTTAACGGTGCTGTCAACTTTGGAAAAAGTCATCCCAATTTACTGTGTTGAGTTGACATTGTACAGAAATGGACATCCATATTGGTCTAGAAATGCTAATTTTAAATTTTTTTTCATGTGTACAGGGGTAACACTGTACTAAATATGTAAGGTCATATCTATGTGGGTTTGATTACAGAAACTAACATTCTCTAAATAATGAAAAAAAGAATAAGATAAGACTACAAGAGCAGGAAGCAATTTAAATATATTCAGGGACCATTATTTTAATGTTACATCATTGCCTTTTCTCTTTTACTTTCCTTTTTAGTTTTATTTTAGGATTCCCTATTTTTAATGTTCATACAGAGATTTCTTTAACTGAAAAGGGAAAGGTAATAAGGGAGAGGAAAAAATATGAGAAACTGAAAAAATGGAAATAAAGTGTTTGTAAATGGGGAGGGGAGGAGGGGGTGAAGAGAGGGCAAGGACAAGGGGGAAAATGAGAATAAAGACCTATTATATAAAGGTACAGGATCCCAATGATGAATGTAATTGTACTGTATACCTAGATTGTACCAATAAACTCAATAAAAAAAAGAATGCTCAGTAATTATTTTAATTGAATGGTTTAGGTGTTGAGTGATCAGACAATGGTGTATAGCTGCCTAAAATACCAAATGAAGGGGTTTCTCTAAAAGTTGTAACTTAATACTCTCCTCCCACCTTCTACTTAAGTCCCTTAAATCTCTTCATTGCAACTCAAGATCTAGCAGACAGAAATGAGCACCAGGAATAAGTGTCAGAAGGTGTGCAATTGGTGTCAACATCTCAGGGAGGAGCAAAGTCTCTCCTTCCCCTCAGTAGGGAGCGCCAGAAGCCCACCGTTTGTAGACATGAAGCAGTTACTTAGCCTCCTGCTGGTGACCTGTGGGGGACAGCTGATGTGTCCATCAAGGTTCAGCAGCTGAGGCACTTAGCTGCTGCTGATTTACACAAGCTCACTGAGTTAGGAGATCCAAGAACAAAGGGATTAGGTGGGTATTTTTAATGGTGCATTAGTAAAGCAACAAACATTAATTCTATATTGCGTGGCTGGAGCCAGTTAAGGAAACAGAACCATCCATGCTGAGGGTGATGAACAAAACTTTAGGACTTGCTTGACAAAGACTGACATCCTGGCAACAGAATGCTTGATGAAGCCAGCCTTTGGGAAGCAATTCTCTCCCAGAGATCCTTCCCACAGGGGAAACCTAATGGCATGCCCCGATATTTAGCATGACCTGCCACCAAGATCCTAATGTGCTATGGGCCATGAAACTATAGTCAAAAGCAGTAATACCAGGTATAGTGGTACACATGCTTCTAATCCCAGCTACTCGGGAGGCTAAGGCAGTAGGATTGTAAACAGGCAACTTAGTGAGACCCTGTCTCAAAATAAAAAAAGGTTGGAGATATAGCTGAGTGGTAGAGTACTTGCCTGGCATGCCCAAGGGCCTGGGTTTAATCCTCAGCATTGGAGGGAAAAAAGTACAGGGAAGAGATCAGTTGTGCTCAAAATGAATTAAAGGAATTATCTATGTCATACCAGAAAAAGAATCAGGAAAGCCTATGCGTGATTTGCAAGTTTTTGACAAGGAATAAAGTATGGAGATCACACAGAATAATCAGTTGCCATGGAGAGGCCTCATCTGAGAACGTTGAACAATATGTTCCTGCAGGATGAAATGCAAATAAATTGTTGGGGTGGCTGATTCCAACCTGGGCCTACGGCTGACCCACAGAGTCTCCCAAGAAAGAGGTGACTGTCAATAAGATGCAAAGAGAAGGACAGCCTGAAAGAGAGGCAGAAGCTTAACTGTCCAGCATTCACATTGTGTATAGCAGCAGTTGTGTTACCCTGAGATTCCTCTCCCTACACATCCTTATTACAACCAGAACATTATCAAGGATAATATGTGCAGTCTGTTCTTCAGTGGCAGAAGAGCCTAGCTAAAGCAGGAAAGGAGCCACACAGCAGGGGAAGAGAGAAGAGAGAGTTTGATCAGGCTGTTTCTTTTTTATTTTTGGTACCAAAGATTGAACTTGGGTCCTTGCACTTGCAAGGCAGGCCACCAAACCGCTGAGCTAAATCCTTGGCCCTGAGAAGAGAGAGTTTGAGATCTCTAAGCTGTTTTTAAAAAATTTTTAATTTTTTATTGACAACTCTTATTTCTGGAATGAAAACTTTCCAATCTGGTTCTAAACATGGTGTTCCCATGGCTCTTTTCTTTCCTAGGATAACTCATAACCTTATGGACTTAAAGGGAAATTAGAGCTCATTTAGCACACTTAAAGAAATATGAGAAAATAGAGAACCATAAAGAGATTTGCTCTTTATTCCATTTCCTTCAGGGATTACTGTCCTGATCATCTAACTGTGAGTGTTCTTGAATAATCTTCCCTTATTTTCCCTCTAGACTCATAATTTCCCCCTTCAACTGTGTATGGATCTACTCTTAAATTTTAATCCTCAGTGCTGAATTATTTCCCACTCTCTAGTATTAGACTTCTGATTATTCATGGAATGTTAAGTTTTGCCAAAGTCAGCACATTTAAATTTGTTTTCCTTCATCCTCCCTGTCCAGCTTCCCCAACACTATTGGAACATTATCATTTTTTAAAAAGGTTCCTTGTCTTAAAGTTTGTTTTCAATTTTAAAATATTTAAACCATACAGAAAAGCATAAGGAATAATACAAAAAATATCCATGTCCTTATCTTCAGACTATTTTGCCACATTTGATCCAGATTAAAAAAAAATACAGTGGAAGTCCCCTTCCCATCCAACCTGCCTGTCCTGGGAGGCAGATTCCTTTGAAGTTAGTTCCTCCCAGAAGCACACCCTGAGGCTAAGGATGATGAGTGTGCACAGCTGATCTTGAGGAGCAGAGGCACTGGCAAGGGACAGTGGAGGCTGGCACATGGGCCAACTGCAGCTGGCTCTTGCAGGGAAATGCTGGGAATTATTTTGGCCAACAAGTGGTGGAGCTAGATATTTACAGGCTACACCTATGACTCATTCATGGCTACACACTTTCAACCTTCTGTGATGCCAGGGTGGGGTTTGGCTAAAACCACTTAAAAAAAATTTTTTTTTGTTTTTGAAGCAGAATCTTGCTAGTCTCTATATTGCCCAGCAGGGCTCAAATCTACAATGCTCCTGCCTCAGCCTTCCATAATGCTGGTGGATTACAGGTATGAACCACCATGTCTGGCTGATGGCAGCATTTTAATAAAAATGCTGGCTGCTGGAAATTAGGCTGGTGTATAAAAATTGTGCTGGAATACAAAGGGACAAGAGTGAAACACAGAGTATCTCCAACAGGGCATTTCCATCGTTTGGTGTTCACATTTACTAGACAGATACTGGTAGGTACCTAGGTAGTTAGATACTACTAATTTTTGTGATATTATTAATACCATAAAATATTATTAATATCATTGGTGATGAAGATTATATAAATATAATCTATAAATATAAATATAAACCAGTCAACATTAAAAAGGAAGACTGGGAAAAACAGCCTCAAAAAGTTGTTTATTTAACTATCTTGTGCCTGATGGATCTATCCTTAATTGAAAGAAAAGATTTGTAGCTGCAATCCATTGGCTTTTCTATAAAAGTGAAAAGGTGTATGTACGTCGGAGGGGTGGGTGAGGGGATGGTGTAGTTAGGACAAATCCCAGATCCATAATCTGGGCAAGCAAAATCATTTCACAAAGCCAGGCATAGCCTGCTGTCTCTGTTCCTTACAACCAAAAGGACCTCTGATGCAACAAAATACAATTATAAAAAATATGTTTCCCATTCCTTTTTGTAGCAACTGTACAGATTTACAATAATCTCTAAATTCTGTTCCTTACAGATTCTAGTATCAGACAACAGACTTCTTTCTTTAAGGTTTTGTACAGAAAACTACCATAAATGAAAAGATCCAGTAGTCCAGTAAGGTCTTTCTAAAGAATCAGAATAGAACTCACTTACAAAGCAGACATGGTTAAACAGGAAAAAAAATCATATTGAGATTCTAAGAGATTTCACATTTCAAACAAAAAATTATTACAGAATTTGAAAACCTTAAATTTTCAAACTTAACAGAGTAGATCTGGAATGCAGATCACACCACTGAAAAAGAACTTCTGGAAGTCACAGACTTTTTAAATTTAAAAGATCAGTAATGTTTTCACAAAAAATTCTGTAGTGTTTTTCTATTTGATTCCATTTCCATAAAAAACAAATCTCATAAGAATATATAAGAAAACATTTTATGCCAGCACATTTAAGCAGCAAATGTTATTAGGAATAAAGATCATGTAGAATCCATAGTCCTTTAAAATTTTTTTTCATTAATCGATTAGAAACTTTGGATCCTCCTGCTGAGAAATTATACATCTGTACAAAATATAAAACTGGCATACAATGTCAGGAGTGAATGGGTTCCCAAAAGCCCCGAGGATTCTTGTGGTCAGTTTCTTGGCCCACTAGTGGTCCTTGAACACTAGGGTAAGAATCTTCCATGAAGAGAGAAGCACAGAGAACTTACATTGTACAGGGGGATGGTCTTCATCACCTTGTACTGTTTAGTGGGATCCATTTTATAGAGGTGACGGTCAGTGACAAAAATTGCTCGGTCTTCCACCTTACTAAATCGATTCACCTGTAAGAAAACAAACAATTAAACTATAGCGTCTCATCAAGAATGAAATCAAGTTATCACGTGAAACATTTGGGGGGCAGAGGTAGCTGATCCTGGAGACAAATTCTTTAATAAATGGGTACCATGTATGGCCACTCTAAACATTGCAACCAAGATCTCAAAGAAGTAGCAGTTTTTGGATGTAAGGAATTTGGCAATTGAAATTTTACAGTTGAACAGAGCGCGTGCGCGCGCACACACACACACACACACACACACACGCACAAATGTAAGGACTAAAAATAGGTAAGCCTAGACACCATCAAGAAAGTAAAAAGAAACCCATGCAATAGGAAACAATTTTTGCAAATCATTTGTCTGATAAGGGACTTGTATCTAGGATATACAAAGAACTGATACAATTTAAAAATTAGAAGACAGTCCATTCATACAAAACAATGACTTGAAGTCCCTGGTTATAAGAAGAAGTTAAGACTAGTATGCAGGGGTAAGACAAATAAGCAACTAATAAGTAAAAATAAATACATATATAAATACATATAATAACATAAAGAAAATAAAACTAGATAATAAGATTTGAAGAAAATACACATGAGTGTATATAAATTGCCAATAATCATCCCTCAAAATACTCAACACCTGGCTTCATACATACTTATTCCATTATTCTAGGTAATGTGTTTTTTACTATAAAAAGGTTAAAAAATAGTAAACATTTACCATATTTTTAATCACCTCTTATGTGTACGTGTGTATGTGTGTGTGTGTGTGTGTGTGTGCGCACGCGCGTGTTTAGAATGTTACTTTATTAGAGACAAGGTCAGAGAACATCCCTGCTTGACAGAATGCCCGTTTGCTGTAAATCTTTTCCTAAGAGACAGAATTAAGCATAGGATTTTTTTTTTGGCACCAGGGATCAAAACTCAGGACCTTGCGCTTGTGAAGCAGGTGGCAAAACCACTAAGCTAAATCCCTGGCTCAAACAGGATACTTTATAAGTAAGTAGTTAGCTACTTGTTAATTAGGATGTTCCAGTCTTACACTTAAGTAATATTTTATTTTATTATTTGTTTTGGTTGTTTGAGACACAGTCTTGTTGTGTGGTCTAGGCTGGCCTTGGCCTTGAATTCATTACGTAGCCCAGGCTGGCCTCAAACTCACTTCAGTCTTCCTGCCTTAGCCTCTTGACTGCTGGGATTACAGACTTAGGGATAGTATATTTTAGTCAAGATACCTAGCACTAAAATTTTTTGAATCACTGCAATGCTATGTTTCTCAGTGACTAAAAGGAAAAAGAAAGCTGACAAAATGATACTAAATATGAAAGCATAGTTGTGATAATATATATCCCCTGCCTCTCTCTCAAGTTCTCATTTCCATGATGCAAAGAAGTTAGAGATTAATTTGAAAACACTGTTGGCTTCCATAAGATACTCAGCTAACTAAATCAGTACAGGCAGGGTGGGATGCAGCAGGTATATTGCTGTAGGCAAGATACAGCAAACTAAAATTCAAATTTGAGTTTGAATCTTATTCAAACTTTTCCCTTTGCCTCTCAGTTTTAGAAATCTGTTCAATCCTCTAAGAATTTAACATAACCAGAGTACATTTTTTAGTCAACTTGACAAAAAATGGCAACTGTAATTAAAAGTAAAATAGAGTCTATATGATAAGTAATTACTGCTCTTGGTAAATGCACTGCATAACATCCATTTTTTGCTGTAACTGATGAGTAACCTTTCTCCAAAGACTTGAAGCAAGATGAATGCAGTTTTGCTATTAGCATTGTTCTAAGTTGTTTTATACCACACTAGCCTTATGTGGAGTTATTCTGAAAGAAAAGGTTCCATGGTCCAGTTTGTTTGAGAAGCACTGCAAACTGCAGCTTATAGGACATTCATAGCCTAGGGATATATTAAATGCTCTGAGAATTCTACATTTCACCAATATGTTTAACCTAGCATTTAAAAAAACATTTAATTTATGGAAACCTATTTCCACTATTAATAGTCAAGACAACACTGGTTCTGTGAAACCCACATTGGAGAGCATTAATCATTTATTTACATCAACCTTAGACTTTGCAGAATAAAGAAGATCTAAAAATGGGCCTGGGATTTAGCTCAGTGGTACTGTGACTGCCTCGCAAATGCAAGGTCCTGAGTTTGATCCCCGGTACCAAAAAACAAAAAACAAAAATACAACATCTAACGAGGAATTTGAACACTAAGCAAAAGTAATGCCCCATATATTCTGTGGAATCATACCGAGAAAGATAAGAATGTGGTACAAAAAGATATGATTAAAAAATCTAGTTGCAGCCTGAAGTGGTGCTGCATGCCTATGATCTCAGCACTCAAGAGACTGTGGCAGGAGGGATAGGCTCAAGATCAAGGCCAGCCTGGGCTACACAGTGAGACCCAGTCTCAAAAACAAAACAGATCAAAATGAAAACAAAACCAAAAACAAAACAAACTTCTACCCCCCACAAACCCTAGTTACATACTTTTACAAGGTCATTCCAGAATCAAATGAAAAGGCCACATATCCTTTTTAAAGGATAATTCCATGAATTAATCTTTTTTTTTTTTTTTTTTTTTTTTTTTTTTT
>NW_022900925.1:20454398-20575387 GCF_012274545.1 Fukomys damarensis
AATCCAGCCTGGGCTATAGTGTGAGTTCTAGGTCAGTCTCAACTACATAGTGAGACCCTGTCTCAGAACCCACCCCCCCAAATTCTCAAAGCAGAATTATTTAAAAGCTTTGTTTAGGGATATTATATTCTTTTTATATACATAAAATGTAATTTCTTTTTTTTTTCCATACTGGAGATTGAACTCAGGACCTTGAGCTTGCGAGACAGGTGCAGTGCCATTGAGCTAAATCCCCAGCCCAGAAAATGTAATTTCTAAAAAGAACATCACAAGCCTCCCTTCTGTTTCAGCAACTCAAATCAACCCTAAAACATCAATCAGGTGAGTAGCAATGACATCACATAACAAAAAAAAATTTAAGTTGCATAACTTAACCATATAAAAAAAGTAAAGGGAAAAATTCTACGTATCTATGTAAACCCCAGATTTAATACAATTATGGGATAGGAACACTATTTTTCTTCCACATAAATTCATAAAGTGATAAAAAAACTGGATCACAGATTCAATATTAGGTAAGTTTCAATTTCTAATCAAAGCTAAAATCTACACAAAGCTAAAATCTCAATCTCTCAAAGAATTTCTCATCCTGTTTTTTCATAAATACAGTATATACATCAAGTGATCTGCTTATAGGTTTAGTTGGTACCACAGGGGTTCTGGGATAAAGCTTCCCTGGAGAGTCAGAGCAGAGAAAACACCTCATGGGTGAGAGGAGCTATTTCCAGAAGTCTCTCACCTTAAAAGACAGTTTATAATCATGGCTAATGGAAAGTGTGGCTTCAAAAAGAGGCAAAGCATAAAGACGGGCTCTGCTGAAGTCTTATTAAGCATGCCTTGGTGTACCTTTGGGATTGAAAGATTCTAAAGAGGACGTTATTATCTCACTACAGTGTGAAGAGTTTTGCACTGAACTTAGAAGTACAGAAGCATGAGTAGAATTGTTCAGTTTTTTATCCAGCAGAATCCAAGGTAAAACTGTTAAGACATGAAATTAATTTTGCTTTGGTGATACCTAGGCTCTTCTAAGGTAGATGACCTAGTTCTCAAAACTGTCCAACTCTAATTAGTAATCAGAACAATTAATAATCAGAATGGTTCTGATTACTAATTTGATTTTTCAGGTATCTTAATGTAGAAAAGAGGTGTGAGGATTATGGATATGGTATACTCCTTTGTTATATTTACAGACTATCACTATAGCTTATATAAATTTTTTTTGTAAGAGTGTGAATTTGGTTAGCATTTCATTGTCTGATTAACTATAGGTTAATAAAACAGTTTCATGACCTCGGAGTTTAGAACTAGACTTCTGAGTATGAAAGCATAATGTATAATCAACTCAAGATACTGCCAGCAGGCTTTCCTCAATGATATTTATTTCGGTCTAAGTTCAAAACTAGCCTTTATCTGTTTTGTTTAGAAGTCTGCATCATGCTGGGTGCTGTGGCATATGACTGTAATCCTTAGTCAAGGGCAGCAGGCTGAGGTAGGAGGGTAGCAAGTTTGAGTACAGCCTGGGCAACTTAGTGAGTCTCTGTCTCAAAATAGAAAAAAGCAAGGCTGTGGATTCAGCTCAGTTGTAGAGTGGCCCTGAGTTCCCTAGCATTGGAAGAGAGGGGAGGGGAGAGGAGGAGAGAAAAGAGAGAAAAGAAAAGGTTATATCACAATGATTTGAATTCTTCACAATGCTCAGAAGTAGATTGTAACATAAGAAATATACACTTGTTTGGGACCAGAGTGCTTCAGATTTTTGAATTTTTCAGATTTTGGAATATTTACATAGACTTTATTGGTTGAACATCCTAATCTAAAATCATGTCACCACTGAAAAATTTTCAAATTTTACAGCATTTCAGATATTGGATTCTCAGATTAGGGAAATTTGATCTGTATTTAGTGTTTGACCCAGGTTCCTGTAAAATCTTGTATAACTAAGAGGCATAAAATGGTGACAGAATCTCACCATTTGTTGTAGTCTTGGTCCCAGGTTCCTGACATAAAAACTTGTAAGATCCTTAGAATCTCTGGAGTGATAAGAATGTCTTGTCTGCTAATAAAATGACTAGGGAGGGATAGGGGCTCCTAACGTCAGGGCTGGGGCTTGTTGCCAAAACATCCAACAGGTAACTGGAAGTTTGGAACTTTCAATCTCCAATCTCTGCAGACAGAGAAGGGTAAGGATTGCATCACTTACCAGGAGGAAATGATTTAATCAATCACAGCTAGTAATGAATCTTTCCTAAACCCTAAGCTATCAGGTCTGGAGAGATTCCCAGTTGGTGAAAGCCTCCATGTGTCAAGAAGGCACAATCTTTCCTTTGATAAAATATTATACAATTGACATGTAATATGATTGTCAATATGGTTAGATTTAAATCCATTGTATATTGTTTTTCATTTGTCCCATTTATTGTTTGTTCCCCTTTTCCCATTTTTTGCCTTCTTTTGTTTGCAGTGAAAGTTTTTTAAAAAAATGATTCCATGTTATCTCCTTTATTGATTTATTAGTTATAACTCCTTGTTTTGCTATTTTAGTGATTCTTATGGTTTATGGAATACGTCTTAATACATCACACTCTACTGAAACTACACCAGTTTGTATATGATACAGAAACCTCACAATAGTATAATTTCCATTTCTCTCCTGCCTGAGTGGCTTCCTTTATAATTCCTCTGGTTCACATCTTCAGGTTTGTCTGCATAAGTCCCTATTTCACTTTGGTTTTTTGAAAGCTATATTTTGTTGGTATGGAATTCTAAGTAAGTTACCAGTCTCCCTCCCCCACACTTAAAAAATGTTGTTTCACTTGTATTGCTTCTGATAAGAAACTGGATATATTTCTGTTACTGTGCCTTTTTTCTCTTTATTACTAGAATTGAGCAATCTGATCTCAGTGTAGCTTGATGTAGTTTACATAGGTTTCCTGTGTTTGGAATCTGTTCAGCTTCTTGGATCTGTGCATTTTGTTTTCATCAAATTTGGAGAAATGTTAGCCATTAATTAAAAATTTTTTTCCTTTTCTCTTCTTCCTTGGGGGGACTCTAATTGCAATTATACAGGGCTATATGAAATTGTCTCACAGCTTCCTGATGTTTGAGTCTTTCTTTTTTCTTTGTGTTTAATTTTGGACAGTTTTATTGCTATATTTTCAATTTCACTAATTCTTCTACAAGGTCAAATTTTCTGTTAATCCTGTTGAGTGTATTCTTTTCTCTCTTATTTTCATCTTTATAAAGTCAATGCATTTAAGGATCTTCCCTGTGTTTATTTAGAATGTTCAACATTTCCTCTAGCTTTCTGAATATATAGGGTATAACTTTAACTGTTTTAATGGCCTTGTCTGTTTATTTTATAATCTGTCAGTTTGAATGATTTGATTTTTCTTTTCATTATGGGTTGCAGACTCCAGTTGTTTTGTATGCCTGGTAGTTTTCAATTGGATGTCATGCATTCAGAATTTTACCTTCTGGGTGCTGGGTACTTTTGTATTTCTATAAACATTTCTGTGCTATGCTGAGATACTGATAGGTTACTTAGAAATAGCTTGATTCTTTCCAGTTGCGCATTCAAGATTTGTTCAGTAGGCGTGGAGTAGTATGTATGTAGGGCTAATTATTTCCCCTATCTAGGCAAGAACCTTGTCAGTGCTCTACCCAATACTCAAGGATCCTGAGGTTTGCAGTCTGGCTGCTGGGACAGACACTCTGCACACACAGCCTTTGTGAATGCTGAGTGTTCTCACCTCTCCTCCTTTGGGTGGGTCTTCCCCTTTGAGTAGTTTCTTCATGAGCACAGCTTATCAGTACTCAGCTGGATAAACCTAAACCTAGCTGCCTTGGTGTCTCCCAGCTCTTAGCTCTGTCTTTTCAACTGGGGAATCCTTGGGGCTTTGCCATGGCTCTTTCACACAGGACAGTCCAGAAAGGCCCCCAAGGTAGAAGATTTATACACAGCACTCCTCACTTTTTCTAGAATTTCAAGGATCAGTACCTTTCCTTGCCTGATGTTCACTATCTTGAAAACTACTTTTTCACATATTCTATCTGCTCTCCTCATATAACTTTTTCCACTCAGACAGCTACACTGCATTTATGAATGTACATACTTCTTTATAATCCAATCACCTACTGATGAGCATTTACATTTTTTCCAGTGTTTTGGCTGTTATAATATACAAATACACACATATATCCACCTTTGGGTATCTGTGCAAATATAATTACAGAGTAAATCATGAGTTATGCAGTTTATGCAGTAAGAAATATGGGCATATTAAATTTTGATTGATGCTGCCACACTGTCCACTTGGAGTATCTTACACCCCTAACAAGTGTTTTCCTAAATCCTTACAAATGCTGGTTTCTGTCAATATTTTAAAGTTCACCAAACTTACAGCTGAATTATTCTACTTTCATTATTCTGATCTAAATAATAGTATAATTACATATATTTTAAAAGATTTGAAATGAAGTATCTTCAAAGTCAACTAAACTTGTTGGAACTTTGATATGAGGTAATTCTTTGATAATTTTTAAAGTTCTTCTGGATATTGCCATATTTACATCAATATCTCTTCTTAGGCCAATCTGAACAATGTTTTTCTTAAATTCATCATTTCATTCCTATTTTAAAATTTATTTGGATCATTTTATAACCTGTTCATTTACAGTTTTTTTCTATGAATTCATCTAAGCAAGTATTTTAACTATGTCATTTGCCTTCCATTTCCCAATTTCCACACTTTGATTTGCCTGACTGCTGTCATTTCCCAGTGAACAATAGCTTATATAATCTGCTTCCAATAAGCAAATACATTCATAGCATATACCTTCCCTGCAATCCAATAACAGCATATCCTATTCCTCTTTTCCAAATTATGTTCTCTTCCTCAACCTTGTTTTAGTAATAATAACATGTATAAAAAGCATTAAATGACTATTAATACAAAGCAGATCTGCAGGTGGCATGAATGATACACACAGAGGAAAATAAAGATCTTGAGCCTCAAGGAAATACTCTATCCTGTTCAAACAGAAATGACTGTCAAAAGTATTTGCTTCTCTTAGGAAGGCTTTATAGCTGAAGCCTAAAACTGTAGTCATGCCAACCATTCCAACAATGCCTCTGTACAGACAGGCACAGCTCACGGTGGGGTGGAGTGGGGTGGGGTGGGTAGCTGGCTCTGCATCATTGCTAAGTTTTATCACAGGTCTACTTGAGTGGAATCTCTTCTGAATTAGACTCTGGCTCTGCATCATTGCTAAGTTTTATCACAGGTCTACTTGAGTGGAATCTCTTCTGAATTAGTCTTTTCTTTCCATGATGGTGTTTCAAGCTTGCCTTACCTTACGGACGTGACAGGAAAAGAGGACATTCATGTATTTGTCCTTCCGTTTCAGTTCATTAGCAACAGGGACAAAAGTGCCTGAGGTCTGAGGTGTATCTGGCTTCTGAAAGAAAAAGGAGACAATGAAATGAGAATGCTCAGCTTTGGAGCTGCAAAAGCAACCTTTTAGTGTATTGCTTTACAACTGTGCCTTATAGTTTCACACACATACTTTATCTCCTCACCCCAGATGGTAGACTAGTAAAGGGTTGTTATAATATCAAAGGTCCTGCGCAAGCGCAAGGTCCTGAGTTCGATCCCTGGTACAGAAAGAAAAAAAAATATGAATATAACACAAAGAACCTTTTTTAAGACGAGGAGAACATCAAATATTGTATACTTAGAAGCAATAAAATCTTTTAATGTAGTACCTCACATAGGAATCATTTAGTTTCTGAAAGTTTTATTCTTCTGTCATTTCTTGGAGAAAAATTCTTCACTTTCTTTGACAGAGAGCAGGAGTAGATTGCACGTTGCTGTCTTGGACTTACCGATGCAAGATAGTTGCCCTCCCAGGCCCTCTGGAGCCCAAGGTCAGCTCTTTGACCCTTTAGCATTTCCATGGCTGCGACCTTTGCCCTGACCTGGGGCAGGTCAGAAGCAGGTATGCTCTTGATGAGCTGGGATGCTCTCCATCTATAAGGAAATAGACAGCAAGTATAGACTTTAGAAACTCAATCCCATTCATTCAAGAAGAACTTAAAGCTGCTATTAAGTAAAATGAAACTAAAAGGGCTGGGAATTTAGCTCAGTGGTTCCGCCACTAGCCTCACAAGCGCAAGGTCCTGAGTTTGATCCCCGGTACAAAAAAAAAGGAAACTAAAAGACTTGCATACTATGCTAAAATGCCTCCAAAATGTACACAGAAGTTGTTAGAATACAGTTTTATGCAGACATATTTTGTAAAACTTGCTTTGTTGTTTGTTTTGAAAGCAATTAAACTTAGTGATACATAAGCTCTCATAACAAATTGAGCATCTTCAATCTGAAAATCAGACATCTGATACATTCTGAAAGTCAAAACTTCTTGACCTAGCTCAACAAGTAAATTCTGTACAAATGTTCCAAAGTTTAAAATTTCTGCAATCAAAACACTTCTAGTTCCAAGTATTTCAGATAAGGGATACTCAACCTGTGTTTATATTTAGGGCACAAAACATGTACACTCATCATTCATCCATCCACCCATCCATTCATTTAACTGTGTCCTAGGCATCTACTAAACTCCAGGTACTGTTCTAGGTAGTGGAGGCATAGCAATAAGCAACAGAGATAAAGGTCATTTCTGCCAGAGGCTTGTACTCTAAGAGGAGTGACATGATAAATACATAGGTAGATATAAAGTCTGTCTGCTGAAGACACCTGCTGCGAAGGAAAATAAGACAGGGCAACGAGGGCAGGGAGTACTATAAAAGAGGGGATGAAAGCAGGTGTTGTTTATACAGGGTGGTCTGGGGAGGCAGCTCTAATAAAGATAGATCAGCAGACACTTACAGGAAGGGTGGGCACCAGACATATGGAGAGCTAGCAGGATTAAGCGAACACAGCAAATGTGAAGGCTCTGAGATGGTAGCTGTATGGTGTGCTGGAGGTGCAACCAGGAGTCCTGTGAAGCTGGAACAGCATGGGGCATGTATGGGGGTAAAAAGGGTGCATAACAGGAGCAGATTAGAGAGACAGCCAGGGCCAGAAGCCATGAGGCCATTATCAGGACTTTTACTCTGAATGAGATGAGAAGCTATTGGAAGGTTTTGAACAAAGAAGGGATCGTTGTGTGGCTGCAGATTTGTTACTAGGTTAAGGTCCGGGCTATCTGCCACTTGAAGGCCAATACTCAGGACCTAAGAGTTGTTGGTAAGGAATTAGGTTTACTCAAGGGCTGGCTCTGAAGAAGACAGGAAGGTTATCTCCTTATAGGTGCATCTTAGAGGACTCTGGGGCACAAAGGACTTTTAGAGGGAAAGGTGAAGCAGGGCAGGAAGGCTGTATGCTAAGTGGGATCTTCATCATCCAGGGTATGTTTTTCTTTTTTTCTCTGGCCAGAAGAACATGGTAATGGACCTCAACCTCCTGGGGCAAGTTCCTGTATTCTAAACCTCACAGCAATTTACAGAGCTAAATAAAGACTGAGGGGTGTTACAAAGGTCATTGGATATTCTGGGTTTTTAAAGTTAAAGAAAGATTATTTTAGCAGTTAACAATTTAACCATTTAGGTGAGGCTTTTCTTTAGAATTTAGAATGCCCAGTAAAGGGAAGGGTGCATAGCCTTGCAAAGGATTAAGGAGGGAAACAAAAGAAACTGCAAAGACAACTTCTAAAAAGATCTCCCTGGTTATAAGGTGGCGCCAAGGCCTGTTAGAAGGTGAGTTCCCTAGTGCACATGCCAGAGGAAGGTAGCTTGGGCCAGGGAGGTGATGGCAGGTAAGTTGGTTCTGGATTATGCTCTAAAGAAAAAGCCAACAGGATTTTATGATGGATTAGAAATGAGGGAAATAATAGATTTAAGGATGATTCCAAGTTTTTTTTTTTTTGCATAAGCAACTGAAAGCATAAACCAAACATATTCTTGACAGATAAGCACATGCAAGGTCTCTTATCTTCTTAGGAGCATCCTACCCCTGCACGATACTTCTGTCATCTTTTCTGCTACAGGAAGTTGAAGTGGGGAGGTTGGAAGCCAACTTAACATTTAAAAATCAAGGCCAGCTGGGGATTTAGATCAGTGGTTCTGCTGCCTGCCTCGCAAGCGCAAGGACCTGAGTTTGATCCCTAGTACAAAAAAAGAAAAAAAAAAAAATCAAGGCCAATGGTTTTGAAGCTACGTTCCTATGGAAAACCAGAAAAAGATGACACTATAATTGAAAACTACCACGGAAATGACTGAATAAATGTAAAAATAATAAAAAAGTCTATAGTACTAGCAGGAAATGAGAATGATGTCAATAAATGGAAGTCATGAAGACTTTCTGGAAGAAAATAACAAAGCAGGCAGAATGGGGCTCATGGGGAGGTGGTTTGGTGGGAACAAGTCTATGTGGAGAAATGCTTTCGGGCATATGTTAGCTTCTCGACAAGGCCGTGAGAATCTATAAGCCTGAGCAGCAGGGCTTGGTCGCAGGTGCAGAAGGTAACAGATTTCAAGGTGGGAGCTATGCCAGTTCCCTCCATGTGGACTGGTAGGCCATGGAGAGGCAGGACATCTTCTATAACAGGCAGGGTCACTGACAATAGCAATCACTATGAAACAGTCATTATGAAACAATCATGAAAAAGTGAGGGCTCAATGTAACACTGAAATCTTCTTTTCTACTTCCTATGGCCAACCAACATGTGGACAAGGTGTCCTAAGATCACTGTAGAAAAGGCTATAAGAGGGACAGTTTGAGGGATTTAGCTCAGTGGTTCTGCCGCCTGCCTCACAAGCCCAAGGTCTGGAGTTGGATCCCTGGTACTCGCTCCCCGCCCAAAAAGAGGGACAGGTTTGGTCAAAGTCAAGAGCACTAGTGACAGCAAGTCCTGCAACACTAAGTGTCTTGCTAAGCAACTGCTCCAATCAGCACTTGTAATGAGCTTGTTAGGGCTGGGATGTCGCTCAAAAACCTCATGAGTTTGGAAAGTGAATGGAGCATGGGGGTGCTGCACTCTTCAGTGGATTGTTTCTGGCTGCCGTGGGAGGCTGTCCTCTGCCCAGGCCCTTTCACCATGCTATTTCTGCCTTGGAGCCTGCTGAGTATGGATTGAAACTTCTGAAACCATGAGTCAAAATAAATTTCTTCTCCTTTAAATTGTGGGTATTGGCTATTGTATCTCAGCAACAAGGAAAGTAATTAAGACAGATTTTGGTACTGGGAGTGGAGTTATTGCCATGATTATACCTGACTATGTGGTTTAGAAGCCTGGCTTGTGGGACTTTGGTAAGGTTTAGGGTTGCCAGCTGGAGAAGCCCCAGAATGCTATAAATTGAGCTTGACAGAAGATTCTGGTTAGAGGTGTGAAGACCAAAATGCTAATAGAAATGCAGATGGTAATGGCCAGGCTCAGGAGATTTCAGTGGGAAACAAGATCTCCACTGGTCCACATTTTGCCCATGTCCTGAGATTTTGCAGGAGATTGAGATTAAGGGCAGTGGCAGTCTGGCAGAGGAAATTTCAAAGCAGTTCAACCTCCAGGCTGTGGCATGGATATTGCTGGCAGCTTTTAATAAGATCTACAGTGAAAAACAGGAACAAACAGCCAATGTAAAAAGTTTTTACTTTTGACAGAAAAGAAGTGCCTACACAGTTAGACAGAAGGAGAATATGGCTGCTGAAAAGTTTAGCATTAAAAAAAAGCCAGCTGGATGTGGTGGTGAAAAAGTAATCCCAGCATTTGGGAGGCTGAGGCAGGATGATCACCCATGAGTTTAAGTCCAGCCTGAACTACATAGTAAGATCCCGTCTCAAAAAACCAAAAGCCAAATACTCTGCATCAGGACAATAGGAAAGATGTGTTGAGGGCATCTCATATATCATCAAGATCTAAAACTTGCTATCCCCCATTTCTCTCTTCTGGAATGGAAATGTCTATTCTGTGCACTGTATATCAGCAGTGTTTAAGTTTTTAAAAATTTTAGAGGAACTCACAGCTAAGTTTACCTTGAGTCTCAGAGGAGACTTTGGACTTGGACTTTTCAGCAGTGCTGGAACTGTTAAAACTTTGGTGACTGTAGAGTGGGACTAAATCATTTTGCACAAAGAAAGATACGCTTGAGTTTTTTTGGGGGGCCAGTGGTGGAAGTTTATAGTTTAGATCTGGGGCGCCCACCGAAAGCCTCATGTGTTTGGACAGTGGCTGGATCATGGGGCTTCTACACTCATCCACTGCTGAGTGAAAAGGTGACTTGCTGTTAGGAGGCGGGATCTGGTTGGGAAGGTGTGCAACTGGAGGCGTGACCTGAAATACTACTACCCCCTCACCCCAGCCCCAGCTCCTCCCTTTACTCTCTGCTTCCTGGCTGCCACTGTTCTTTGCCCAGGCCTTTACTCCATGCAGCCTTGGAATCTGCCAACCATGGACTGAAACTTCTGAAACCACGATCCAAAATAAACCTCTCTTCTTTTAAGTTGCAAGTGTCAGGTATTATGTCTCAGGGATGAGTAAAGTGACCAAGACAGCCCTTGAGCTCCAAATTCCATTAATAGGAAAGGTTTTGCTCCTACTGCTGCTCTGTTTCCAGACTTTTTGCCTGGTCAATCTGTTCCTTCTCAGTGCCCACAATGGTGCAGGCCAAGGTCCACACCTGACTGATTCCAGAGCCCCCAGACAAAGGCATGCTATGGCATTGAGGACCTGATCCCCACTATGATGGACAGAGCCATGGGCTTCTCATTCTTATCTTGCAAACCACCACCTAAAACTATGTGTAACCAACAACAGGTGCAGCCATTAAACCCAGCAGCCTCGATGACATGAAAAGGGAACAAAGTTGGGCACAAAGCAGGCTGGATTAGAAAGAGTTACTGTGAGGAAGAGGAAAGATCTTAAGCCCTAGACACACACTGAGATCCAGAAATATAAACTTCCATTCCATTCCACAATAACAGTAGAATCCTTTAACACTTCTTTCAGTATTCCTCAGATCAAAAGAATCAAGGTCAGGGACTGGCAAAGTACAGCTTGTTCCAAATACAGACCATGGTCTGTTTTTGTGCTCCCCTTGAGCTAAGAAGAATCTTTACATTTTTACATGTTTAACCAAACCAAACCAAAACAAAGAAAAACATATGAGAGGCCATATGCAGCCTGCAAAGCTTAAAATATTTACTACCAGCCCTCTATAGAAGAAGTTTGCTGATTCCTGACTAGACTGAATACAATTGGCAAGATATGTTCAGAGACAGTGCGTGAGCGAGACTGTACACGCACATGTGCACAGACAGCAAGCAGAGTAGAAACGTTATTTTCATATGTTCACTGACTGTGACTCCTAGGGTAGAAGGGGCTGTCTTTCCCATCTTTGGTGTTTGTCACTTTATCCCTGGAACCCAGGCCATGCCAGCAACACAGCAGGTGTTCAGTAAATATCAACTGAATGAGTAAATTGAATTTTACACAAATTAAAAAATTCTAGGCCACAAATAAAACCTCAAAATCTAAAAAGATTCCCATGGTACAATCTAATCAAAATCAAGCCATTACAAATAATGTGTAGATATTTATTGTCATAGGCTGGTCTTCATGACTGTTTTTTTTGGGGTATGGGGGACTGAACTCCAGACCTTGTGCTTGCAAGCCAGGCAGAGGTACCACTGAGCTAAATCCCCAGCCCATTTGTGACTGTTTTTTTAAGTTAAGTCATGGAAGCACACATATAATCCTGCTCATCTAGGAGAGAGGAGAAAGCCCAGATGGTGTATAGCTATGTGTGAACACACATAATATAGGCAAACATTTTCATAGCACTTAACCTACTATGTGTTAGGCGCCACCTGAAATGCTTTGTATTTACTCATTTTATACCTTTCAGAAACCCTATGAGGCAGGTGTTATTTCATGATCTTTCTACAGAGAAACTGAGGCATGAAGAGGTTAACTGGTTTGCCCAAAGTTACACAGCTAGTCCGGGGGCAGAGCGAGAATGACTGTGGCTCTGTATTTTTAGCAATATTATACTGCTCCTAAAACATGTTCATGTGTTTCATAAGGGTATGAAGGTCTAGAAGAATACCAACTGTTAATGAGTGGTATCTCAGGAGAGGGAAGTAAAATGAGGAGAGGACAAGGGTAGGGTGGAGGATTTCAACTTTATAGCTTATATATTTTACTTAAAAACGAGCATGCATTTAAATATAGCTTACTTTAAAAATTATGTAAAAATACAGATTATAGATACCATTCATGAAAAAAATTTATTTGTGCATTTTTTCTCTTTTTAAAAAATCTGTGCATTTAAAATCTTGCTGAGATTGAAAAGTTACACTTACAGTCGTATATCTGAGAACTGAGGGTTGATGCACTTTTCCTTTCAATAATTCTGTATTATTTCAACTTTTTCTCTTATGAGCATTTTTTTTTTTTTGGTACTGGGGATCAAACTTGGGACCTTGTGAGGCAGGCAGCAGAACACTGAGCTAAATCTCCAGCCCATGAACATTTATTTTTAAAAAACACAAATAGGCTGTATCTTAAAAAGTTAAACTCTCATGAACTTTCATTATCTTCTAATACCTTCCACTAGTTATACAGAGCAAGGTCTAAAGAAGATAAAATCTGATTTAGCACCAAATTATAAGTTCTTTTATGTTCTGGATATAAATTGGTGTTCTCTGTAAAAATGATACCATATTATTACATTTGAGCACTGCTGGCTTAGTGTATGGGATTAGATGGCCGTATCTAAGGCAGAGCTAGATATAGTCAGCACTCTTTATCTACAGGTTCCATATCTACAGATTCAATTGACTTTGGGTTAGGCCTATAATGTGATTCTTGAACACATGCAGACATTTTTTCTCGTCATTATTCTCTAAACAATACAGCATAATGACTATTTACACATCACTTACATTGCATTAGGTATTATAAATAATTCAGAGATTAAAGTATGTATGAAGATGTGTGTAGGTTATATGCAAATACTATATACTATTTTATATAAGGAACTTGAGCATCTATAGCTACAGATTTTAGTATTCACAGGGAATGATGGAACCAATGCTCCATGGGTATGGAGAGCCAGCTGTATATTTGGTGTACACTGGTAACACGCTCAAAAGAGAAGAGAAAGGACTTCTGCAAGGACAGATTCAGATTCAGGGCAGGTCATACATATGAAGTTCAGCCGGGAAGATGGCAAATTTTACATGGATGTTTATTTAAAAAATAGCTTGCTCTATTTTTTGCTCCTGGCTGAACTTTAAAACCACTTGGGAAACTCTACAAGGCCTGTGCCTGGCCTTGCCCCCAGTTCCATCAAACAGGACTGTCTGGAGGTGGGCTGGGCCTGTAGTGGTTCATAAACTCCATGGGCCTGAGGCACAGCCAGATTGAGCACTGCTGCTCTGGAAGGATCAATGGATCTGCTAGTCTGAGTTACATGGGGTGAATCTAAGAAACAGGTCCTTTCCTTCCTTTCCTCTCTCCCTTTCTCTCTCTCTTTTTCCCCCTAATAACAGAAAGTAGAGGTAGCATGCTAGTGCCTCATCTTAAATGCAGCTTAGACCTAGGGGTCCAGGCATGCAGCTGCAGCTACTGTTGACAGTTCTATCAGTTTTAGAAGTAAGCAGATACCCTTCGAAAGTAAAAATCTATGAAACTAAAGGTAGAAAGGAAAGATAAACATCATAATAGCAAAGAGCTCAGCCAATATCATAGTCTAGGATTTGAGGCTCGTGCTGCCGTGAATGGATGTGGCACATGCCAGCAAATTCTTACCTATTGAAAATGGCCTGTAGGGATTCCTCAAAGCGACGCAGCACTTTAGGAGGGGTGGGCCACTTCACGTGCTTCCCGTAGTCTTTCATGGTCTTGATGCCCTGGAAGCGTCTGGCCACCTCTTGGATGTACGACTTCACTTTGTAGCGCCGGTAGTACCTAATTATGGTCAGGGCAGCCTTTGTCCTCTTGTACCGCATGCGGGCCAGGGTACCCCGCCACACCTGCACAATAGACAAAGAGCAAGGAAAACGTTGCTGGCTGGCTGAGTAGTGACTTTGACATTACAGAAGCTCCTTTGCCTAACTGCAGGGGACCCACACCCACCAGCCCGAGCCACAGCATTCAATTCTATCTGCCACCAACAGATGGCGCTGGGACTCATGTCAGTTTTTTCAGGCATCAAAGGGCTCATTCCACATAGGAGTGTATTTATTGAGTTTGAAGTAGTCTTGTTCTGACTTTATTGTCGTGAAAAGAAGAAAGCCAAAGTGCAAATGTCCATGGATAACTATTTCAGGAATGTTAAAGGAAAGCAAGATGAGCCATAGCCAAACAAAGTAAGTACCTAGAGTTTCCTTGTGAGACCTAGCTTCACAGATTATACACACTGGCTACGAGTGTATTATTTGGATTTACAGACTGATTCATATACGGTCTGTGCATTCTTTCTTCCAAGGCTTGAAGTGGACTTCCTAGGAGTTATATGGATTAAATATAATCCATATAAGAAAAGGGTAAAAGAGATTACCACCATCTGAATCCTCATTATGAGTTTTCCAACACTTAGAAATCTTGCAGACAACTTATAAATGTATCAGTGCCAACTTCATCCAAGCATGAAACTAGAGATACTTTTTCGTTTTCAGGATCCTGTGTCGAGGTGGTCACACTTGTCAGCCTCTTGAACAAAAACAAGTTTGATGTAATCTTCAGCACTGGCCACTTCCCTCTATGTCCTTTCAACTGCTAAATTTACTTTCTTCTGCAGTATTTCCAGCATGACCCCTTTTGTATTATTTTCTGCTACCAGAGTCTCTATGGCCCCATGCCACTCTGCTTTCTTTGATAAATGTGCACCCACCCCCACTATGCTGCAGGTGCTATTTACTGCTGCACCTTAAATAACCACTCTGGTTCATAGGTTCTTTGTATTATTTCCCTCCCTCATCCCTGACCTGAAAGGGCCAAGATTTTCAACCTCCAATTCAAAGACCACAGGATGGGTTCTCCAGACTCCCCACAGTTTCTTTAATTTCTTCTAAAATCCCCATCTGTGCCCACCAATTTCTCTTGAAAGACTTGAACACTGCCTCCTTTATTCAGTTGTTTTGGGTTTATTTAATTGCATACTTAAATGTGCACCACGGGCTTGCCATGTTCTCCCGTTTCAGCTAGTGGTATTATAAAGACAGATTTGTTCATACACAGCATGGGGGAGGTTGTCAAGGGATCCCACGGAGCCAAGAAAATCCATGGTATATAAGGGGAACATGGCATATGAGCAATCTGATGGGAATCCAGGGTCTACATGTGAACAGATTATTTAAGGACAATGAGGCAATGAGAACTCTCCGTGTCTGTCTCACGTGGCACTGGCATGGCTAAGCGGCTCTCTTCCTGGTAGCTGAATGTGCTGTACAGATGGCTGTGCTGCGCCTCCACCTAAGTGCTAAAATAAAGGCCCTTCTTTTCCTTTCTTAATATTTCTTTTAATATCTAAAAAATACAATTAGAGGGTAGAAGTGTATGATTCAAATTCTTAGACAAAACACATTTTTAAAGTTCCATACTGTTTGTGGCTTTTTTTTTTTCCCTTAAGGTAAAGGAAATTAAGACTCCCTGGGAACACATCTATTTAGAAAATCAATCTTTAATTTCCAAGAAGTGTTTTACACAGCTTTTTGTTAAAATTTGTTTTTTTGGGGGGGTTTGATTCTTTAGTGATTCTTAAAAAAAACATTTAGTAAGTATTTTTTTAAGGACAGTCTCTAAATTTTCATCTGTGATTTTGGTTTAAGTTTTGTGGAGTGGAAAAGAAGTAAATACCACAAAAATGCTTCTAATAAAATAAAGTAGCTCTTTTCCTCACCCACCTAATCTAGCTCCTGCCTCACAGTCTTATTCTATACAAACTGTTGCAGCAGTTTATTCTGATATTTGTCACAGTTATAAATAACACCCACAGGTAGTTATTTTTTCTTTTTAGAAATTATCCAAATTACAGAAGTTGCACTTTCAGCTGTCTTCTCATCATTCTTATGCTTCTTCTTTCTGTCATTCCAATGATAATTCATTGGAATTTCAAGTCATAGTATTTACATTATTACATATATTATAATAATATTATGTATTCAATAGGTAATCCATATATGTATCCTATTATACTATATGTTACATATAAATTTGGTTCATTTGCTAAGGAGTATGGCTAGTCTTCCTTTACTCTGTCATCTAAATTTGTATTTCCCTACAGTTAGGAACTACAGATAAATTTTTAAAATAAATTTGCTTTATTTTCTACTATACCTACTGCTATTTTTGCTAGTTGCTCTTATAGACCATCAAACGGCCAGCAATACTATTTGCAACTGTCAGGCATACTACAATTTTATAGTCCCCACATCCTTGTGTTCTTTAGACTCTCTGCATAGTTCTTGTCCTGGGAGATTTTAAACTACTCCACATGGACTCCTGAGTGCTTATCTTTCTTTTTCTCAGTTTTCTTCCTTCTAGTAGCTTTGAAGAAAAGGCATATAGCCAATAAATTTCTATTCTGCTTAATTTCCTTAAGAGAATAAAGCAATTGTCTAAAATGTTGTATTTCCTGGGGCAAAGCAGAGAGTAGCTGAGAACAAGATCCAAACACAGGATGCCTCTGCCCCAATCCTGGCCCCACTCCTCCCAGCTGGGTAGACTGGGGTAAGCCTCTCCACCCTCCTGTGCCCTAGAGTTCTTATCTGTGAAACGAGGATAATAACCATGCTTACCTTATGGTGTTGTGAGAATTAATGGAGTTAAGACACACAAAGCACTATCAATGATGCCTGGTGGGTAGTCAGTGCTCAGTAATTGTAGGCCAGTGATGATGAACCTTTTAGAGCTTTCAATGATACAAACTGCCCGCTGTGGCACATGTGCCACAGGTTCACCACCACTGGCGGAGGCTGCTGTGACTATCTGAAAGTCTCTCTGTTTAGTAGGCTGTGCCACTTTTCCTTTTCTTTCCCTCCTCCCTCCCTCTTTTTGTATGTTGGGTTTTTTTTTTTTTGCTTTAGTCACATACTAGTGTGACCTGGAAACTAACAAATGTGCTCCATTCATTCTTGGCCTACCATCTGTCCCAAGTAGCACTTGAATGGTTCTTATTTTATTCTTCCACCTAGACGATGGAGGGCACGTCCATGGTCTGTAAGTTTTACTTGGTCTTTCAGCTTTCCAGTGGGAAGGGACCTAGGGCTTTGGGTATCTTCCCCTGAAGCCTTTCCTTCATTCTAAGGAAAAAAGGCTTCACTGAGTTTGGGGCATTGCGCATTTTGGCTTGGTACATTTTTTTCCATGCCTCGTGGAACTTTTCTTGGTTCAGCTGTAACAATTACTATTAGCAGATGCTTCCCCCATTTCTTGCCCACTTATTTTAAGGAAATATGGCAAACTCTGCCAGGTCTTCTTGCCTGGGGAAGAAGTCTCTTGATGGAAGAAAGCATCCCCAGCTAAGCAGTGGAAGTTCCAAGGCTTTTCCCTGGTGGACCTCTGTTCTTAATGCTAACACTGTTAAAGCATGAGACTTCTCTGAATTCCCTCCTGCACCTTCATGTTCCATTTTCCTTTTGAAGAATATATTGAGTTTTCAACACATTTTCTTTAATTTGGTCCAATTTTTCATTTTCTCAATAATACTTTTTTTTTTTGGTACTGGAGATTGAATTCGGGTCCTTGCGCTTGCAAGGCAGGCCACCGAATCGCTGAGCTAAATCCCCAGCCCTTCAATAATACTTCTTAAAGTTTACAGCACAAAGGTGTATCTTTTTTTGGTTTCAGGATTGATGTCATATTTGTTGCTTTTACATTTGATGTTTGTTAATCTCACACAATTTGGTAGGAAATAAATACTCTGCACTTACAGTTGGTGTATTTGCCCTTATGTAAATATATTTGGTTTAAATAGCTTATGCTCCCATAAAAATTTGTGTATCTTCATGGGGGAAAAGTTGCTGCTGATTTTTCCACCAAGCATTTGCAGGTTGAACTTAAGGTATAACGCAGATTTTTCCATTTCTCTTCTTTGTTTAAAGATGCTTAAACTGTTGGGTTTTATGAGAGCCACACAAAGTTTTTTCTGCTTGACTTACCTCCATAGAGGACTCTGCCTGATGACAAAGCTTCAGAAAGCAGAAAATTCAATGCCATGTTCCATAAACAAATGCTTAATAGTTATTTGCACATGCCTGAGTGGCTCAACAAACAACAAAAGAGCCAAAGGGATCCCTAGTTACGGCTGCGTTAACACCCCAAGTGGAACCAGCCAGGCACTATGTGCTTTAGGATGTGATGGCAGCAGGAGTGGGAGCTGGAGGACATCAAGCAGAGAACGGAAGGTAGAGAGCAGGCTGACAGAGGAGAGGTCAGCAGCCACTTGCCAGATAAAAAAGAGGGTAAGAGGCTATTTTAGTCACCTTACCACTGCTGGGACAAAACACACAATTGAAAGAAGAGATTTATTTTGGCTCAGTTTTAGGACTTTTGGCCCAAGGCTGGCGGGCACCAAGAAACATGGTGTGATGGAGGAAAGCTGCTCAACTCATGGCAGCCAGGAAGCAGAGTCAAAGAGCCAGAGAGGAAGGGGCTAGGGGCCAGGTAAAATTCCTAAGGTCACTCCCCTGTGGCCCACCTAGACTCACCCCAGACATGTGCTTTACTAGTCTCGCAGGTGTTTCTCAAGGCAATCACATTAGCAATCAAGAGGAACTATCACAGAGGTGCTGAAGGGACATCTGTGTTTACACAGAACACTGGAGTTCTGCAACACTGCAACCTCCTTCCTATTTAGGTGCCAGCTCCCACAGTACAGCCAGAGTGACCCTCTTATGTTCAAAGTCACATCATGCCACTTCTTGGCTCAGAACTCTGCTGTGGCTCTCCATTGCCCCAGAGTAAAAGCCACGGTCACTCCAATGGCCTACATGAACCGAGTGACCTGGCAGTGTTTTCTTCCTGCTCTGTCTCCCATGGGTCTCTCCCTGGCTCACCCCAGGCACAATGGCCCCCTGCTGTATCCTAAACAGGCCAGGTACCCTCTTGTCACAGAACCTCTGTGTTAGCTGTTTCCACTGCCTGGAATGATCTTCCCTCAGATGTCACATGGCTAACTTCCTCAAACCATCTGTATCTTTGCTCAACTGTTACCTTCTCAGTGTGACCAGCCCTCATCATTCTACTGAGTTCAACTTGTCTCCACTCCTCCCAGTACTCTCAATTCTCCTTCCCAGACTCTATACAGTGTGATAAAAATATGGTATTTAAAAAAAAATAAAATGTATTACAGTAAAAAACATATTGCCTTTAATTCCCTTCAAAATACTCCCTCTCACTTTGAATATACTTTTTCTGTTGTTCTTGGTACCTTCTGAAGCAGTACTGGAAGTCCTCCTTTGTGAGTTTCTTTTTGTGGTTGTCTTCACATTGATTCAAAACATTTATAGTAATTTCTGTCAAATAAAAACATTATGGTGTGTCCTCGTTCACCTTATACATAGGATCTGGACACTGTGCAATTTCTGGCTCTTTTCCAAAGTCAAAATGACCATGAAAGGTATATGTTTTGATTTGATTCAGGACATTGAGGCAGCCCTGACAGTTCAATTGAAGACTCTCATGAAAGAGGTAAACATTTAAGATAAAATGTTTTCGTTTGCTTTCAGAATTCTCAGGGTGACAAGGAATTGGTGGGGTTGGGGATTTAATCTTCAGTATTTACACTTTAATATCCTTGGTTTCAATATGGTATCTGACCCCTCTCTTACACTAAGCCTGGTGTCCCTAAGCCCAGAGATTGTCTTGTTCAATTTATCCATACAGTAAAGTGTATTCCATCTATCAGAATGAGACTGAGATAGTCACCCAGGTCTGTGGGGTTTGAGAGGTGACCTGGCAGTCTAATTCTTCTTTGTGCAGATTTTAAACCAACCTCTTCCTCCATTTGTACCCCTCACCCTTCTACAGAGGTGCCCAGTCCTTCCTATTCCTGAATCTTTCAATATAGCCCTTTGGTCAATGACTTCTCTTGCTTCTCTGCCTCCTCCTCTGTATGCACTTAGATTTTCAGATACTTTCCTGCCTGCTTGGGGGAATTACTTGTTCACTTCCAAAACTATGCTGCTGAGTCTTGTCTGTTTTTTTGCTCTATGTTTTGTTTGTCCTTGTAGGGTTATCTGCCTTGTATTCCTTTACTGCTCTTTCAGAGGTGTTGAAAGCAGCTATAAACATAACTGTCAGGTTTAGCCAGATGGTAAATGCCATCTTAAATTAGTTTAGCCAGTGCCATCTTAATTCTGCCATTTTTTTCTAGTGGTGCATACTTCTCCTTAGTCAGGTGTTTCAAAGCAACATCTGGCAGCCATTAAAGAGAAACTATGTTTCACAAAAGATCAGGATTCTAGATTACATTCTATAAGAAGTCAATCATGTATCCCTGGTTTAGTATCAGAATCAAGCACTTTCCTTCCAGCCCCAGTTCTCCAAGTGTTTTCCTGTTTTTGTTCCAGTCATTGTGGATGTTGGGTTGTCTTTTTATCAGTACAAATCACCTCATAGCTGTCCCGTACTCTGATGTGGACAGTCTCTGGCTTCTACAACCAGAAACTACAAAATGTCTATCTTCCCAGGCTTTTGATACTCAGAGAGCTTTTACAAGTGTCTTTCTTCCATTTCTACCCTTAAATTCCCTACATCATTATGCTGGCAGTTTCTGACAGGTTGTTAAACAGTGGTAGTGGTAGTAGTAGAGGACAGTTTAGTTACCACTGTAAACTCCAGGCCAACTGTAAAATACACAAAATTTCTTTTTGATAGCCTCATAGGTCATCCAATTTAGAATGACAGTTGCAAGAAAAAAATGTGAGATAATGAAAAGATGGAAATAAAGTGTTTGTAGATGGGGAGGGGAGGAGGGGGTGAAGGGAGGGCAGAGGTAAGGGGAAAAAATGAGAATCAAGACTTGTCATGTAGAGGTACAAGATCCCAACAATAAATGTAACTGTACTGTATCCCTAAAATGTACCAATAAACTCAATTAAAGCTGAAAAAAAAAAAGAATAGAATGACAGTTGCATCCAATTTGGGATAATTCATGACTGATTAAGAAGGCGTGGCCTCTCCTGAGAGTTATTTTAAAGTAAGCCTCAATGAAGAGTTATTGCTGCTCCACTCAAATGTCTCTATGAGGAACAAAATGAATAAAAACCTAATGTGTTATTTTCAAAATGTGGGTGCCCATGTTTCTTTTAACCAGAACAACAGATAATAATGTGTCAAAAAGAAAATAAGATCCAGTGAATATAATTTATAGATCTTTAGTGTAATTCCTGAATGAAAGCCCTTAGTTTTATAAATAAATTACTATTAGTTTGAGATGACCTAGGGGAAATCCAAGAAGCAACGAGATAACCAAATCCTTAGCTAATGAACAAATGTGAAACCATTAAAGAAGAGACACACAGAGAAGCACATGTAAGTTGGTCATGATAAGCTGTTCTGATGAATTTAACTATCGTGACGGGGGTGATGGATATGAATATGGAATGTAACTTCTCTAATGATCGTTTCTGAGCTGCCTTGCCATGGTCTGAGAAACTAACTTGCCAAGAAGTTCGCTCATTTAATCCATCATTTGGAACACACACATTTTATATTTGGCCTTGTCCAGATCTCTTACCTTTGTTACTTATTAGTGATTTCTTCCCTGTGATGAAGATGAGATCTGACAGCCTCCTTGTTCAATACTATCAGAAGAACAGCTCAACAATAACTCTATCAAAGCCTAAACTGCAATTATTTTGCAGATAAGTGAAAATAAAATTGGTTCAGTTAATGGGTTTTATAATTCTAGACATTTCAAGATTCATTCTTGTTCATTTCTTTTTTAAAATTCTGTGACACTATAATGAAGACTGCTTGCTTTTGTTTGGTTTTATTTTCTTGGAAGAAAAGGTAGATTAAAGGTTAATGTTTAAAATGTTTCAGGTCAAGGATATCCCCAAGCTGCTTTCTGATATGAAACTACAGGGTTTGGATCAAGTGCTTGGGTTTTAGAGCAGTCCATTGAGCTATCTAGGGATTTTTAAACTTTGTCTCCTCAAAGAAATAATCCAGTCCATCTTTACATCAGATGCTTGCAAATGATCTCCATTTTGAATGGTTCCCTAGATCACTCAAAAACTCTAAGCTAATTAACTCTAAGCTAATTAAAAGTCATAGCAGCATGGGAAGTGGGGTGTCTTATTGAACCATTTTTAGCATACTTTTTTTTTAAAGGAAAGACACACTCTTGAATTGAGTAAACTCTTAGAAAATAGTATGGTATCAGCACTAGTCTCCTGATTTTGGCAAATGTTTTATGGAGAATATCCTTGTTTTTAGCAAATACAGAAGTATTAGCGTAAAGGGGCACTATGTCTGCAAATTATTATTTTTTAATTTTTTTTGAGACAGGGTTTCACTATGTAATCCTGGCTGGCCTTGAGCTCACTGTGTAGCCTAAGGTGGCCTCAAACATGTGGTGATCCTTCTGCCTCAGCATCCTGACTACTGGGATTACAGGTGTGTGCCACCAAGCCCAGCTTGATAGTCTTTAAAGAGAAATATTACTATTTTATTTTATGAAAAACTATTCCAAAATTTCATAACCAAACAATCACAAGTTACCATGCTGTGTAGCATTATCTTCAAAGTAGCCACTCAGTAGAAGACATAGACCAAAAAAAATTTTACAAAAGAGAAACAGATAATACACACTTTCTTTTTAGCAAACTGAGATAAACTAGTTGCAAATTATTTTTAGTTTAAAAATCGATTATACTAGTTGTAAATTATTCTTAAATAGTTAAGAATCCAACTGCATAAACAAATATAGATATACCTGTATACAGATATGGCTGTGTGTGTATACTTATATACCTACAAATATACACAAAGTAAGAGAGAACCAAGACCAAATATGATAAAGTAGTTCTAATAGAGTTTTAACATTTGGGACATCTAGATGAAGGGAACATATATAGAAATTGTTTAAGCTAATCTTGCAACTTTTTGTAAACCTACCATTATTTTAGAATAAAACAACTAAACAAGTGTACTTAAATGATAGAGAAAAGTTATTACAGAATATATTACTAACAAATTCATGTAGCCAGGTGTGGTGGCGCACACCTGTAATCCCAACATTCAGGAGGCTGGGGCAGCAGGATTGCTGTGAATTCGAGGCCAGCCCGGGCTACACAGTGAGCTCAAGGACAGCCTGAGCTACAGAGCGACACCCTGTCTCAAAAGTTTTTTCTCATATAAGTGAAATGATCATTATAATTTTTTAAAAAAAGTTGAAATACTGTCTTCCATCACCACCACAGGAGAGTGAACCCAGGGCTTCACACATGCTGGGCAAGCAGTTTACTACTAAGCTACAACCCTAGCCCAGTACTGGCATTTGGATTATTTCCCCCCTCAGTTTTTGTTGGTGCCTATAACCACAATGATTATGGATATGCCTACAATTCAGTGGGTTTTCTTTCCTTTATTTTACAAGTATTTGTCAAATGCATTCTGTACCTGTGGTTTCTGTAGAAACCTATGGTATCCCCCCAAAACCAAGTATGCCTATGAGCTAACTGGGAAACAACTCTGATTTCAAACACCTTTCATAAAGTAAGATCTGGGAGGATCAGTATGTATATGTACCAATACCCCACGATGAATGTATTCATTATGTTTCACTAGTGATTTGGTAACATTACAACAGTGTAACTAAGCTTCTTGGTCTGCTGAATTCCTCAAGCCCCCAGAATATGGCTGGCTGTTCCTAAGAGGTCCAGCACCTCTCAGATGGACAGCTCCAGGACAGCACTGGAGAAATGGCCTTGCTCTGCAAGAAGACACTAGCATTTTTGCTAGGGAGGGGGACAAGCCAAACTGCTGTTGCTTCAGATTCTTCACCTGTAAACTGATGATGTTACACTAGATGATTTATACACTCATAGACCAACATCCTATTTGCCAGCTACTGAAACTGAGCAAAAATTCAAAACTGCTATTTCAAAGGTTCTGATGCATGAAGTAGAGGAAACTGACACCCCAGGTCTTTGATTTTTGTCTGATGACTGTTACCACCCTTCAAAGAAAGGACAGAAAGCATCACTTTATCACTGTGTGCCAGTCTTGTTTGAGACACTTGCCCTACACCAGTGGTGGTGAACCTATGGCATGCATGCCATGGTGTTCACCATAACAATGGGTATTTTAAAAGCACTTATTCTTTTTTTGGTACCAGAGATCAAACTGAGGACCTTGTGCTTGCGAGGCAGGCACAGTGCCACTGAGCTAAATCCCCAGCCCTAAGAGCACTTATTCTTGACATATATTTGTGCTGTACTGTTATATTTCTCCTACTAATAATTTATCATAAAGAAGGAAATGTGGTATTTATACAGCATAGAATACTACTCTGTCATGAAGACAAACTTGTCATTTATAAAAAAATCAATACACCTTGAGACCATAATGCTAAGTGAAATAAATGGACACAGAAACTTAGATAACATTTTGTTTCTCTTACATGAGGAATCTAGAGTAAAAATAAAGATAGAAAATAGGAAGTAGGGAGACATCATTCTCAAAGGGGAAGGGATCAAGAGGTGGAGGAAGCAGAATGGGAGGGAATGGATAAAGGATGAAAAGAAGGAATTGGAGTGTATTAGGTGCCTCTGCCAACTCCACACAAGGAGTGTAAACATTATGTACTGCAGCCATGTACTAACAAACAAATTAAATAGTAAGAGCAGGAAATACATTTGAGGTACATTTCATTAAGTCATACATTAGTATATTTTTGCTGGCAAGTGCTTGGTTTTGGGAACGATCATGTTTTCAACCCCCTGCAGTCTGCTTCTGCAGAAAAGTGCAGTCATGTTCACAGCTCTTACTGGGCTTCTGGCTCTGGCTGCGGGCAGCAGAAAACTGTGCCAGCAGAATTTCCATCGAGACCAGTGCTCCTTAAAGGAACCCTGCAGCTCAATATACCATCAGTTACCAGGGCTCGGTACAATGACACTTGGTGAAGATACTTCCTGGGATTTTAGAATCTTGCAGAAAGAGAATAATTTTAAAATAACCCTTTTTGACTTTGGGCAAACATGTTTTCTCTTTTTCATAATCATTCATTCCATTCATTTTGCAATACTGAGGATTGAACCCAAGGAGTGTTGAGTACATCCCATCCCTTTTTATTTTTTAAATTTTGAGATAGGATCTCATTGAATTGTCTGGCTGGCCTTGAATCTGAGCAGTTGGGTTACAGGTGTGCACCACTATGCCCAGTCCTCATTCTTTTATTTTAGATCGTAGTTGATTAGATGAGGAATTGCAGGATAAGTAAATGTGCCTTAATTAAGGACTGATACTTTTGAACATTTACAAAACCGAATATAACAGGATTACATCAGAGGGCCAATACTGGTCATCGCTCAATTATAGAAGTGACAAAAAATGATGGTATTCAGGTTTGCTGTTTGGATGCATGGTTTATCACCTACCAGGTAAGAGAAATAATCAAGAATAGGACATACTTATGCTAGGTAAGAAGAAAAGCTAGACTTATTCAGTGATGTGGAGACTTCGTATTTGCTGTAACTATCTTTGCTACCGAAAATCCTACTAGAAACATAACCTTCTACCTATAAATCTGAAAAACCCATTACCTACTACTTCATCTATTTCTTCCCATAGAAACATTTTATAACATAATATTTGAAAACTGAGGTTTCTTTTTTCTATTTTTTTTTGTACTGGGGATCGAACTCAGGACCTTATACCTGAAAAGCAGGCGTGGTGCCACTGAACTAAATCCCTGGCCCCAAACTGAGGTTTCTTAAGTTATATAACAGTCAAATGAAAACACACTTTTAGATGAATATAACAGGAATATGATTAATTTTTCAATCAACTTTTATTGCTGATGAATCTATTATTTTACAAATGTATTTATATTTTGTCAGCCTTTTGTGTAACCCGCGTATTTCAATCTTGTATCCTTTTCCTCTTTGTTTCAATATCCTATTAATTTGTATGAGTTCTTTATAAGTTAAAGGAACCATCTTTTTGTCATTGGTAGTTTAAGTATTTTCATACTGTTTGTGGTATACTCTATTACAAAAGTTGTATTTTAAAAGCTTTACATGGCCAAGTATATTCATTTTCTTTTTAAGTCTACATATATCTTTTTATAAACTGAGGCCATATAATAAACATCAAATGACGTGTGATGCTTACTTTCCCATGTGATCCAATATCTTCCTGTAATGTGATCTTGAACCATCTAACAGTGCTCATTCTGACAGATGCATACATAATTCACTTAACCAATCCCCTATTGTGAGGTATTTTGGTGTTTTCTATTTTTTATTGTTATAAATAACAGTTTAGTAATATCACTGTACATAATTCATACACACATTATTTATATGCAAGTTCCAGAAGAATGGCTATTGTAACATATTTGTATTTTCAGCTGCCACATATTAAAGTGCCTATTTCCAAAATCTACCATGTGAACAGTTAAAAAGAATTCATTAAATTGATAGGCTAATATATTGTTACTATGATTAAAGTACTTTATGGGTATTATTCAATTTTTCTAAAATTTACTAGTGACTAGAAACTTTCTTTTGTAACTGCTTCTTCATTTTTTTTGTTGTTGTTCATCACATTTCATAATTTTATATAGCAATTTGTATAGGCTCTATATTTTGAAGAAGTAAGCCTCTTATTACATTTACAAAGACTTCTTAGCATGTTATCCTTTCCAATCTCCTGGCCACCGTTATTGGTTCAGGCCAGTAAAATCTCCTTTCCTTTCTTTTCTTTTTTTTTTTTTGGACAGGGTCTTGCTCTGTAGTCCAGGTTGGCCTTGAACTCACTATGTATCCCAGGCTAGCCTTGAACTTGGGGAAATCCTCCTGCCTCAGCCTCCCAAGTGCTGGGATTACAGACATGTGCCACCACACTGAGCTCTCACTTTTATGACACTTTTGGAGGACTGGAAGGGACCCTGTCCTTCAGCACATAGTAGTTCGCTGAAATTGCTAGCTGCAATCTTGCAACCACAAGGGGGAGCCAGACTTAGAACGAAGGTGTTCAAGTGAAGGCCCTGCAGAGGCTTCCTGTTGTGTGAAACAAATCTGTTACAGTATTCTCTATGTCAGTTTGAACTGCAATTTCTATATTTGCAACCGAAAAGTGAGACAGTGGTATTATTTTGAGAAATAAAAATTTTAAATGTTACATCATAATATTTATCAATCTTTTCCTTTGTGGATTCTTTTGCTGCTGCTATATTCAGAAAGGCTTTCCCTATTTTGTTTTGTTGTTTTGTTTTTTGGTACTGGGGATTGAACTAGGGAACTTGCGCTTGCAAGGCAGGCAGCAGAACCACTGAGCTAAATCCCTGGCCCTAGACCTTTCCTATTTTAAAATCAAGCATGTGTCCACAAATAAATTAATGATTCCATGAAGATGTAAATTCTAGGAAGGTGGGGTAGAGAACTCAATCACAGTAGTGACAGAGAGCCTTTATGATAATCACAGGAATGGCAGCAGACTGTGCTCACTCCAGTACATTATCCATAATTAAATACCCGTGAAGTGCCCACAGAAGCTCTAGATTCTCTGAAATACAAATGAATTACAGCTGATGACTACAACAGGCGTGGGCTCACATCTATGTGAGTGGACTGAGTAAATCAGCTCCTCCCTATGCAGGCACTAAGGAGGGTCAATATTTGAAATCATGAGAATGCCTCCTCTGAAATGGATAAAAAGTCAGTCACCAGGAAGCAGGAATTCTTTTATTGCTGCCTTCTCGGTGTCCCTCCAGAAGACCAAAACCCAAACTCCAGCTAAAACTTTGCATGTGAAGAACTAGATGTACAATAGCATCCAGAAGCAAGAAAAGCACAGACACAATGGGGATGTCACTCAAAAGGCCTTAAAATGTTCAAGCTCCTTCTTGTTACAGCCTCTGTGTATTTCCCTGGTTTTAATCTCTCCTTTGATTTTCCTGGGGTCATTTTTTTTTTTTTTTGGCAGTACTGGGGATTAAATCCAGAGTCTTTGCACTGAGCAACAGCCCTTTTTATTTTTAATTTGAGACAAGGTCTCACTAAGTTGCCCAGGCTGAACTCAAACTTGTGATTCTCCTGTTTCAGCCTCCCAGAGTGCTGGCATTACAGGTGTAGGACAGTATGCCTGGATCCTGGGGTCAAATCTTTATATTCTCTAAGTCTCAGATAAATGGCACCTCTTCAAAGAGATCTTCCTTGATCCCTCCTCACATCTAAAATACATTTTCCTTGTTTTCTACATGACTGTTTAAATAGCTTTTCCTTCTTTCATAACTATAAGAATCACAATTTGTGAAGTTTTTGGTGTACTCTGCCTAGAATGTGTGTTCCATGAGGACAAAGGCTATTTCTATTTTGTTCATCACTGTATTTCCAAAGAGTGCTTAGCAATAAATACATGTGCTGAATGAATGACTTTTGGCTTGAACAAACTAAATAATTTTATCACAAGTTTAAAAGAAGAGTTTCTCGGGATGGGGATTTAGCTCAGTGGCACTGTGCATGCCTCACAAGCACAAGGTCCTGAGTTTGATCTCTGACACACACACACACACACCCTGTCCCCCAAGAGAAGAAGATTTTCTTGTCTGTGAAAAGGCCCTATGGGAGTCTGACATGTAAGTTGGGCTCAGGAACTGTCAGGTGTCAGAGCTTACTTAAAAGGAATTGCTCAGTCTGTCACACATCTGTGAGGGGAGCCACACAAGTGGTGAAGTGTTCAAAGGAGAAAATACCTAGCACCTGTCACATGCTTCTCAAGTCTTGTAGAACTTCAAAGGCAATGCTGGTGGCTGATGGTTCTAGAATGGTCTAGCATGAGAAAACAGGTGAAGCTGCCAACTAGCCAGTGAAGCAACATGACGCGTGAAAAAGTCTGGGTTTTATTCCTTTAACATCTAAAGAATTACCTTCATCTTAAGCTGCAGATATACAGTATTGTAAATTAAGTTCCTGTTTTCTTGTTCATGTTGGTTATCAAACTATAACGAAAAATTTACTTCCTTTTTTTTTTTTTTTGGACAATTCCTCTGAATTTTTTCAAGATGGTTATCAAACTATAACGAAAAATTTACTTCCTTTTTTTTTTTTTTGGACAATGCCTCTGAATTTTATCAAGTGACCAAGGAAAATGTGCACATCCTTGTTTTTCTCTTAAAGGGAACAGACTTAGAAAGATCCCATTTACTCCACTGTGCATTACTCTCTTTTCCACTAGTCCTGGGAGAACAACATAATTTCTCTATTATTGGAATGAGAGGAAAGGAAAAAAAATAGACTGAGAAATTCTATCAATGCAAATATACAAATATTGTACAGTAGTTCCCCCACCCAACCCCCATACTGGGATTGAACTCAGGACTTATACTTGTGAGGCAGGCACAGCACCACTGAGCTAAATCCCCAGTCCTATATAGCAGTTCTTAAAAGAACAAAAATCAGACTTCAAGTGACCACTCCTGGCCTTCCGGGCTCATGGGTAAAGGTCATATGAGAAGGCCCTGTAGTAATGGGGCTTTGGCTTTAGTGCAGCAACTGTGGGTAATGTCCAGGCCAGCCCTCTTCTGGGTAGGTAAGCCAGCAGGTGTCTTCCCTTCCAAGGGGGTGGAAAGCCCCGCTGCTTTCTCATACTACATGGATCCCTTGGGATTACGGCATCATGGCAACAGAGACAAGGCTACCCAGAGGAGTCTCCAAGTTTCCTTGTCTATAGAGATTTACTGTCTACATAAATAAGCATGGCACAGAGTTTCCACATTCACTACATTCAGGAATATGTTTATTTGGCCAGATTAAGGTCACAACAGACATAGTTCCTTGATTTTACAGTGGTACTTCAGTTCATGAACTTGATCCTTTCCATGATTCTGGTTGCCAATCAAGTCGGATGAGAAACGAGTCAAATTCAATGGTTAGGTTCAATGATGACCTTGGGGGAAATTTGATTCAGTTCTTATCCAATTTGGTTTGCAACCAGAATCATGGAGAGAACTGAATTTGTGAACCAAGATACTACTGTACTATCCAAGAGGAATTATAAACAATTGTCCTATTACTAAATTGCTTTGCTTTGAATTCCAAAATTTCTTCTTCCACCACATAAGTATGTTGCTAATTTAGCTTTAAGTTATTGTCATCTACAGAGAACTCTGTGCTAGGTTATATTATGATCCAGTAATAGTCACTTTTCCTTTCTTCACTTTCATGATTACCCACTGAGGTGACCTGTTCTGGCCAATAGGATATAAATAGACATGACCTAGACAATTTCAAATGTACTTGTGTGGTCAGCTTCTTCGGCTTCTGCCATTACCCTGAGAAGGTCATGGTCCTAGGGTCTAATGACGCCGGAAAAAGAACCAACATGTGGAATAGATCCTTATCTAAAATTGGGTCAAATCACAGATGTATGAGCAAGAAATAAGTTCTATTGCATTCACTAAATTTTAAGGTTATGTGGTAGGCTGAACAACAGCCCCCAAAGATGCCCACGTCTCAGTCTTGGAAACCTGTAAATGTCACCCCACATGTGAAAAAAAATTTGCAGTTGTGATTAAGAATCTGGAGACAGTAAATTATCCTGAGTTATTTGGCTGAACCCCATGTGCAGGCTCATATATATCCTTGTAAGAAGGAGGCAATGGAAGATTTGAAAACAGAAGAGTTGAAAACATTCTGCCCAAGGAGGCAGACACTGGAGGTAGAGATTGCAGCGATGCATCCAAAAGGCACAGAATACTGGCACCTATTAGGAGCTAGAAACAGCAAGGGATGGATTAACCTTTAGCTAGAACATGGCCTTGTCAATGTCTAGATTTTGACTCAGTAAAAATGATTGCAAACTTTCCTCCAGAGCTGTGAAAAAATAAGTTTCTGTTTTTTAAAAATTTATTTCTTTTTAGTTTTTGGTTTTCTGAGACAAGGTTTTGCTGTGTAGTTCGGGCTGGCATCGAACTGTGTAGCCCAGGTTGGCCTCAAACTTGGAGTGATCCTCTTGTATCAGAGTGCTGGGATTACAGGCACATGCCACCATGTCTGGAAGTTTCTGTTATTTTAACTCACTAAGTTTGTAGTGATTTTTTTTTTTATAGCAACACTAGAATACTCATAGAGGTGCTTTCTTGCATAACTGTGACAAGAGTTTACTAATAACCCAAATCAATAATAATATCAACATTAATAATAACAAATACATAGTATAGTACTTATCAAGTGTTACAGTATGTTGAATATATTAATTCATCTAACACGACTACACTCTGAGGTACTATTTCATTTCCCCTTCACCTATGAGAAAATAGAGTCACAGAGAGCTCCAAAAGTACAATCCTTAAGAAATGGAGCCAGGATCAAAACCCAAGTGCCTGTGGCTGACTATGGTGATGCAGTAGCGTGGTAGTCTAAAAATCACCCCAAAGTTAGTGATTCTTGAACTCTGTCAAGATTAAAATGTCAAAAACTTTTTTCCCAGTTGACAATAACTCTTGTGACCATTAATTAGTCTATTTTTTAATAAAGGTACCTCATTTAAGTGCACAAGAATAGCTCAAGCATTCATAAATCTTTGCTTTCACACATAACATAGCTAGTAAGAAACTTTACAAATCCAGAACTACCTAGTATTGAGTCATGATAATACATTATTGATAAGATGTGACCCATGGCCACATGTGGGTATTGTGCTGGGGCCCTGTGAAGAATACAACCAAGTATAAGGATGTTGCTCAGTGAATTATTACCTAGTTGAAGAGGCCAGGAAATTGTGCAAAATTAAAAGATGGTGTAAGAATTAAACACTACTTAAAGGCTATAGAAATTACAAAACCCAACAGGAATTTTTGAGCTGCAGAGCTCTTCTACATCATCTGGCCGACAGGCTGTATGTCCAACTCTCCATGGAATGTGTTAGGAAGGACATTCACAAAGTCAACGTGCTCCCAGGAGTCCTTGAGATGTCCCCTTACCACCCACCTGACAAAGCCAGTATGAATTTTATAGATAAGCTCCTACTTATAATTAATTCCCAATCAATACTTTATTAGTAACAGAATACTCACTATGCATCTCAAACTTGATTATGATAGATGTGCCCCCACCCAATCTTACAGATAAAACAAATGAGGATAAAGGAATTGAGAAGACCTACAGCATTCCACAAATCTGAATCCTGAAACCAACAGCGAGTTCATGGCTCCTACCTCCACTGAACTTACTGTTTCATAGAGCCACATGCAACTTTCAGATGGGTTCCAGTGAAAGAGTAAAGTCGACTGTTTAGACTGACCTGATTTTGAGGACTTTTGTGAAGAGATGTTATGTATTCTGAAAACAAGGCAAAAGTATATATAAAAGAGTACAGGCAAAAGCAGACATATTTGAGGGTCCAGTAAGAAAATAAACCAAGCAAAAATCAATGATGTCACTCTGTGGTATAACGGGAAATGTGGTTGATTAGAGTCAGGCCTGCAAAAGGCTGGTTTTAATTTGGCAAGTGACTGAAGGGTTTTTGAACAGAGAAATAGCATGATTAAAGCTAAGGGTGAGAAGGTGTGCAGATTAGAGGCAAAGAAGGATGCCTTAAGATCACACAGAACTGTGGGTTGGGGCAAAGAACCATAGTCATCTCCACAGTGCTGTGAACTTTCATACTGGATACCCAGTATGTGCATGTGGTACATTTTTTTTCATCCCCCCCGCCTCTCTGTAAGACAGAGAAGGACAAAGACAGGAATGATATATTCCAAAACATGAATAGTAGTTATCTTCCGGTGGTAAGATAACAGGTGATGTTATCTTAATTTTTAAAAAAATCACAACAAATGTCCTACTTCATACTAAAAATTGTTACTTAGCCAAGTGTGGTGGTGCACACCTGTGATCCCATCTACTGAGGAGGCTGAGGTAAGAGGATTGCAAGTTCAAGGCCAGCCTGAGCTATTTAGTGGAACTAGAGCAAACTGTCTCAAAATAAAGTGTTAGAGTGCTTGCCCAGAATGCATGGGGCTGTGGGTTCAATGCCGAGTGCCACAGAGCAAAACAAACACAAACCCCACCTATTTAAAATTAATAGTTATTTACAATTTTAGACTGAAATAATGTGATTACAGTTATATATTGGTTTTTATTTGAAGTATAATAAACTCATGAATCAAGTGCTTTGTCTGTAAAGCTGCATTTAAATTACCAATACTTGATGGTATTTTTACTTCCCCAACGATATTTATCACTAACATATTTTCTATGAATGGTTGGTTTCTTATCCATACAAATATAGTAAAACCAACTCAGGACAGATAACTACTAAGTATCTTATTTTAAAATAGATTTTTAAAAATTATGGGCTCTCATTGTACTAAATTTGAATAGTGATGTTTGGTAATATTAACACTGACAAAACCCACAGAATAAAAACAATCATAAATTTTCTTTGATTATGAATAAAGTCCCTTCAAAAGAATAATAAATTGGTTCCACTTCAGTTATAATGGGAATGTGTGCATGAACAAGTGTAGATATTTCTTGAACTAACAATAAGTAAAGAATCATTGAACATCTTATAACATCTTTTTTACTGATAATTTATTGTGAATACTTTTGATGTTACTAAAATTTTTACAATGTTATTGTTAACAACTGCATAAGTTTCGATTGCATATATGCATCATAATTTATATAACTAATTTCTTAACATTTAAGATTCCCCATTATTTTCTACTTTCATTAGAAATGATGAAAATGAAATTCTTAAGAACTGTATTAACTTCTCAAAGTATAACATCTGGATTAGAGATAAACACACAATTTTTAGATTGTTTTTTGTCAAACTACCTTCCAGAAAGTTCTTGTCAATTTATGCTTTGCCAGGAATATTCGAATCCTCAGCAATATTGTGTAGGATTTTAAAAAACTAAGCATTTCATAGGTAAAAATATGGTTTCTAACTAGTTTCCTTTTTTTGTGGACTGACTGTATTTTTACTATTTTCTAATGAAGTATTTGCCTCATTTCTTTGGAATGTTCTCTCAAATATTAAAGGTATTCATATCCTGCACTTGCTGAAATAAAAAAGAAAGAGAAGCTGGAAGCCATTATGTGTCTTCTCATTAAGAGAAACAGGGGCTGGGGATTTAGCACAGTGGTTTCGGGCACCTGCCTCGGAAGCGCAAGGGCCCGTGTTCAATCCCCAGTACCAAAAAAAAAAAAAAAAAAAAAAAGAGAGAGAGAAACAGAATACTCTTTATATAAAATGAATAATGATACATTTCCCAGAACATACTGAATGTTTCATAAAATTTTCCTTTTGGTTAGTAAAACTTGATGTCCAGCCCAAGCGGAATGTGCTGAAAAGTGCTATGATGAAGAAAGTGAGCAATTCCTGATATACTTAGATCTCTTGGTAGTTACTACATTTGCTATAATAAGAAAAAATAAACCTTACCACTGTAGTCCTTACACTTAAACTACATATAGATCTCATATATATCTAACTTACTATTCAATTAAAATTTTTCTTAGCTTAATAAAACATGGCCAAATTATATACTCTTGAAAATGCTCTTCTTTTTAGAAAAATCAGATTTAAGAAACAATCTTGGACTGGGCATGTACCTAAGTGGTACAGCACTAGCCTAGTTTGGTACTCAGCACTGCAAAAAACCCAATACTTTACATTAAATATCAGTGTTCTCAACTAAGCAATAAATGGTTATTATTATAAAATATTTTGATCTTTGCTTTTGTACATCTGTCACCTAATTATTTCCAAAAGGGCCAAAGGGAACTTACAAAAAAGATACACAGATAACTGAATTACCTCGGTAGAATAAAAGGAGGGCAGTCAGGCAGTGGGGGCAGGGAGAAAAGGAAACAGTTAAGCAGGAAATCCCAAAGTAAGGATGGTTCCTGGATTTGAATATAAATCCAAGCCCTGAGCTTCCTGGCATCTACAATAAACAAGAAATTTAATGAGTTGCAAGGATTTCATGATTTAATAGGCAGGCATATTTAATAAGGTTGGTAATTAAAATAAATACTCCCTGCACCCCAAAATGCCCTTTTTATTTTTAAACAATAACTTCTGCTGAGAAGGAAGCAAAATTAATTGTCTAGCAGTGATTCAATGGTATTTCATTTGGCATGGCTCTGCACATCTTTAACTACCTCTGTGATACAGCCTTTTTCCAGACACACTTTTGATTGTATAAATCTCACCTACAAGATCTTTCATTTGTCTGGATTACCTCTCCTCACTGACTGTCCAGAAGTTTTAATGTAAACATCTACTCACTGAATCACTTCACTTTAACTAATTCATTCCTTACAAAGAGAATCGTTTTAATTTTGTAGCAATTAAAAAGAAACATGAAATGAAAACGCAGCCATGTTTTTCTCCCCTTTTCCTTTTTTCCCTGTCACCACCTATAGGGGCCAGAAAGTGTTGTCATGGAGACAACAGCTGTTGGATTATGAGTGACAGGTCTCCAGAGAGAAGTGTCTTGGAAAGGGAATGTCTCAAGTTAAAAAAAAGTGCTGAGAGAGAAACCAATGCAAGCTGTTTTATTAAATTCTGGAAGCTCAAAAAGGTATTATTTAAACTCCCAAGAAGAAAGGCATTTTCCCCTTCCTTTCATCTAACACAGGAAATGTTTTTCTTTCCAAAGTAGAACAGATTTCTTTCAAGTAAATCTCAAACATATGTACATATCTTGGCATAATTACATTTTAAAATTGGGATTCACACTGATGCACCAAGTTGGTTGCCTTAGTAATGAGATATCACCAAGGCAACGGGTTTGCTGCTCTTTCGGGAGAGCAAATCATCTGCTTCCAACTTGCGGGGAGTGAGCTGGGGAAAGGGTGGCAGTGGATACTTATGGGCAGTATCCAAAAGGAGGTAAATAGGAAAAAAACTATTTTGACATGTCATAGTATTTCCCAAATACGCTTTTATCTTTTTATTCACCACCTGAGTAGAAGGATAAAGGGAGGCAGGGAGGGTGGGTAGTGGAGAAAAATGCTCTGCTGTTTCAGTGTTAAATTTCTGCTCAAGCACTTTATTGTTCTATGAGGGCTTTACATTTGTTAGTGTGTAAAATACTGACAAATATTTAAAAGGATCAGTTATTGGCTTATAAGGCAACAGAATTTTTTTCACAATTGTAAAATCAATGATTTGTCCACAGTAATGTTATTCTAACATTACAAGACCGAACAGGTCATACTCGGGCCAACATTAGATTGTGAAAATGAAGAAGCCTGACAATTCAAATTGTTGATAAGGATGTGGAACAATAAAGACTCTCATACTTTTCTGGCTAAGTGTAAACTGGCACAATTCTTTTGAAAAGCAGTTGGGCAAACTTCAGTGGCTCTAAAGATGTGCAGAGCATATAATCTGGCATTTGTGGTCTGGGGCACACACCCTAAGCACATTCTCACAGTGTGGTCTGGTGAACCCTGAGCCTGCTGAGACCCTTTCAGGAGACCCTCAAGGCCAAAACTAATTTCAAAACAATGGCCGGTGGAGTTTTCCAGAGACCACAATATCACATATGGTGACATCGCAGATCTGATAGCAGACAGAAAATGTGCTTGCACAAAGCTTCATCATGTAGAATTTTCTCAAGTGAGTTTTTGGGGTCTTTAAAATTTGGGAACAGCTACTCCACAGAAATTTACTTCCGGACAAGGCAGCATGTACAAAAATGTTTATTGCAGCATTTTATGAAGTAACAGAAAATTGAAGAACAAAATGACTATTATTAGGAAAGTAACTTCTTTTTTTTAGTTTTTTGAGACAGGGTCTCACTATGTAGTTGAGACTGACCTGGAACTCACTATGTAGCCCAGGCTGTTCTAGAAATCACAGTGATCCTCCTGCCTCAGCCTCCCATAGTGCTGGGATTATAGGCTTGTGCCACCATACCCGGCCAGGAAAGTAAATAAAATAACATAAAGAAGTAAAAGTAGAAAAGGTATTACCTTTTGGAGCCAAAGAAATTTTAAAAACCTGATGAGTGAAACAAAAAGTTCCAGGAGATTATGTGTGGAAACAATATAAGCCATGGTAATACAAAAGTATAACCAAATTAGAGGCTGCCAGCCTCAACTATCAGTTATTAATGAGGAAGCTTGGCAGATGAGTTTGTCGATTCAGGTGTTTTGGGAAAACAGGTCCTGAGCCAGCTCTTTACATCCTGTTAGTAAATGTTTATATATCTGTTTTAAAATCTTTTAAGTTAAATCAAAATTTAATTCTTTTCTTCTGAGATCACTGCTGCCATGGATGCTGGCTTACTAGTTATCCATTTTGTTGTGCCTAAGAAGGGCCAGAACTTCCTATAACATGGGAAATCCTGTAATGTAGTAACCCCAAGGACAAATATTCTTGTAGAAAGCTTTGTTCCCTATATTTGTCATAGGAAGTTTACCTACTAACTTTAGTGACAGTGAATCCACAACAACATTAAAGATCCAGCTCTAATGAACTAAATCCGTATAAATGGTTTATAAAACATAGATTAAGATCTATTCTCTATAGGGCCAGGGATTTAGCTCAGTGGTACTGACCCGCCTGTCTTGCAAGTTCAATCCCCAGTACAAAAAAAAAAAAAAAAAAAAAAAAAAAACACCTCCATAAATGTATTTTTAAGTAAAATGTGACTCTAACGGAGTTAAGATTTTGGCCAACTTTTTGGCACCTCTTCTTTCTGAAAGCCTTCTCCCGCATCTCAGGTAGGAGCCTCTTCTCTAGACACCAATCACTGCCTGCCCTAGAGTATCATAGTCACTCTATCTTGCTGGTCTAGGGGCTAACACATCTCCCTCTTGACTGGATTGTCCACTTCTTGTGGACAGAACCTGGTCTTGTTCACTTTCATGTCCCTATTAGGTAATAATGAACACATCCATGTTTTTTACACATATAAAAATGCACCTGAGCACCTTCTGCATAACCACATACTACTGTATTATAAGGAAACATGCTACCCACTTATTCTCACCCAGTTACTGAAAAGATTATGCCAATGGCTACTGTCAGATCAAAGGCACATTTTATTTCTCTCAACACTCAGGCAAGATCAAGCAGCACAGTTTTGACCATATATACACTCCCTGTGAATGAAGCAATGAATGGATTGGCAAAGTAATTCCACTTACGCTTTGTCAGCTGCCATCCAAGTGTACCATTCCCAACCTACTCATGGCTCAAAACACACTTTTACTAAAACAAATAGAAATTTCATCTCCTGGAGCATGTATTCTTGTTTTTTGTTTTTTGGTACCAGGGATTAAACTCAGACCTTGTGCTTGCAAGGCAAGCAGCAAAACCACTGAGCTAAATCCTCAGCCCTGGAGCACGTATTCCTAGTAAAGAGCACAGAGTCACACTGACCACTTTTTATTACTGTGCATACATCAAGAGCTGATTCACACTTTGAATATCAGTGTTTTCTTCTAATTGAATTAAACATAAATCTTAGCCCATATATTCAACAGCAAATGATTCAGATATCACTAGATGTCTACCAAGGTTATTTAATAAAGGAATTTTGCCAAATTTCAGTTTGCTTCTCTCGAGCATGATGCCCTCATCACCTATGTAGCTGTTTCATGAACTTTTCTGCAAGAGAATGAGTCATACCTGTTTTCCGATAAGGAGCAATTCCTGAGTGATGCTACTATGGTTTAAGGGCATGGTGGTCACAGGTGTGAGGGATGAAAGTATCCCAGGGAGACACCCCAGGTCTGACATTCTGACATTTGCCTTGTGTGTTTCCTCTACTCACTCACTCAGAGTCATTAGCTCCCTTATCTATTATTATTGTTTGAGATGGGGTTTTGCTATCTAGTTCAGGCTGGCCTTGAACTCACTACTGTGCCCAGGTTGGCCTCAAATTCATGGTGATCCGCCTGCCTCAGGTTCCAAGTGGTGGGACTATGGAGGTGCATCACCACACCTGGCCCTTATTTATTAAACAGAAACAAGACACACTTGTTCATAAGTGTTCTTGTAAAGATTTAGTTAATATATGTAAAGTAACCAGAATGATGTCTGTCACTAAGGAAATACTAACTTCCATTTTAGTAGGGTTTTGTTTGTTTAAGGGCAAAAGTATTTGATTTTATGTGGGAAATAATTATTTGGCTTTTAATCTGATTAATAAGGCACTTAATTTGTTTCACAAAGAAGTCAATATGCTTCATCTGAAATGATGGCAAAGCCCCCTGGCTTTGTGTCTCTACTTGACAGTTTTACCATAAACGTATATTCAAGGGGCAAATGAGAGATGAAACCTATAAAATCCAATTTGGCAGTGATTCTATTCACTCTTTCTGCTGGTTAGTTTACAAAGTGATTATACTTGGGTCTATTATTAACCTTTGAGACTACTTATAATTAAAAGTTATTATATTATTTTCAGTTTCAGATTACTAATTTCATTATATGTTTATTCTTTAATAAGCTACTTTTAATCCTTTATGAGATCTTTCTTGGAACTAGGGCTAGAATATAATCCAACAATAAGACTATAAAATGCAAATTTAAAAACAAATAGGACCTACGGATAATATTAGTTGTTAACTAAGGTAAACCAAGCAGGGTAGTCCTTGTGATACATAAGTCACTCAAAATATACAGTTTTAGAGAATGAAAGGATATGCCATAGAAAATTATAGTTAATAATACTACTTATTAATATGACATATCAAGTTTCTAAAATATGTCTGAACAAAACCCCAAACTAAGGAATGTGACAGACTTCCAGGAAGCTCTGTGTGAAGGCACTGTGACAGAGACTGGTGTTTTCCTTTCTCAATGGAGCCTCAGCTGTCCCTTGACCATCTGTGAAGAAGCTAAGCTCTTAGTCAACTAGAACAATAAACACAGTCCATCATTAACACATGTGAAAGAAACTGGAAAAAGATAATCTCCTTACTTCTGCTGTTTATATTAAAATGGCAGATGATGATAAGGAATTATAGATCTTACATGGAATAATAGTGGTAGGAAGTCCTTATCTATATAGTTCCTACTTATAGAGATGATATTCATATTTAAGAATGAAATAGTAAGACATCTGGGATTCCCTTTTTTAAGAAACCCCAGGCCTTCCAGGGATATGACTCAATGGTACAGCACTTGCCTAGCAAATGCAAAGCCCAAATCAAATGAATGCCAGCAACACACACATACACAAACACACACTCACAAAACAAAAACTCAACCCGACCCAACAAAAAAATCTATTATCAAAACAAAATAAACTTGCTAAAAATGGCAAAATGTTGGATGCAGGTGACAGGAAGATGGGGACTTATCACACTATTTTATTTTTATAGATATTTGCCATTTTCATAATAAAATACTTTTAAAAGAATTTCCACATTATAATCACACAATGACTGCATATCAGGCTCCAAAGTAAACCTCAATAAATTTCAGCAAGTACTTCATAAAGCATAAAGTGATAAAAAACAAACTAAAAATAACAAAATTAGAATGATACAAAACATACACAGAAAACATATGTCACTTGGAAAGATTTAAAAAATCTTAGGTAACATTTGAGGAAAGAGGAAATCTAAACATAAAAAATAATTAAATGATAATATATCAGGTCCTATAGATACAGCAAAAACAAATACCTACAAACTCCGCAGTCCATTATTAATACATGTGAAAGAAGCTAGAGAAATCATCTCCTCCTCACTTCTGCTATTTATATTACAAAGGAATTGAAGACAATAGTTAATAAATTACAAATAAGAAATTTGCAGGATTAACAAACAAATTGGAGAGCTAGTCCTCTGGGGGAAAAATAATAAAATGTACCATTAATTAATGCTGACAAAGGAAAAACAGAGTAAGCCTAAGAAGGAATGCTAGTAGACACAAAGGGAATTGGTAAAACTAAAGAGACCACTTTGTTCAGTTCCATCTGTTTAAATACAAACCCTGAAGATTTTGTAGAAAAATATCAATTACCAAAGTGACCCCACACAGATACAAAACAAAAATCCATCAATATAAAGAACAAGAGAAAGTTGTGGAAGAGATAAGCTTCAACAAGTACCTTCTTCCAGATAGCTTTCCAAGAATTCAAACTGACCAGATTAACTCCAATGCTATTTAGACTATTCTAAAATATGGATAAAGAAGGGAAAGTGTCACATTTCTTGTTGAGGCAAAGGTAATATTGCTACTGAATGGATGAGTAGTACTGTTTGTATTGGTAACTCAAATGAGAAAAAAATCACTTGAGCATTTTGACTCCTGGTAAAAAGTAACTGGATAAGGGGCTGAGGATTTAGCTCAGCGGTTCGGTGGCCTGCCTTGCAAGTGCAAGGACCCGAGTTCAATCCCCAGTACCAAAAAAAAAAAGTAACTGGATAAGGGGCTGAGGATTTAGCTCAGCGGTTCGGTGGCCTGCCTTGCAAGTGCAAGGACCCGAGTTCAATCCCCAGTACCAAAAAAAAAAAGTAACTGGATATAAGGCAACATCTGTTCTTGATTTTAAAAGTATTTTTAACATATCTGGAATAGAGGGACACTTCCTTAATGTGTCCATATATATCTATCTCAACTAGTATCATCTGTAAATAGAAACCACAGGAGGCATTCCAATTAGTTATAATTATCATTTCAGGGCTGTCCAAAATTGCCACTTGACAAAATTTCTTCCATGGACCAAAGCTTCCAGGCAATGATCAGTTGGCCCCACTATTCTGGGCCTGTGGTGAGGCAGCACAACCTGGTCTCAGCATGGGGTGGACAAAACCACTCACTTTGTCATCCAGGAGGAGCAGAAAGAAGATGAGGAAGGAGTTGGGGTCCCACAATCCTCTTCAAGGGTACCTCTATCATGACCTTTCACAAAGTATCACCTCTCAAAGCTTCTACCATGTCCCAGCTGTGCCATTCTGGGGACCAAGCCTTTACATATAGACCTTTGGGGACACTCAACATTCAAACTATAGCAAGCAAATTCCCCCAAATAAAGACAGGTCACACAGACATCTATGCTCCTTGTAGATAGTTAGGAAATTCACTCTTCTAATCTATCAACCTATTCAAATTTAAATTAAAAACCAAACCAAAACCAGAAAAATAGCTAAAAACAAAATCAACTTGGACCGATTTATCTCATTACACACATAGTAACAATCATCATACACTTCATCTCAGCTCCATGTGTTTGCTGCTGAACTGACAATATATTCATCCTGTAGCACCTGGCTTAAAGCTACAATTTTGAAAACTTTAAGTAGTTTCTTCAGTGCTGTCTAGAAATACCATCTTAGTGATTTCTATTCAAATCTGATGTAAGAACAGAGACATAAAATCAAATGTGGAGACTATGTGGGTAAGAGAATCAATTGTGTACTATGAAAGGAAGAAAAGACTGGTCTTTATAAAATCTCACTGGCCAAACTGACTCATTTTTAAATAATTTATAATGCATAGATTGATATAATACAATTGAAGCTTTTTATGAAATGCATTTTTCAATATTCAGACAAAATATTCAAGTGTTGGGTAAATCAGAAAAAGTGACAGTAAAATGAAAATATCCAGCACTTCAGTGAGACAAAAACTTTTAGGTTTTAGTTGATGAGAGAACAATTGGTACAATTTTTCAGGAGGCAATTTGTAAACAGTATAGAAAACTTTAAAGTTATGAATGTTTTAAAATAATTTCTTCTCTGAGATTTACTACAAGAAAATAATCAAGTATACTTATAAATACTTAATAGTAATAGCAGCAGTAGTAGTAATAATAATAATAGCTAATATTTATTGAACTGAACTTTGGTGATACTAGGGATGGAACGTAGGGCTGTGGAAATGATAAGCAAGCACTCTACCAATGAATTACATCTTCACATTTAAAAATATTTTTTTGAGATGGTCTCACTAAGTTGCCCAAGATAGCTTCAAACTAGTGATCTTCCTACACAGCCTCCCAAACTGCTAGGATTACAGGCATGGCCACTACATCTAGATTACCAAACTATTTTTTTTTAACCAAACTATTAATATAGCTCACTCACTGCTCTAAGCAAATAGAGATGTGTACTGTAATGAGACCAGGAAGAGCAAAGAACTGGAAACACTTATTGTCTAAGAACAGAATGATTTTTTTTTTTTGGCACCAGGGATCATACTGAGGACCTTGTGCTTGCAAGGCAGGTGGCAGCACCACTAAGCTAAATCCCTGCCCCAAGAACAGAATAATTAAGGAAACACTATGAAGAACTAGATCATCTCTGACAAATATGCCATGCATTTATACACACAAAGATACAGCAAGAAGTATTATACAACTATGACATAATGATTTCAAATTCCATTTAATATAAAATTCTATTTAAAATATAAAATTATTCACATTTTCATTTTCTCTGCATGAATTTCTACTGGTATTGCTTATACACTATAAAACCAATAAAAGCCTTTGAATCTAGATTTTTTTAAAAAGGTATTTAATTTTACAAATTTTCTACAATACTAAGCACATGATCAAGTACACGAAGGGAAACAAGATTCACTAAAGAGATTACCCATAATTCTTGATATTGGATAGTAAATGGTTTAAATGATGACAATGAGAAATATACAATTTAGGAACTGAAAAGTATCTCTTCCGCAGTCTTTGCGCTTTGCCGTTTATTCCTTTAAGAACAACTAAGTTTGGAGGTGCTAATCTTAGTTAACATCCCTGATTATATATCGAATAACTTGCTGTTAACTCTTTAAAAAGGCACAGAAAAGGTATGAAAAAGCACCGAGAATCAGATTTCCATATATTAAGATCTATTATGTACTATAAAACATTCATGTGATAGTGCCATAGACTGCAGAGTAAAACAGTAAGCCCTAAGAGATTCACATCTATATGAAATTAACACTGGGCAAAGGTAAAATATTAAGTTATTACAAAAAAAGAATTAAAAAATATAATTAAAACAGCTAGTTGTTGACCTGGAAGGAAACAGAGTTGGACCCCTATATCACAGTTACAAGAATAAATTCCAGATCCATATTTTTTTCTGGAGAAACCAAAAAGCTATAAATAGAAAGGTATACTTTGTTAAATTAACAGTGGAAAATTTCACATGGAAGAGTATACTGTGAACAGAGTCAAATGACAACTGTAACAAAAATTATTGTAATATATAAAATGAATACTTCTTCTATGAGACAGCTCCCACAATTCATAGGAAAAATAGAGACTACCCAATAGGAAAATAGGTCAACGATATGAATAAACAAATACAGTAACAGGAGAGTCAGCCCAAAAGGCTAATAAACACAATCTCACTAGCAGTCACGGAAACTGGAATTAAAGTAGATATAAGATATCATTTCTTCCCAATTAGAATGGAAAAAATTTAAAAGCCTGGTAAAGCCACTGTTACCAAAAATTAAAAAGAAAAGAGTGTTCACTTACTTTGCAATGCAAATGTAAATTATGAGTAAAAAAAATTGTTTTTGGTGTACTGGGGATTGAATCCAGTGCCTTTGAAATAAGCTATGTCCCCAGGTCCTTTTAATTTTTTTTTTTTAATTTGAGGCAGGATATTGCTAAATCACAAAGTTCCTCTAGCTGAGCTAGAACTTGCAATCCTTCTGCATCAGCTTCCCAGAGTACTGGGATAACAGGCATGCGCCACCATGCGTGGTTTCAACCAAAATTCTAGCTCTTGGTAATCTGGTGCATAGACACTAAGCCACTGGTGTGGAAGGCTGTGTATATAAAGATGTCTGCTAGAGTTATAGGAAGACTGTGTAAGTGTCCAGAAGAGGGTTAACATTCCAGGCCTGAGACTGTTACCTTAGACAGGCCTGATGTGAGGTGGCCCTTTGAATGTTGTCTGGGAACTTCCAGGTAAACCGCTCCCTACATTGACAAAGAACTTCTCCTAGGTGATAAGAATGGCTCACTGTGCTAAGCTGCTCGTACAAACAATGTGGTTTGTGCTGCATACCAAAATTCCTTCCGGGAGTCTGAAATGTTGGTGCATGTTAGCCAGAAGGTGCTTACATGACCAACCCCCAGTAAAAACGTTGAACACTAAGATTCTAATGGGCTTTCCTGGTAGACAACATCTGGCTTGTGCTGTCACAACTCACTGCTGAAGGAATTAAGAATGTCCTGTGCATCTCCACTGGGACAGAACTCTTGGAAGCTTGCTCCTGGTTTTTTCTGGATTTAGTGCCATGTGCCTTCTCCCTTTGCTGACTTTGCTTTGTATTCTTTGCCTGTAATAAACTTTACTTATCAGTATAACTCTATTTTGGGTTTTGTAAGACCTTCTAATGAGTGAGAAATTGGGGGGTGTCTTGGAGACCACTCACATGAAGAGAGGAGAGATGTAGGCAGAAAAGGTAAGTGTAGGGAAAAAGAGAGTAATGCAAAATATCGCAGAAAAACAGAAAAGTGACAAGGAAATCGTCATATGAACTATGATTTCATTTTCATTATGGTATGCATCCTTGTGCATATGTACAGAACAATATGAAAGAGAATGGAGGGGTTGTGGCTGTAGCTCAGTGGTAGAGCGATAGCCTTACTTTTGGTGGTAGGATTTTAGGTGATTCTTTTTTTATCTTTTCTTTATAATTTTTGATTGTTTTCTAAGGCTGGAGACTGAACCATGTTAAGTAAATGCTCTACCACTGAGGCACACTCACAACCCTAAATTTGATTTTCCAATGAGCCTATGTTATTTATATAATCAGAAAAAATATAAAGCTATTTTTACTTAAAAAGGAAATAATCAATTTTTGGACAGACTTGTTTAAAACACCAGCTCCCGATGCTGCATCTACCAACTCCCCACTAAATTCCTGTAAGGATATAGAAAAAGGGAAAACACATCACACAAGAAGTAAGGTGACTGATGAACTACTCCCAGAGCTGGGAGAAATTTTCACGAATTTTATGGCATGTGGAGTTGATAAGAAAAACATGATCAATAGATTATATAGTGTCTCAGAAAGGATCCTAGAAACAGACACCCTTATTCCCTCTCCCACTTTCTATGGTTCAGAAATGTTGAGATCTGTCTCACAGAGAAGATAGGACCACTTTCCTTCCACTGGATGGCTGGTGGCTTATTAAGTGGTTATCTCTACTTTTTAAAGAATTTTCTTTCTTACATATTATAATTTTTCACCTGAAAGAAGGCAGAGGCAGAAACTAGTGATAGCATATTGCATTTCTAGAAGCAAAGTGTCATCAGAGGGGGACAAGAGAGGAAGAGTCCTATCAGATACATATACCTGAGGTTACACCTTTGTATAGATGAGCTGTGGGCTGGAAGGGGATTGGCGGATCTATCTTTGGCTAGCAGAGATGAAACAGGCTCACTGACAACAGAGGAAGAAATGAACAAACTACTACTATATTTAAAAAGAGGATTCCACCAGCCACCAAGTGGACAGAGAGTGAGTTCAAGGTAGGGTAACTATATAGTTTATAATCCCCACAGGGACACTGGGAGTGCCTGGGGTACCACTGGCAGCTAAAACAGCAACAGGCATCACCAGGGCTTGGCCTAAGCAAACTAGGGAGTGGGAACACCCTCGTTCCATCAACCGAGTAAGCTTGAATCAATTTCAAGTATAAGCAGAAAGAGAAAAAAGGTATGAGATCTGACAACAAAACCATTAAAAGGTGAAAACTGAACAGAAAGGACTTGAAGATAAAGAGAACAAATGGATCCATGAAAATAATTTACGGTGGAAGGCAGAAAACAGAGATCCAATCCACAAATTTACAAGTATTCTTGGAGAAAGAAAAAGAAATGAACAAAAGCAAATTTTCAAAAAGCAATTAATAGCGTTTAATTAATAGGTTTAACTTAGCTTAGTGGCACTATGCCTGCCTCACAAGCCCACGGTCCTGAGTTTGATCCTCAGGACACAAAAAAAGTAATTAATAGAGGAAAAACTGGAAACAAAATTTAGTATTCCAGTCCAATATTATTATTGATTAATAAAAACATTATTTATTGAATCAAATAAATTATTATTATTATTCTGAGTCACAGGCAAAATAAATGGAAATGAGACCAAGACTTAGAGACATCTTGGCAGGGAAGAGACAACCTTTCTAATTCACACATGGTATAATCATTTATCTAGGAAAACTAATATCAACAAATACGAATCAAGAAGGGTTTCACTCTGGATACAAATAAACCAACATAAGCCAATATTCTTTCTCTGTACTAACACTGCCATGTACATAACATAATAAATTCACACTAGCAACAAAAGTGGTAAAACATTTAGAATTCATAAGGCCTCTTTCCATCTGAAGGCCAATGAAGATAATCTATTTCATAGTTTTAATGTGATAATTTAATGTTGTAAAAATGTTAATCCTTTCAAGTGAATCTATAAATTCAATGCAATCTTAATAAAGTTACTGTTGCATTTAATGAACTTATTACACATATTAAATTTTATATTGCAGAATAAAGGTCTACGTATAGGTTAATGCATCTTAATAAAGAGAAGCAGAGATGGATTTATCCTACTATATACTAAGACACGATAAAAACTGTAGTGTAGTGCAAAGACAGAAAAATAGAAGTACTTAAGAGACAAAAAATACAAACTTAACATATGATAGAAAAGAAAAACTGAATTCTTACATAAATCACATTTATGGGTGGATTCTAAATGGATTAAAGACCTAAGTATAAAAAGTAAAACTAAACAGTTCATAGAATAAAACATAATATCTTTGTGACATAGAAATAAGGAAATTCTTATTTAACAAAATTCTAAGGCACAAATTATAATGCAAAAATTGAAGAGTTTGATTATGTCAAAATTAAGGAGTTTGTTAAGAAAACATATTACTGATAAACTTCACTTAAATGCCTACACAACAACAGAATATATTTATACTGTCTCAAGTGAATAAAAGTTTGAATAGTCAAGGAATTCTTGTTAATTATGAAAATACCAACTCCAATAGAAAAATGGACAAAGGATATAAAGAGGCATTTTATAGGCAAACCCAAAGAGCAAACAAGCATTTAATAAACTGTTTAAATTCAATAATAACCAGAGAAATGCAAAGTAAAACAATAACAAGATAGCATTATACCAATTAGTCTGATAAACTTTAGGCAGCAGGTAGTAGGTATCACACTGGTAGGGGTGTGGTCACACAGTTGTAACCCTTGTATGCAGCTGGTAGTTGTGTAAACTGGTAGTGATTCTGAAGCAGAATGTGGCCCTACTTATACCAGTTAGGTACATGCTATGACATGTATTTTACTAATCAGCAACTTTTTTTCCTGGTAAATATCTGAAGGACATCCTCAAAGAAGTACACGATGTTTTTCTAATACACATTTATAATTGTTTGTATTAAAATGGTTTACACAGAAGCAGTGAGAATGCAGGTGAGAGATAAAAAGAATGACTGCTGAATGAAATAAAAGGGGGCCTTGCACATAAATGACATGGGTATGAGCTAATGAGACACGGAGCTAACAAGCCATACCTGATGTCAAGTGGCTGTGCTAGTGGTTGTAGGGGTAATGATGGGTGAGGTAGGTGGTCATGAACATAGTGGCAACATTTTTTTTGCAGTACAAAGGATTGCACTCAGGACCATGTGCTTGTGGGGCAAGCAGTGGCACCACGAAGGTAAATCCTGGGCCCAACTGGCAATATTTTGAATTACAAAACAATAAATTTCTTTAAGCATTTAAATTGAGAGAAAAAACACAGCTACAAAAAATGAAAAGCAGACCAGCCCATTCTTTAACTTTAAATACTGGAAGAGAAGATATCTCCAGAATTTTCAGGATAAAATAATTTTGAATTTGGGTAGTCAAATAAGTTTTCCATATGTGAGGGCAACAAACATTCTAAGATAAGCATAGATACTTAAAATGTACCATTATGAAATTTTATCATTAAAACATTAAAATTTTAAACACAACAGACTTTTATCCTTATACATAAAACATGAAATTACCTTTTGTAGGAAGAGGACAATCCTTATGAGCATCTGGGCACGGAGTTCTTCCAAGGTAAACAATGTACGGGGAGTTCGGATGAAAATTTTGGTCTTTCCATAAGCTACATCATCCTGAAACCCACATTGCTCTATTAGTTTCTTGACAGCCTCTTTGTCTGAAGGTAGGTCATGGTTGGGCCAGGTAAATTCAGAGATCATTTTATACCTGGGAGAAAAAAAACAGAACACAAATTAAGGGAGAAAAACCACATGGTCATCCGAAAAAAAAGCTGCTAATTTAGTTCAAGAGTTCAGTATAAGACAAAACAAAATACTTGAAAACTGTTAAAAGAAGCGAATTTTATTAGTCTGATAAGGATGCAAAAGAAAAAAAAAGCCTTCAATAAAATAAAATATGACTTCATGAAAATAATTCTTATTGAACTAGGAATAGAAGGGACTTCCTTAATCTAATTAAGGTTATTTATCAAAAATGTGCTGCAAATGCTATTTGTAAATGGGTGACCTTGTCTATTCATAGACACAAAGATGCTGCTGTCACACATTCTACTCTATTCTATTCTAGAATATAGAATTGGCACACTAAGACCAAGAAATTAATTGGTAAGTGAGGAAAGAACAAAACTGATAATGCTCATGAAAAACTTGACTCTCTTCAAAAGAAATCAAGCAGATCTTTACATAAACTCTTATAACTAAAAGAAAGTTAGGGCTGGGGATGTAGCTCAGGGCACTCTGCCTGCCTGACAAGTGCAAGGTCCTGAATTCCTGGTACTGGAAAAAAAGAAAAAAAAAAAAAGTTAAGCAGTGCTGCTGCACAGAAGATCAATAGACAAAGACTAACAGAGTTTCTTTACACAGGCAGGCAACAGCTCCTTGCCATGTAGGTCTCTCATAAGGCAGCTCACACACGGCAGCTTGCTTTATCACAGAGTCATAAGCTTTTGCAGACCATATTCAAAAGTGACATCTTCCTGCTTTTACATATTGTTTTGTTAGAATCAATCAGTAGGTTCAGCCTGCACTCAGGGAGTACACAGGGCATGAATACCAGGAGACAGGGTCACAAGGCCATCTTAGAATCCTTCCTGCTACAGTGATTTCCTCCTTATACATTGTTGTTTAATACATGCAGTAAAATCAAATAATATTTTTATTATATTGCATCTGAATTTTAAGCCACTGAGAGAAAGGATTCCTTCATGGTCACAGATTAAGTTACTGATATTTTCTCTTAGTACTAGCATGTTTTCTTTCTTTACGTTTAAATCTCAGATCCATTTGAATATGGTGTAAGGTATGGATTCAATAATATTTTTTGATAACTAGCTATCCAGTGATTTCAACACAACTAAAAAGTCCGTATTTCCCTGTGATTTAATAGGTCATCTCTACCATAAGCTGAATTTTCATACATGCTTCAGTTAATTTCTGAACATTCTAGTCTGTTTCATTGCTGTGTATTCATCTGTACATTAGTACTTCATGGCTTTAAATATAAGGGCTAAAGAAACAGTTTAATGTATCTCATTTGTTTTCTTTTTAAAAAGCTATTCCGACAGGCTTATGTTTTCATGTGAACTTTAGAATAAGGTTTTATAAAGAAAAAAAAAACCCAAAAACAAACAGAATCTAGCCACAGACAAAGTAAAAAATCCAAACCTCCAAAACCCCCTTGATATTAGTTTTATTAAGATCATACAGAGGGCTGGGGATTTAGCTCAGTGATTCGGCGCCTGCCTTGCAAGCACAAGGATCCAAGTTCAATCCCCGGTATCAAAAAAAAAAAAAAAAAATCATACATTAATTTTATATATGGTGTTGAGTTGTCCTACCCAAGAGCAACCCAAGCTCACCCCGGTAAAAAAAAAAAAAAAAAAAATCATACATTAATTTTATATATGGTGTTGAGTTGTCCTACCCAAGAGCAAGGAGTGTTTTCCCATTTATTAGAGTCCAGTTTTGGGCATTTCAGGCATCTTTAAAAGTTTTCCTTATTGGGCTTTTTGTGTTCTTGTTAAGACATCTAAACAGCATCTGATATGGTTAATTTGCTCCGTGCTTGACATCTCTCTCTCCTTGCGTCCTGGATATTCCTTTTCAGGTCACCCTCTGACAAGTCTGGCTACTACTGTATCCCTCAGTGTGGAAGTGTCCTAGGACGCAGCGCAGGACTTTAATGTACACTCTCTCCACATCACCTCACCTAGCCCACTGACTTTAAATAATATGAAGTATAAAAATATAAAACATAAATATATTCATATTTTAAAATACAGAAAGTACAGTTTTCAATTTATAATGTATTACCCCTAGCCTCAATCTCAGTTCTGAGCTTTAAACTGTCAGACCGGGTGCCTGCATAGGTCTTGAAGGCATCTTAAACTTCTCTTTCAGTGTGCCTTACCTCAATCTGCTCACTTTACTGCGGTCACAATCCTTGGAATATTTTTATCCCTTCTACCACTTTTCTATCATTATTTCTAATCCATCAGTCCTGCTGATTTTACCTCCAAAATATATTTAAAATCCAACAACTGTGCTCATCTTTCCTGCTGCAATCCTAAGTTGTTTTTCTAAAACATTTCCCTTGGAATCCATTGTTGTTTTCTAAAAAGCTTTTAATCATCTTTGTCTTCTGCTATTCTCTTCCTTCCTCACCATCCTTCAATCTCCTTGACTTTGTTAGGGTGCTGTAATGTGGTGCCTCCTCCTTTTTGCTTAGTCCTTGCATGTGCTGTTCCCACTGCCTGGAACGCATTGTACTTAGTCCTCAAAAGGCTGGGTCCTTTTGGTCTTTGCTTGATCTTCCTACATCAACATTCTCCACCCCACCACCCTCTCCAAGACAAACAGTTTTGTGTTGTTTTCTTCCCTGTATCATTTATGATAATTTGTAATCATAATGATTTGTGGGCTAATCTGTTTAATGGCAGTCTCCCTCACCAATCTGTGGGTAACATGAAAGCAGAAATTTTTATATATCTGCTATCATGTTGCCTGCCACACTATGAGGCAACTGATATTTGCAGAATAAATAGAGGAATGCATTTAAGAACCTACTCACTTTGCTGGACAGGGACAGAGATCAAGGCAAATGAAAGAGGTTTAATATAAAGACAGAGGTAAACCACACAATCTCACACAAAAGGAAGCAAAATCAGAGAGCTCTCAAATTTGTTACAAAACTAGAATGAGGGCCCACCTTTGGGGTCTAGTGCAGGGTGGAGTGGTGTGTCATCAAGCACACCGTGGCAGCTAGAAGCAATGCGACTGTCACCCTGCTTAGCTTACTGGTGCTCTGCTTTCCTTTCCACTGGCAGAGGCCAAGACCCCAACTTGCTAGCAAACCAGCATCCTAAACTTGTTAATGAAAACGCTGTGACCATCTGCTTTCTGACAACTTGCTTGACCTCTCTGTTAGACTTCAGCAACTTTTAAGGTTATCAGTATGCTAAAATCCTTCTCTTGTTTTTTCAATAACAGAAATGAAAATGAAGGAAAGTGACAAGTGAAAATTTAGATTCAAACTTACGATGCAAAAAAAAAAAAATCTGTAGAATCTAAAAGCAAAATTTCATTTAGAAAATACTACTTTTTTTTCCCTCTCATCATCTCTAGAAACACTGATCCAGTATACCATACACCTATCTTAACCCACATTCCACTGGTAATCCACTGGTTCAATCAGTATGACAATATAATGAAATGATAATTTCCCAGTTTTATATGAAGATAAACCCAGTCTGCAGAGTAAGAATAGGCTAATTTTCCCAGATGCACAGCCTATCATCTTATCTGGTACTTTCCTACATGATTCCAGAGAAGCATTCATCTTGACTTAAATAATCATTGATTGGATTGACCTGTTTGTTCAAAAGCACATTTTTAAAGAGCTTAACATACTCTTTCATAGGTCTTGCTTTTTCCCTATTCCCCTTCCAAACAAACCTGTGCTTTCTCACTCACTGAAACGATTCTTCTCATTTCCCTCCAAGCCTTCTACACCTCTCCTGACCCTTATTCTCAGATCATGACCTTGCCCCAGACTTCATTAGAACACAGAAGAGATCAGACAAGAACATTTTTATCTTTGCCACCAGTGAAGCTTCCAGCCTTCCTCATCTGTATTCATGTTTTCTGCCTTGTGTCCTGTTGCTATGGGTAGTGTCCCTACTCCACGTGTTTGAGATTCCATCCCTTCTTGCCATCTCCAGGATATTATTATTGTAATTACTATATCTCTCTTCTCTCTGGGGTCATGGGTTTCCTCCCTCTTTTGTGAATCATCCTCACCTGCATACATTTTCTAGTACCTCCTGATCTCACACTCTTTTCCAGTGATTGTTTTCATTTTTTCTGCTCCCATACACAGCTAAATTTCTTGAACTGTTGTAGTGTTTTGATTTCTCATTTCTCCTTCCTGTCCTGTTCCAATCAGGCTCTGCTACACTCCCCTCTGACCTATACATTGCCAAATCTAGTGCTCAAGATTCTGCTTTCGTTAGCTGCACAGCAACACTTGACATGTCGACTGCATTCCTTTCAAAATGCCACCTTCCCTTGGTTTCTGTGACAAAATCCTCTTTGGATTCCTTGTACCTCACCAGTTGCCTTCTCTTTTCTGTGCTAGTTTCTTTCTGTCACACCACAAAACCTAAATATGATCACAGGCCTCCTCCTTTTTTATACAGCCCTAAAGCTTTATATGTTATCTATATACCAATAACTCCAAAATCTCTTCTCTGCAGCCTGACTTCTTTGTGGAACGCCAAGAATGCGCATCAATAGGTTATTTAATATTTCCACTTACATGTTTAGTAAGCATCTCAAAGTTAACATAGTCAGGAGAACAATCTGATTCTATCTTTGCTCCCATTCTTCTTCAGACTTCTTTTACCTGGATTCATGTCAGCAAAGGGCATCATGCTTACCCAGATGCTAAGGCAAAAATCTACTTGTCATCCTTCATTCCTCTGTACTTCTCTCATCATAGCCAAGCCTTCCATGAGCAAGTCTTGTCAACTTTACCCCCAAAACATGTCCTGACTCTGCCCACTACTTTTATATGTACAATAATCCCTTGCTGAAGAACTATTTTAAAGCTACCTTTCCTGGATTCTAGTAAGAGCATCTTTAAATGTTTCCCTGTTTTCTGTATACACAGTGGGTGCAATGATCCCTTCAAGCTATCTGTAAGATTGCCACTCCATGGTTAAAATCCATCAATGGCTTTTTAATCATACCTAGCCAAAACCTAAATGGTTTAGGCTGATTATAAAGTTCAACATGAAGTGGTCCCCATCTATGTCTCTGTTCTTTTCTTATCCCACAGTTCCTCCCACTCAGCATCCTCCAAGTACAGGGACTAATGAGATACCCAAAGTGCCATACTTGTCACTGCAATACAGCCTTTTCTATGACTATTCCCTCTGTTCCATTTTTTTTTTTGGATGGGTCTCACTATGCAGTTCAGGCTGGCCTTGAACTCACTATGTAGCCCAGGGTGACCTTGAACTTGCAGTGATACTCTTCCCTCAGCCTCCCGAATGCTTCGATTACAGGTGTGTGGCCACCACACACAGCTCTGTTCCATCTTCTGACTTCACTGATCTTTGTATGTGTGGCTCCTCCCTGTAACTGTTATCTCCTCAGAGACTCTTCTCACCAACCAATCTACATATTCTGCATTTTCTCATCTTTTTATGTGTTTATTCATTTTATTTGATAGAATCTGTGGCCCAGAATGTAGAAAGTGTTCCATAACTATTTTAAAATAAACATTTAACTTCTATAAATGGGGAGGGGGAGAAGGGCTGAAGGGAGGGGAAGGAAATGGGGGGAGGAAAGAAGAATAAGATATATTATGTAGAGGTACAAATTGCCTATGATGAATATGAGGACTATGTATGGCAACTGTGTACTAATAAAAATTTTAAAAAAAGAATTTAAAAACATTATGATTCCCTGTTGTCAACATTATCAACTATAAATTAACAACAGCAATATTATCCATTTATTGAGTGAACCCTATGTCAAATATTCATAGATATTACCTCATTTAATCTTCTAGCAACGCTTCAAGTTAATTACTACTATATCCTCATTTCACAAATAAGGAAACCAAGGTATACAAATAATATGTAACTTGACTAGAAAATGGCAAAGCCAGAATTCAAACCAGGAAGATTAACTTCAGAGCCTCCATGTTTAACTTCATAATATTCCATTTTTATAATTACTAATACCAGTAATGATAAGCGACATTAAATGGGTACTGTATCTGTTACGTGCCAGGAACCTAGGCTTTTTACTTAGATTAATTTAATCACCACAGCAACAGTCCTGTGTGCGATAATGCACACGTTCTCCTCAAATGATTAAACAACTCCTAGGTACTCCTACTGATTCTTAGAAAGTAGCTCAGATTTCCAATTTCTTCATCTCTTTTGTTCACTCAGCAAATATTCACAGATGACCTACTATGTGCTGATGCACTGTCATATGCGGGCGGGGCCCCGTTACTATGTGCCATTAGGTTCTTGGCTTAGTCTACTCTCACCTGTGAAGAAACTTCTCATAGGTCTGGCGGAAGGCAAACCCTGCCCGGCGTACTCTCACGTTTTCTAGGAGTCCAAGGTATTCTACTTGATGCCGACAGCGTTCTTCATCAAATATCTGTGGGGACTTTTTCTCATTGGGTTTGATGCAACGTACATAATATGGTTCCTAGAGAAACAAATCAGCAAATGATAAGTTTCACTGGAGAAAATTCCCTGACTAGGGACACTAACATGCAATTAGTGTTAATTGTACCAAATGAAGCTCAGTGCCTCTGATTTCTTAGGCATATACTTGTGAATAGTCATTCTCCCTTTTTTTCTCAATTCAAGGTCAGAAGTTCCCATGTACTCAGCTATGTTTTTATTTTACTATGATCTAGGATTCACCAGAAACATCAACAGGGATAAAACTAGGAAGTAAAGAATTGAGACACATAAACATCAAGTTTTTGTGTATTTGTGGAAACAGGATTAAAGTCATCAAGGGAAAAATTTAAAATAAAAAGCAGCAACTGTGTTAAATAAAGATCAAATATAAGTGCAAAATATTAAGGTCAGCTCTGGTGCATACTAATTGCTCCCTGTCAGCCATTATTATTATTATTATTGTTGTTGTTGTTGTTGTCATCACCATCACTGTCGTCATCATTGCATTAATTTGTACTTTTGAAAGAGATTAAGCTTCTTGGCAAGTTGAGAAGTTATAAAACCACCTGTAGGAATCAGTAATTCTATGAAAGAGCCCAGCTAGAAATTCTTCCTTCTGTGCCAAGTAAGTTTTGTACCATGCATTAGAACATAAGTCATGTTAAATATAAAACCATTTTTGGCATAGATACTGGCACACTGACGATAATGAATAAATTATCATTGGATGAATCCATGAGGTCAAATATATCCTACTTATTAGTGTACAGAGTTTCTCTCTCCCCTCTGAATGCATTATCCACCAGACACACAGATGCACTCTAGTTAAGACACAGAATCCTTGGTAGTTAAATTAGGCGGTTTGGAGCTCCATAGAGGGCTTGAGGTAACAAGGGGTAGCAAATAATTTAAGAAGTAGGAGAGGTTTGAAGGATGTGAATTGATTTGCATATTGAACAGGGTAAGTTTTCAACATCTAAAAAAGAATATGCAATTGTATATTTATCAAGTTCCTTACATGGTAAAAAGTAATGTTATTCTCTTTTTATTTTTGTGAGCCCAATTATATTAGCTTCCTATTGCTGCCATAGCAGATTATCACAAATTTAGCAGCTTAAAACAACACAGTTTCATTATCTTAAAGCTCTGGAGGAAAGAAGCCTGAAATGGGTCTCAATGGGCTAAAATCAAGGTACCAGTAAAATCAGTAAAGTTGTAACTTTCAGAAGGATCTAAGGGACAGCCTGTTTTCTTATCTTTTTCATAGGGCTGTGCAAATTCTTGGGCTCCCTTTGATCAATAAGCCAGAACTGCACAGTTGAGTCTCTCTCATGATGCCCATCTGTCTGATTCTAATTCTCCTGCCTCCTTGCTCCTCACTGAGGGGCTCTTGTGATTATACTGGACCCACCTGGACAATCCCTTATTTCAAGGTCTGCTGATTAGCAGCCTTAACTCCATCTGCAACCTTAATTCCACCATACAATGTAATGTAATAGGTTCACAGGTTCTGGGGGTTAGGATATGGACATTCCAGGAGGGCTTTGGTATAAAAAATAATAAAAAATATAAAGTACAATACTAATAAAATATATGGATACTAAGTTCAACTATATGGCTAATGATTTAATTAATCATGTCTATGTAATGAAACCCTGAGAGAAACTCAGGAATTGAGGTTTGGAGGAGCTCCCTGGTTGGCAAGCAATAAAAATAGTGGGAGGGTGCATGGTCTGACTCCATGAGGACAGAATCTGCCAGCCACATTCAGACGATGCTTCCAGACCTTGCCACCCCCTGGTGTTTTACTTGCATCTTTTAGGAAAAAAAGCTTTATCATAACTACAGCATTTTTCTCAGTTCTGTCAATCATTCCAGCAAATTATCAAACGTGAAGAGGAGTCATACCAACTTCCAAATCTGTGTCCACATGTAGGTGTTAAGTCTTTTTGGGGACTCTGCCTTTTAACTTTTTGGATCTGATGCTAACTCTTGGTAGTGTGAGAGGGAACTGAATTGCAGGATGCCTTGCTGGTGTTGTGATGCAGGACACATTCTTCTGCTTCTCACACCCAACCTTTTAAAAAAACTCTTATGCTATGTGGGAGAATGAAAAACATGACCAAGATATTTACAGCATTTCTCCAAAGGAGGTGGAGGTTCCACTCTAATCCTTGAACCTGGGCTGGCCTTGCAACTTTGTTTTACCAAGACAGTATGGCAGAAGTGAGCCTTCTGGAAACCTTCCCTTCAAAGGCTTTTTTCCTCTTCTAACTTAACTACTTTTCTGAACATATAAAGGATAAGACAAAACACTACATGAAGAAATATGCCCAGTCATCCAGCCATGCCATTTAGGTGAGAACATCCTAGACCATCCAGCTGCAGCTGCCTGGCCTGCTTGGTGAGTTCAGCAAAAGAAATGCCCAGTAAACTCACTGAACAATAAGGAATAATACACTGCTGTTGGCTCAAGCACTACATTTTAATGTCATACATCAACAGACAAAGAAAGAATGACCCTTCCCTGTTGTGGAAAGCCAATCCTTGGCTTAGACTTCCACCTTCTGTATATTTAAGTGGAGGATCAATATTATAATGCAGAAGTAAAATTCTACTTAAAAAATAGTCATAGGCCCCAGTTGCCTGTAATTTCAGTTATTTGGAAAGCTAAGGCAGGAGGACCCCAGGTTTGAGGCCAGCCTGGGCAACATAGCAAGATCCTATCTTGAAAAGAAATTAAAAGAAAAATTAAAAGGGGGGAAGGGGCTGGAGATACTGTATAACTCAGTGGTAGACTGCTTGCCTAGCACAGGAGTCCCCAACCCTCAGATCTACAACTCGTTAGGAACTAGATGCTGCAGTGGGCAAGAGAGCAGTTTCATTTGTATTTACCAGCTATTTCCCATTGCTTATTTCCCATTGCCTGAGTTCAGCTGCCTGTCATATCAGGGGTGGTATTAGATTGTTACAGGAGTGTGAACTCTACCATGAACTACACATACCAGGGATCTAGGTTGTGTACTCCTTATGAAAATCTAATGCCTGATAATCTAAGGCAGAGCCGTGGTCATGATGCTAGCACTGGGGAATGTAGTTACTATACATGGCAAACATTAGAAGAAAAAAATTATCCCTCCCTCTCCATCCATAGAAAAACTGTCTTCCATGAAACTGGTCTCTCATGCTAAAAAGATTGGGGACCACTAGCCTAGCATGCATGAGGATCTAGGTTCAATCCTAGTACCTCAAAAACAAACACACAAAAAAATGCCCTCCAAGAAAAACAAAGTGATGGGGATTGAATTTTTCTAAACCTGTCATGGTTTTCAACTGGAGCATTTACACATACCTCACTTTTAAAAAGAGGCTATAATAAATCAAAACAAACTTAACTGGATGGGGAAGTGAAGGAAAGGACACTGATTGCTCGAGGATTTTCTAAATTTCCTAGAATAAAGGGCCTTTCCTGCTTCTTCAAACAACCAAAAAAGGTGGCACTGAGCACAGCAAATGTCAGAACACTACCAGATCCATCTGCATGTTTTAGTGCTGGTGAAACAGAGTAAGTGTTGTATAGAATCAGGATACCTGAGTCTTAGCTGTCTCTGCTATTAAGTAGCTATGTAAAGTCTTGTTGGACCTACTTAATTAATGAAACAATGGTTAGGCCTTCCACTTTGAATAATGAAAGACTATAAAATTTAAGCCAATACTCATGCTGGGCATAATAGGTAAACAAAATATAAAAACATTTGCCTTAAGATACTGGAGAATTAACAAGACAGTGGAGAACTTTTTTTTTTTTTTTTGGTTTTTCGAGTTGGGGGTCTCACTATGTAGTTGAGACTGACCTGGAACTCACTATGTAGCCCAGGTTGGTCTCGAACTCGCAGCATTCCTCCTGCCGCAGCCTCCCAAATGCTGGGATTACAGGTGTGTGCCACCACGCCCAGCTGACAGTGGAGAACTACTGAGCTGGAATCCAAGATAGTAAGAAAACGGGAGGAGCACTCAGAGTTGAGACTTGCTTTTGCCTGGGGGAAGTTGCCAATCCCAGAAGCAGTGGAAGAGATCTGAAAAATGGTTCTGGCGGCTTCATGAGGAGAGCAGGGAAGAGATTAAAAGGCTGAAAAGGAGAAATTCATAGGCAAACTCCCTCATTTTGAGTTAGGATACGGTCAGTCAAGAACATAGATAAATCAGAAGCAGGCAGGCCTTGCAGGGCCTATATTTCAACTCTGAATCACCTTAGACCTTCAAATTGGAAAAGCCTATTTATAATACTGATGCTCATAAGTGCATAGAAAAATCAAATTTTAATCTTCCAGGGGAAAAATAACATAAACCTAGGCCTCCAATTATTTTTATGAATAGTTTTAAAAATATAATATTTAGAACAGCAACAAAAAACAAAATCCAGACATATTAGGAGACAATAGTAATTAGAAACAAACAAACCAAAAAACCCAAAATAAACAGACACACAGGGGTCTAGATATTGGTATCAGAACTGAAAATAACTGTGCTTACAATATTTAAGATGAGAGACAATATTAAGGATTCTGTATAGAACCAGAAACTATAAAAGCAAGTGTAAAATCTTGGGTTGAAAAACACAATGATGAAATTAAAAACTGAGGAGATCAGTAAAAGAGCAAATTAGAAATAGTTGAAGAAAAAACAAGGGCACTAAAAGGTAGATGAAAAGAAATTTCTTAGAATGAAGCACAGAGACAAAAAGATGAAAAAGAAAGGAGGAGAGCAAGAGGCATAGAAGACAAAGTGAAATGGTCTATGTAACTAGAGTCCTGAAGGAGAAGAGGTAGAAGAAAAAGAAATATTTGATTGGTTAGTTTTTCATTTTGGGGGGTACTGGGGATGCAAAAAAGAAATATTTGAAAAGATAGTAGCTAAGAACTTTCTAAAAGTGACAAAAAGCCCAACAAAAACAAAAAACAAGCTACAAATTGAAGAAATTCTACAAATTATAAGCAGATTCACACATATACACACATACAAACACAACCCATGGCACATCACAGTACAATTTCTGCAAACCAAAGAAAACGGAGGCGGGGAGTTGCCTTATGGAGCACTAAATAAACTGATACCTGACATCTCAAAAAAACTATGGAAGCCAGAAGACAAAGGAGTACAATCTTTGAAGTGCTGAAAGACATGCTAACCTAGGATTTTACATCAGGCAAAGATATTCTTCAAGAATAAAAACCATATAAAATATTTTTGGGTTAACAAAAGCAGAAACTGTAGCCATGAGATTTCAACTACAGCAGGGTTCAAGCAGAAGAAAATGATCCCAAATGAAAGGTCAATAATAGAAAAAAAGGAAATAAATAATAAATGACTGAGTAAATCTAAATAGATACTGTGTCATAATAATAATGTCTTGCTTTCCATAAGTATATATTTTAAATAGATGATATGATATATATATTTATATATAAATTAAAATACTTGACCAATATAAAACATAAGTTCTGAGGTGACAAATTAAATTATAATGTCTGCTTGGCCTTGCATTGTCCAGGAAAAAGATACAATATCAAATAAAATTATTGATACTCAAGAATAATACTGTAGTAGGTCAAGTAACCACCAAGATACTATTATGAAATAAATGTTCTAAAATGATAAAAGAAATAAATGGATAACAGCAATAATTGTAATCCTGGGGGAGGTAGGAGGGTGTCTTTTTAGGTCCAACTAAACATTCTGACCCAAAAGACTTGGGCCACATTGGCACCAATTTCCTTGGAAGAACAGGAACACAGATTGCTATCAGGAAGTTCAGGAGTCCACACAGAGGTGAGGTGACAGGCCAGGTGCAAAGAGATGAGCTCTCTGTTGGGTGACTATGGAAGATGCCCTGCTTAAAAAGCCTCATGCCTTATAGGAGCCCAAATCTCTCAACACAATCAGAAACAGCTTCCCAGGTCCCCACAAATGACATGCCTGATACAAGTGTCACTGGGCCCCAAGTATGTTATCTCCTTCAGAGATTTCCCTTTTCCAGCATAGATGCAATTTAGCAACAGGGATAATTTTTACCATGTTGTTTTGAGATACTGATACACATCTTGTCCTAAATTATGGGGGAGAATGGAGGTAGAAATTTAACTGAGATTAATTTGTCAGGAAGAGGAACAGAGTTGTGTTTACATTTGCCTGTAGTAAACTAAAAGGTTAGAAAGGAAAGAAACAAAAACATTTTTTCAAAAAGGTCAAATAGAAAGCACTAAGAAAATGGTTGACTTAAATGAAACTTACAGTAACTATTTTAAATGTAAATGGACTAAAAGAGGTATTCAAAAGATAAGAGATTGAAAAAAAGATAAAAGATTGTCAGGATGGATTTTAAAAAACCCAAACTAACTGTACAGTTTTCTGAGAGATGTATTTTGAAACATGAGGATAAAAGAGACTGAAAGTAAAAGGATCAAAAAGATACATCATGGAAATTCTTGCCAATAGAAAAGTTCATATGGTTGTGTTACTTATGCAAAGAAAGCTTTAATGCAAAAAGCAATACAGAAATAAAGAGACTTTTTATTGTGATATGTGACTCAATCACCAGGAACATATAACAGTTTTAAATTGAGTGAACCTAAAAAATTCTCTAAATATTTAAAGCAAAAACTGAAGCTACAAGAAGTGGACAAATTTAGAATCAAAGTGGATTTTAACAACCTCTCAACATTGACAAAACAAAAAATTAGTAAGGAGCTAAAATATACAAAAAGCAAATTTAACAAATTTCTAAGAATTGAAATCATGCAGAAGTTATCCTCTGGTAAAATAAAATGAGCTAGAAATCAAAAGCAAAGAGGTACTTAGAAAATCCTTTTTTATTTGAAAGAATTAATACATACCCTTTTTAGGGCTAAAAATTACAGACTGAATGAGAAAATATTTTGAACTGAAATATATGATATCACATAGGCACAGCAATCTTAGAGTAAGAAATCATTTAAACTAGAATATGTAACTATACTAAATAGAAGCCTACTGAATAGAATTGTACCAGCACTGGGTGATTATACACAGGAAGTGGTAACACTTCATGAGACACTAATGACCAACCAAGGAGTGGGGGCAGCCCTTTCATCCTGTTTAGTAATATATAAATCTTTGGATAAAGGACCTAGTGGAAATACTTTCTATAGTTAATCAGCATTCTGTCTCAACTTATAAATGGTGCCTCCCCTCTTGTTTATAAATATCAAGACTGACTCAGCCTAAGCATTCCTAAATTTGACAATCTGGTGTCATATAAAGATTAAACTGCAAAAGTTCACACTGATCTTATTCTCTTAAACCTGTCTCTACCTATATTGTATGTGAAAAACATCATTTGTGAAAGTATACTAATCAATACATGCCTTAGGTAGAAGATACTGTATTGAAATATACATCTATTTAAACTGCCTTCTATACCATTGAGTCAAGGCAAATTCAGATAACTTAGTAACTTACTGACTGTTTATGGCACTGTATAGTGCTATGAAGTGGTATATACAATTAATAGAACCTGTTCTCCATATTCAAAAGATAATTAGGTGAGGAGATAAAGCAGGCACTTAACACACTATGTGGATGGACTCAGAAAGTGAAGTCACTTGGAGAACTAGGTCATACATACTGACCTTCCCAGACTCACTAAAGGTGACAGATTAAATATGGGGAAACATGCACCATAGACCTAACGAGGAAGTATCTGATCAAGGTCAGAACCACAATTAAGGAGTGAGCACAGCCTCCAGGGCTGCTTTTCTCAAAGAAGCTGAGGATGCCAAAAAAAAGGACAGTGAGGGGCTGAGCAGAGCCACGGAGCTGTGGGGTGAGCAGGGTGGGAGCCAGAACCCCAGGCTTTGCAGGAGGGGCTGTACAGTACTTTGGTCTGGAAGTCTGAGGAGTTAACCAGGGAGCTGAAGATGAATGGAAAAACAGTAGGCTCTCGGGGACAGCCGTCCATCTCTGAGCTACTTCTATGTGTCCTGACACTGGATAAAAGGGATCCCAGAGCACCTGAATTTGTCTGTTATAAACTTTAACTTTTTTGTTTCCGTAAATGTTTAGATGTCACTAGTAAATACCTTGTATCTGGATACTGTTTTCTTTGATAATTTGTATCTACTTACATTCAGTGTAACTACTGATGTTTAGATTTGTTTCTGCCCTCACCCCGCCCCCAACCGGGGATCCAACTCAGGACCTTGCATTTGGGAGGCAGGCGCAGTGCCACTGAGCTGAATCCCTGGTCCTGTATCTGCCCTCTTAACTGGCCCCAGCTTCCTTTGCTCTTTTGTCTCCTCTTCCGTAAGTTTCTAGGGCTACTTTTACTTATTTTTTCTTTTCTTTCCCCTCTGTGTGGAACTTACAAACATCTACTGTCTCTGTATCAATGATCACCTTAGAAAAATTTAATACGTACTTTTAAATCATCAGAGCTGAAATTTCAACCATATTTTTATTATTTTCCTGCAAAACTAATGACCTTAAACACTCGAAGTACAATTACTCAAACTTCCCATTATGTGTTACTACTATGCCATCTAATTTCAATCCATATTTTTAATACAAAAAGATTATTTATAATGCAGCCACATATTTATCAATCTCACTTTTTATCTTTTTTCATTTCAAACTTTCATGCAGTGTACTTGTATTCTTGCTACTATTTAATGTATATCCTTTAGAATTTCTTTTATTAAGGTTCTAATATTGGTAAACCCAGATTTTTTTTTTGGAAAGATGCCTTTGTTCTTGAAAAATACATTTTTCTGGGTATAGAATTTTGGTTTACAGTTACTTTTGCTTAGCTTGTTACTCCCTTGGTGCTAATCTATCTTTTCCCTGATCAATTTTAAGAGTTTGTCTTTGATGTTCTAGTACTAATTGTTAACATGTAGATTTCTTTTCATTTTTCCACTGTGGGATATACTGGGCTTAATGATTCTGTTAAGTGATGTCTTACAATATTCATAGAAACATTTCTTCAAATATTGCTCTGTAATTTCCTCTCCTACTATGTCTGATCATATCAGAGACTCCTGCAGTTAGGTTCCAGTACCCCACCCTGTATACAATGGAGGCCTGAGAAATAAATACACTAAGAGACAGAACTAAGAGAAAGTGGGATACCAAGACAACCAATGCTGATGTAATAAACAAAGGTGCTGGCCAGTCCCAGGCACTGAATATTACTGGCAATCAATTGGGGTAAAGATGAGTGGTTTCTATGGAAATTAATGTAAACAAGGTTCATAAAGGAAACGACAAAGCGTTCTCAGATTAGGAATAGAATAGACAAAATATATGGTTGTAATTAGAACACTGTTCTTCTAGTCAAAAGGTTTTAGCTGTGGGAACGTAATTTGGGTGTGAGTTACTCTGACCTTGGCACAAAGGCTTCAGCATAATCAATATTACAGTCCCCTGCATTATCAGATGCATGTGGGACCTTTCCATTTATCTTCCATATCTCCTGGTGTTTCTTTTATTAGGTTTATTTCTTGGTCTGAGAGAAATTCTGAAGAATTTCTTTAATTCTTATTTTTATTACCATTCTTTTCTTTAGCTTTGTCTAAATTCGAATATTAAACCTATCCACTAAGTTTTAAATTGTTTTCATTTCTATTATTTGCCTAGTTGTTTGCTTTTTCTCATATTTTCAAGACTCTCACTTCTTGTGATATATTAAACATTATTATTGGTTTTGATCATTCTAGTATTTGAAGTTCTCATGCATCTGAACTTGCTGCTATTTAGTCCCACTCTAGTGTATGGTATCTTGTACAGACTCAAAAAATTAGTCTATATTAATTATATAAATATTGGGTTTCACTGTGACATTTTCAAACATGCATATAATGTATTTCAATCATATCCATTGGCCCATTATTCTCCCTTACCCTCTTCTTTTCCTTCTCCTTGATTTCCTGCCCTCTGCCCTCCCTTCTCGTAAGGATTCTTTGAGAAGAGCTCTTTATTTTCCTTGGAATTTATCTGTGGAAATTCTTTAAGGTGTGATACAAAGGTGGTTTCCTCAAGAAAATAAACTATGCTTGCCTCTTTCATATGCCTGGAGGCAGTTTAAGTTCTGAATCACTTTAAATTATTAATATGAAGCTTTTTCAGACCACTCAGACACTATGTATTTGGGCTGCAAACTTTATAAAAGGTTACTTATAAAGAGCCAACATCCTTTGGCTTAGTGGCAAGGACTAAGACAAGCAATTTTCCTTATGGACAATGAAATTATTTCTAATTCACTCTAGAGGTGGCCCTTTGAAGACTGACTCTGTGTGCATGCATGTGTGCATGTGTGTGTGTGTGTGTGTGTGTGTGTGTATGTGTGTAGAATCTCTTGTGAGACATTACTTTGGGTAGGCCTGTGGTTTCACTTCAATGACCCAGGCTTGACTAACTATACTCAAAGTCAGCTACTTCAGCACATCCCTGCAAGGCAAAAGGTAGCTTTAGAGTTCTAATTTTCCTTCCACTCAGTTAACTTCTATATTCATTCAGCCCCTGGCTTGCATATTCTTTACTTCTGTTACTTCACAGTTACATTCAAGATATTTTTTATATTTTACTAACATTTTAGTTATTTTAAGTTGGTATTAATAGGCACTTCATTTACCATGTTGTCAAAAAATGCATTATTCATATATATATATATATATATATATATATATATATCCATATATGTTACTAAGTTAAGATCTCTCCACCTATGTTCCTAAATTAACTGAACTCTCATTTTATTTTCTCGTATTCATTTTATATCAAAGTAATACTGGGCTGGGAATTTAGCTCAGTGGCACTTTGCCTGCCTAAGAAGTGCAAGGTCCTGAGTTCAATCCTCAGTATGAGAGAAAGAGAATGAATTAATAAATATTACTCGAATAAAATGAGTTGGGTAATGGCCTCTCTTCTCATCTTCTAAAACAGTCTGCACATGATAGGGATTACTGGTTCCTAAAATGTTTTACAAAATCTATCTGTAAAACCATCTGGGACTGATATCCTTGGCAGAGTTGGGGGACATCTGATTACTGGTTCAGAATCTCTCAAGTTATGGATGTATTCAGATTTTCTATTTCTTCTTTAATTAATTTTGACACATTTTCCTGGAAAAACTGGTTTCAAATTGACTGGCACCCAATCACAGTATGTTGCTCTTAAAATCTGTACGTATCTGCAGTTATAGCTCTTTTTTCATTCATAGTATTGTTCTTCCTTTATCAATATTTTAGAGCTCTATTTGGCTACTTTCTTGAATTTTCTATTATTTTTAAATTTTGCTATTTAAAATTATTTTCTTTAGGTTTTTCTTTGGAGTCCTTTTTCTGGCTTTTTGAGCTGAACTTAACTCATTTACTTCCAGTCTTATTATTTTATAAAGTCATAACAAATAGATCAGCGATATCCAACAAATTTTGACAAATTTTTTGTCTAGCAGTTCCAAATATTTTGTAATTTCCACTGTGATTTCCTCTTCAATCCACGAATTATTTAGAAGAGTTTTTAAAAAAAGTTCCCAAGGACATTAAAAAATGCTTTTATTTCACTTGCTTTGAGGATGGGGAATGTCCCTATATATACATTCTTCCAAAATAGCTGAGTCTTCCTTTGTGATCTAGCATGTGGTCAATTCTTGTAATACATACTTGAAAGAAATATGTGTTTCCTAATCCTCAGATATGTTTCTTTTGATCTATTAGACAAAGTTTGAATTTGCTTTTCAAATCTTCATTATTAATTTTTTGTCTGCTCAATCTATCAGTTTTTGGTAGAGCTGATTTTAAATCTAGCACTAGGACTGTGGACTTTATTAATCTCTTTCTCTCCCTCTCTTCTCCCTTTCTGTGTCTCTTTCTCTCCTCCTTTTCCCTTTCTCTCTCCCCTTTTTCTTTTCCAGCTCTGAGTACTGAACTCAGGGCCAGAACTACATCCCCAGTCTTTTCATGTTTTTAAATTTTGTGCCAGGGTCTTGCTAAGTCACCCGGGTTGGGCTCAAACTTGTCATCCTCCTCAGCCTCTCAGAGTACAGGGATTTCAGGTGTGTACCACCATGCCCACCTTATCAGTTATTCTTTAAATACGTTTTAAGGTTTTTTGTTTTGGCTGTATCGAATTTATAATAATTATGGCTATGTTGTTAAGATATCCAGTTCAAAATCATTTTATTGTCTTTGGCATTTTTGTTTTGTGATTACTAGTTCATATCTGTTAATACATCCTGGAATTATTTTTTCATAACCACTTAACAGTTTACCCTGAGTGTCACTAGAGCAGTGTCTGTTTATATACTGACTATCCCAAGTGTTGCTCGGGCAGGTGTCATTTCAGGCAGTTGATTTCATAAAATTGTCCTTATTATATTTCCTATTCTATTACTTTATAAGAACTAACAAAATATGCAAATTTGGTCATCCTGCATATTAATAATTGGACTGGTAAGTGGCTAATATTGCTTTCAATAATTTTTCTGTGTGGGATGACTTGCTATCTTTATCTCCAACTCTTTAAAGCTTTTGGAATAGTGTTATTTAGATGTGACACCTGTAAGCAACATGTAGTTGGATTTTCTACCTATTTAGATTATTTACATTTATGATGAATACCAATTATGTAGATTTACGAGTGTGATTTAAATATGATAAATATTTAAATTTTAAGTTATTACAGTAAAAGACACATTGCCCTTAATTCCCCTCAAAATACTTCGCCTTGCTTTATCGTTCTTGCCACTTTCTAAAGCAGTTCTAGAGGTCTTCTCTCATGACTGTCATTATGAGGTATGATCAAAATTATGGTTAATGCTGCTGCTGAAGGTCACTCAACCAAAAAGGTAGGCTCGTAAAAACATTGCAGTGTTTCCTCATCCACATTATTCACTAGATGTTGTGCTATTGGACTTCTGGCTCTTCCCAAAAGTCAAAATAACTGTAAGAGATAAACATTTTGAATCATTTCAGGATATCAAAGGTGCCATGACAGTGCAACTTGAGAAATTCATAAGGGAAGACTCCAAAACTACTTCAGAAAGTGGCAAAAATCATGTGATAATAGAAGCAAGAGGGATTATTTTGAAGGGGATTAATAGCAATGTCTATTATTGCAATAATGTTTTTAAAAAATTTAAACATTCCTCATATTTTTCAATTACACCTTGCCTTGTATCTGTACCATATTATTCCCTCCTTCCCCCCTTTTCTTTCTCTCTGTCTCCCTCCTGAATCTAGGACCTTCATATTGAGCTACACTGCCAGCTATTTTTTAGTTTTTATTTTGAGAGAAAGACTCATTCAGTAGCTAAATTCCCCAGGCTAGGCTTGAACTTTCAATCCTCCTAACTCAGGATCCACAGTACTGGGATTATAGACATGGATCACCACACTGAGCTGTATTTTCTATTTTTTTTCTTGGCACCAGGAATCAAACTCGGGACCTTGCACTTGTGAGGCAGATGGAGGAACCACTGAGCTAAATCCCCGGCACCCCCAGCTGTATTTTCTAAATCTAATGTTTTAGCTTTATTCCCCACCCCCAACCTAAATCGTTTCTATTCTTTTGCTTGCCTTGCTCTTCCTCTCCTTTCCTCACACCCCTCCCACCAAACTGGGAAGCTTCTTCAAAGAATGCTAGGCTAGTTGCCCACCTTACAGCTTATAATGTTTTCCTGCTTTGAACAGAATTCTTATTTCTAGATCGGGGCTCTGATGACCATAATAAAACAAAACAAAACAAAATGAAAAACCTTTCCAGCTACCTTGGCACCTATGTGTAGCAAAGGGGACACAGCTGACTGAGACTTGTGTGAGATTTCCAGGAAGTTTTCTGAAAAGAGAAGTTCTAGCTACTGTCTCCACAGAAAGAAGGATGCCAAGCACAAGAGCAGTGGAGCTGAAAAATGAAAAGAACCTGGATCCCCAGAAACACTAGGGCTGCTGTTGCAGTCTGGGATGCCTTTTATACTTCATCTGTGGGACACAGAAACATACTTCTCTCTTACGTAGGCTTTATTTTGGAGATCTGTTTTACGAAAATCTAAATGAAATCCCTGATACAGAACTTATAGAAGCTTCTAGCGTTTTTATTTATTTATTTTGGTATTGGGAATGGAACTCAGGACCTTGCAGTTGCAAGGCAGGCATGGCGCCACCAAGCTAAATCCCTGGTCCTCTGGAGTTTTAATTTTTTTAAAAAGGAACATTTACCAAATTTAGAAAACAAAACAATGATTCTTTTTCTAGTTCATTAAATACATTTCAGTGTTCCGCTCTTTTTGGGTCACATTGCTTCCTTCTAGGTTCTCTTTTTTCCTTGCTGGATGTAGCAGGTTGGAGGTGACTTGCAGAGAGGTGTATAAGAAGAGTAAGGAACTCTAGTGGTATGTTAGCCTCCTGCGCCTGTGTCCTGATTTGATTATGCAAGCCAACAAGCTGTGCTTATTCCCTGTCACTTGAGGCCAAAGAATCTTAATAAAAGAAATAGAAAGCTACTGAACAGATGTGCTCTCGTGGCATTTGCCTAATTTATCCACAGTGAAGTAATAGTATAGATCTAAATTTAAGTTCTTACAGAGGAAATTGATTTTTTTAAAAAAAGAAAATAACAAAGAAGAAATTACACAGGAAAAGCACCAGAAGAGAAAGATAAAAATGAAGGAACTAAAAAAATGAGTCCCAGAATGCTGCCTAATTTATCAAACTTGTCAACAGTAGCAGTTAAGAGCAGAAATTTGTTCTTCAAGGAAAAAAATACAGAGAGAAACCCAGATGTAGCTTATCAAGCAGTATTAGAATCAAAAGAACAAAAAGCAGAAATAATTATCAATAATATATTATTATATTTAAATATTTAAAACAGTCTAATGACAATACTCAACATACTAACATCGTTAAAATGTCCACTGGCCATTTAGTATTTAAACATATATAGAAGGCATATGGAAGGTGTACTACAATTTAATTCAAGATATTTTTCCTTTTTACTATACCCTTTTTTCTGCACAGGGCTAAAGTTCATTTTGCCTTCCTTTATTTTAAATAACATTAAGATTTCTCCCTTGATCACAAGAGTACAATAAAAAGCTCAAATTTAAGAAAGGGTTTGGGATACAAACAATTATTTCACCCAGTTTTTTTAAAGCAGGAATAAAGATTCCATTATAACCCTCACTTTAAACATATATTCTTCAGTTTGATTAAAAATAATTACCCAAAAAGCAAACCATACATACATTCTTCATAACATACCAGAGGAATCTGAGTTAAAATGGGTACTTAGAAAAGAAATGGGGGTCAGGGATTTAGCTTCATGGTGCCATGCCTGCCTCACAAGTGCAAAGTCCTGACTTCTATCCTCATTACAGAGAGAGAGAGAGAGAGAGGGAGAGAGGGAGGGAGGGAGGAGGGAGGAAAGAATTACCTTTGATGCAAGATTGTCTACTAGAGCAATCATGGAATTCTTGAACAAGGTGGCAGCAGTTAGGGGTCTCTTGGTCACCTCTGTAATGCTCAGTTTACCTTCAGGCCACATATTCTTCAGCACAGGATTTGCACTGAGAAGTACAGAAAAGCAATTCAAATACTGCATTCAAATAAACTGAATAAAAATGGCCAAGGAATCCTGCTGAACTGTATCCTGGAAGTCACAACTGGACTGAACTCACAAGACCTAACTGGAAAAATTATTCTGTCCATAAAATTATGCTGATATAATGACTGATACTGCTCTACAAATTTTCTCAAAAGATAGGACATTTAAAAACCATATGAACATCTTTGAAATGACATCTTTATTACCTCAAAACTAAACCATTTTTTAACTTGGCTCTTATAACATATACAGAAAACAAACTGTTTTGGGATGGTTGGACAAATCACTGGTAGAACAATGATCCTTAATATCATGGCAGAAAGTGGTACTGAAAGAAATACTCAGAACAGGTAAACGTACAAAGGCAGCTCTTTCTAAAAATGCAGATGGAGATATAAAGTAACCATTTTTACATTGTCTTCCCACAGATCCCTTTACTGCAGTTGAATTTATGAACACATTTGCAGGTAGTACTGGCAGTTACAGTATCTTTTTTTTTTTTTTTTTTTTTTTTTTTTTTTGGTACCGGGGATTGAACTCTGGTCCTCGCGCTTGCCAGGCAGGCGGTGGAACCACTGAGCTAAATCCCCGGCCCTAGAGTATCTTATTGACACGACACTAGGACTATTACAATCCAATTCTAAAAATGTACTTTAGGCCAACTTCCACCTAAAAGCATATATTTATATTTGGCTCTGCTGAGATATTTTTTTAAACATGTGGTGATATCAACTGTGATTTTCTTCCTGTTTCATTTAAGGTGCTTTTCATTTTAGAGTAACTGGAATTTAAAATGTTGTTTGGTTCCTGGAATCTTTCCTCTTGTCATAAACATTTTTCTTAAAAATTTGAGGGTTGAAAGAGGCAAAGAATATGGGTGTTTGTTGCTAACTGTGCTTACAACTGCTATCATTTTGCCCACTTTTCCTTCCCCTGTATAAAACTGAGAAGATAGAGTTGGTTCTCTAAAGCACCTAGTAAATTTCTGCTACACAGCTGCAAAAGAGAAGAGTGGAGGACAAGAGAATGTAGAAGGTAAGGGGGATGCAGGAGCATCAGGGTCTGCAAAGGCAGACAGAGCAACTCTCCTGCCCCTCACTGTCACTTAACAGAGATAATTAAAGTTAATGTTTCTTTACTTCTAGTGCACATAATGCCTGGATCCAATTTGAGCACGTAATGAACAGAATTTCCAGATGTTAGAAAACCATCTTTGTGTACTTGGAAAATTCTGACATATGCCAAAAAATAGAGGATCACTGGCTTTAGGTCTAGGCAGTTTCTACACTCCAAGTTGTATTTTTTGATTTGTTTTGTTTTTTGGACTTTTGAGACAAGGTCTCACTAGGTAGTCCAGGCTGGCCTTGAACTTGCCATCCTCTTGCGTCAGCCTCCTGAGTGCTGCAATCACAGGCCTGCACCACCAGGCCAAGCTCCAAATCCGTCTTCACCTTACTATTGGCCATATTTACATATTCTCATATCTTGATTGTAAATGGAAGAAGGGGAAGGTTGAAAATAAAGGAAATAAGACCATATATTAAAATAGAGCTGATACATAAGGGATCCAAGTACATTCATACAGTCATTTTAAGAGGATGCACTTTTGAGCCAGGAAATCATGAATGTAATATTAACAAAATGTTTTCAGGCATTTTAAATACTGGAAACTTTTTCTTAAAATGGAAATGTATCCAGAAACCCAGTTTCCCAGTTTGTATAAAAGATAAGGCAGATCTCTCCCCATTTCTCTCTCTCTCTCTCTTTCTCTCTCTCTCACACACACACACACACACACACACACACACACACACACACAAACTGACACACCATCTACAGAACTAGAGATCCAAGGATCACACTAACATATACAAACAAAAAATAGAATCAAATTTTGGGTTAGCCACTGAAGTATCAAAAAGTGTCTAGAGGTAACGATGGCCCATCTAAACATCATCTAGGTTGAGCGGGGTATGGTGATGCACACCTGTAATCCCAGCACTCAGGAGGCTGAGGCAGGAGAATCGCTATGAGTTTGAAGCATGGACTACATAGTGAGTTAAGGCCAGCCTGAATGATACAGCCGAGGCCCTGTCCAAAAAAAATCATCGAGGCATATGGCCTTAACTGAAAAGACTTCAAGACTTCCCATTTCACAGGCTAGAGTTTTCCTATTATGGAGATACAGACAATTAGTTGCAGTCAACAGATCAATTTTTTTTTTACCCCTTTAGCAAGATCAGCCCCATTGTAAAAATGGATCCACCTTAGTCTGATGCCTTTAATTGTTAGATTTATCTAAGCTCCTTTGTTCTGACTCTGTGCTTACCAAGCCAAGTAAGCAGCCTGGATTCCAAGGATAACATTTTTCACTGTCAATTAATAAATGACAGTTCTCACTGCTATTTGACTTCTCAAGGGGGTTTTCCAACAGGGAAAAGTAGCCTGTCACACCAATACAAGTATTCCATCCCATGTGGCAATTAGATTTTTCACCGGAAATAAATCCATATACTGCCTTGTTCTGACACTGGTGCCGTGAGCTTGGGTGATACCAGTCCACCATTAAATGTTACAACTGTTCTCAGCATTTAAGCAGAATCTCAGGGTCATGACAAAGTCACTAAAGTTACCAAGTTACCCTCCTGGTACACAAGCCTAGCAACACACTGTGACATTGACACTGGCCAAATCAGGCTGCTTTTCCAATTTGAGTTTTTAACATTTTCTACTAGAGAAATGCTAGATGCTAGACTCTGTTATATTCCTCAAAATGGGTGCATTTTATCTGATAATTGGAGCTTTTTCATATGCCTGGCTCTTACATGGACCCTTTTCCTGTGTCTCTGTAACTTTCTTACAATGACAGTTCTATCTTTGTTCTTGGTGGATTCAACATTCTCAAAAATAAACCATCCTCTAGCAAATTACCCTGAGGGAACTGTTTAAACATCATGTCTCTACATTTCCATTTCTGTATCCTTTCAAGCCCACGTCAGACATCTGACTTCACTGCTTCCCAGAAACAGTGTTGTCAAGAGTCCCACTGACCTTCGCAAATGCAAAGATCATCTTGGTCTCTGCATCATTCCTGCTTTGGATAGAATTTGACATAGTTTATAATTTTTTTCTTCTTAACGCATTTTTCCCTTAGCTAGGCTTCCTGGTCTTCTTTCTACCTCATTGCAACACTAAGCTCCTCTTGCTAGTCTTTCCTTCTTTGCTTGACTAGATGTTGGAGTGTCTCAGGGATTAGTCTTGATACTCACTCCCTAGATCACCTCAAGGAGTCTTAAGGTTTTAAATACAATCAATACAGGGGAATGGGGAAAAAATAAGAACCAAGATACATCGTGTAAAGGTACGAGTTCCCAATAATGAATTTAAATGTATTGTATACCTAAAATGTATCAAGAGAAGAATTTAAGAGAAAAAAACAATACAATCAATATGCTGACAACCATGGATTTATATCTGTAGCCTCATCTTTCCTGAGGTCCAGATGCCTACACGCAGCTCCCTATTTGGCATCTTCAGTTGGCTGCCTGATATGTATTTCAAACATGACCTATCCAAAACAAAACTCTTCATTTTCTCACCTCTTGTCTTCCCATATCAGCCTCAGGCAAATCTTTGATTTCTGCCTTTATCTCACATATCCCATCTATTAGCACATCTTGTCAGCTCTCCAAATATCACCCCATCCAGCTACTTTTCATCATCTCTGTCACTGCTGCCTGAGTCGCAACCTGGATTAATAAACTAGCTTCCTATCTGGTTTCCCTATTTCCATTCTTGCCCTTCATAGGATGTGTTTTGCAGAGTGACTCTAGTGATCTCTTTAAATTATAAATCATATCACATCCCCAGTGGCTTCTCTTCATACTCTGTCCTTACCTCGGGTTACAGACTATGATCCAGGCTCTGCTCACTTCTCTAAATTCACTCTCTACTACTCTCTGCATCCTTCATTCTGACTTTAGCCACAGTGATCTTCCTGCTGTCAATACATTCAAGCTCATTTCTACCTTAGCCCCCTGGAATCAGCTGTTCTCTCTGCCTGGATGCTCTTCCTCCAGATACCAGCATGGCTCCCTCCCCTTACTTCATTCAGTACTCTGCTCAAATGTCACCTCTAGTAAAGAGGCCTTTTCAGGCCACTTGGTCTACAATGCCTCCCTGCCCTTCCTCATTTGTACTCTTTAATCTGTTGCTGCTTTATTTTCTATACAAGACTTGTCATACCTGAAAGTTATTTGCTTCCTTGTTTATTAGCTGTCATCCCCATGGAACTATAAGATCTATGAAGGCAGGGATGTTGCCTAAATTGTTTTGTATCCCAGAGCATAGAATGTGTAGTGCAAAGGTGCTTAATACATTTTTATTAAGGACCAACTGACTGAACAGACTTAATAAATAAGTAAACACAGTTCCCTAATCAATAAGAAGCTTACTAAGAATTCTCTTTCTTCCTTATGAGCCTTCTCTCCATACTGAGTTTAAACCTGCTATCATTTGCCAGGCTTTATTTTGCCCAGCTTTTTCACACATGGTTCATTAGTGAGAAAAGTGTTTGCTTGGTTAGGACTGGTGCTCACTGACATTAGGTGCCAATGTGATTTCAGAGAGGTCTCTTATTGGGGGCAAAGACACCTCAGTGGTAATCTGAATATGTAAAGCTTTCAGTGGGACAGAAGTTACTTAACATTTCTGTCACCAATGGCCTGCCCTGGGAACTACTGAGTATACTGTCAGGGGATTCCAGAAGGCTGGCTGCAGTAAACAGAAATGGAGTCTTCCCAAGGGAAATCAAAGACAATTCCATCAGTACCACGTCTTTTTGCCTAAGTTTATTGGTTTTATAACCCCAAGGTCTTATACTATTTCATTTATTAAGCATAATAAAGTAGAAATAGTAAGTCTGCCAGTAACTCTTAAAACTGTTACATAAAAATAATTATTGCACATATATTATGCAATATATGTCAAAGAACTTAGTGCAAAGATAATTAGTAAAATATCAGCCATACCTGTTATACATGAGGCGCTTGAAATCTTGAAATAAAGTATCTTTATTTTTGTCAATAAAACCAATGACAGAATAGCTAACAGAGGAAAAAAACACAGAAAACATTCATTATTTCACACACAACAGGACATTTAATCTTTTCTAGGCATCTACAAGCCCTTCCACTGTTAGTTATGCAATCAATTATCTAAAAAGCTGGTACTGTCCACCCAGTTCTGGATTAAAGGACACTCAATTTACTAAGCAGGAGAGACTTTGTTTCTCCTTTTCAGAAGGAAAGCCAACAGCAACAACATCATTCTAAAATAATCATTTTCTACAGGTCATTGCTTTATGACTTTTTAAAAGATAGCTGCATTTATCATTCTGATTTCCCAAAAAGCAACATACAGCAACTAATTATGTCATCTGTCGGGAGGTCAATGACTCACCTAAGTATCACTCAGTGTTCAGGGTAGGATAAAAGAATCCAAGAACTGCAAAGGATGTTGAGAATTAGGTAAGCAGAGGAGAAAAAGGCAGGCAGATCACACAGGGAAACAGACTGAATGAAAGGATGGAAGTATGCACGTACAGAAACTCTGGAAAGAAATGAGCCCAGGATTCAGGTTTGGAAGGAAGGGGAGAGTAAAGGGTTGGCTGAGATGGCGCCAGTGAGAAGAGTGTGGGAGCGGCAGTGCTGCAGTGACTGGTGTGGCCTCTAGGAGGAGCACACTCCACACTGGGTAGAAGGACACTGGCTGTGGGTGATTAAGCATGGGCTAGGAAAGTGAGCAAATATCAACTCTATAGGCAGCTTCTGCTTAGATTTCTGCTCTTTTGCCTGTATACATTTTCTTCCTTGACAATTACATCAATGTAGACAATTCTCAGGTCTCTTGCCCTGACCTCTTGCCTTACATATTTAATTCTGCAAGAAATTATTTTAGGCTATGCTGCCCACATTTTTTTCCCCACAGACATTTGAACGTCACCATACCCACAATTATTTCCTTGCTTGCTTCAACCAAGGTCTTTTTCCTAATACCTTCCTGTCACTTCTAACTGAACTTTTCAGTTCAGCTGACTCTTAACTTATTCAAACCCAAACAACTCAAAATTCAAAGACCTTACTTTGTATTTCAAGACTTACTGTGATTTGACCTCAATCTACTTTTCAAGGTATTTCTAATCGGTGCTACAAAATGGATAACTCCAACTACACCTAACTAACCAAACTAAAGAGACTTAGTTGCTACTTCCTGAATATTACTTAGCACTATTCCCACTTCTTATAATTCTCAGCACTCAAAAATGCATCAGCCTCCCTGGGTTTACTAGAACATCTAAAAGTATTGTATTGTTTCCTTACTCTGAATTCTGAAAACACTTGCTATTATTCATGTGGCAATTATTTTAGACCATCTTTCATTACATGAATGTATGTATATGTGCAGAAATACAAATACACACATATGTGTGCATCTTGCATGGAAATCTCTGTAGGCAGGCACCATGCCTTATAAAGTACCATGTACACAGAACATAGTAAAAATCCAGAAAAAGATTGAAGGGTTTAAGGAGAGAAAAAGAAGCCTTGATTGAATATCAGCTAGAGTTCTAGACTGGGAATCCGCAAACTCTGTTCCATTGTCTGAGTACTTCCATAAACCTGCTATGTGACCTTGGGTGAGAACCTTACTTACTCAGCATAAGTTTATTACTCTGTAAAATAAAGAGGCTGGACTTGGGGGTCATGAGGCCTTCTGTCCAGCTCTGCACTTATGCTACTCAGCACTGTAAGACAGAACCCTATAAGAGTGAGATTTGGGCTTTCGGTGAGCATTTGTATGGTCTTGGATTGTCTTTCCTTTGTATTCTGGAACCTGGGAACAGGACCAGAGAAAGTGGAAACTGATGACACTCCAGCACTGATGGCTAGTTTGACAGTTGGCATAATAATTTTAAGCCATATTATTTTCCTGATTCTAGAGTTTTATTTTAAATAAGGAATAGCTATTAAAATTCTTCAAAATGTCTTTTCAGCATTTATAGAAATGATTGCTTTTTTTCTTGTTTAATCTCTTCCTATAATGGGTTACATGGAAAGAATTTCTAATGTGAAAAAGAAGGGAAAAGGAAAAGAACACTTCAGGGTCAGGGATTTAGCTCAGTGGTTCTGCCACCTGCCTTGCAAATGCAATGACCTGAGTTTGATCCCTGGTACAAAAGAAAAAAAATTTAAGGCTGGGCATGGTGGCGCACACCTGTAATCCTAGCACTTGGGAGGCTGAGGCAGAAGGATCACTGCGAGTTCGAGACCAGCCTGGGCTACATAGTGAGTTCCAGGTCAGTCTCAACTACATAGTGAGACCCTGTCTCAACCCCCACCCCAAAAAAAGAACGCTTCAGAAGACAATATGAAGCGCAGCGTTCAATGAACAGAGGAAGCAAAGAGACCCTGTCAACCCCCACCCCAAAAAAAGAACGCTTCAGAAGACAATATGAAGCGCAGCGTTCAATGAACAGAGGAAGCATAAAAAATTGACCCTTTTCCTCAAACAAAAATACTCACATTAAATTCCCTAGAACTCAGGAATGTATGCTTCTATAGTAAAATATGTGATTTCATTTAGGATCCAGAGAGGAGGAGCTTATCCTGTAGTACTCATGGGGTACTAAATGTCACAAGTATTGTTTTAAGATAAAAGCAACCTGAGATTTAACTGACACATGGAAGAGGAGGAGGCAACGTGCTATAGAGACAGAACCTGGAGTGACACAACCAGAAGCCAAGCAATGCCCACAGCCCTCAAAAGTTGGAAAAGGGGGCATATTCTCTTCTAGAGGCACCTCCAGAGTAGGTGTGGCCTCTGCCAATCCCTTGATCTGGAACTTCTGGGCCTCAGAACTGTGAAAATACATGTTCTTGGTGTTTTAAACTACTGATTTGGGATAATCTGTTACAGAAGCTCTTCAAATCTAAGATACCAAGTAGTTGTATTTTCATATCAATTTCTACTTTCACTGCAATCAGAATATGTCTTGGAAGCATTTTATTAATTCAAATATATTTGAAAAATAACATAGTAAAACAGCTTTATGCTTATGTGGTTATCCAGCTTACACTTAGTTCTTCACACAGAGGGGTGATCTGCACCCTTGTGCCTTGAGCTACTCCTTCTTCTTGCAATGTACATAGTATGTGTTCAGTAAATGTTTGAAAAGCAAGGAACTAATTGCGGTATGCCAATTTTTTCACAAATGAAGACTGAAATACACTGGCATATGAAATGACTGGAAAATGCAAATGAAAACAGCTGACAGTTTCCCTGGTTGCATTTTCTGAAGTGAGGTCACATGCAAATCACCGTGCTAGATAGCAAAGTAAAATACTCACACCACATCACCTGCATAATGCCGGATTCGAAAATCTCGATCAAACTCCAGGATTTTGTCTGAGGCACAGAGCTAAGAGATCAAGAAGAAGAATATTTTGAAAACAGACATATTCACTTTCTTAAAGATGTAGTCTATCCTAATATAGGATGATCATAATGTCACAAATCATGATATCATGAATGAAATCACATTATGTGGGGCTTGACTTAAGTATCTGGCCTAGGTGGTAAAGACTGAACGCCTGTCAGGAATTCACACAGCTGGACTTCATTTGCTAGCCACTTTTGCAGTTGACAAGGCCCAGTGGCCAAGTTCTGGATGATGGAAGTGAAGTATGGCCGTTCCAGGCTCAGGCTGGTAAGAAGTGAGTGACCCCCTTTGCACCAGCTGGATGCAGAGAGTAGTCCGTAGGGGATGGGTCAACCAGATGCTGGAAGAACATCTGGGTCCCTGAGAGAGAGAATGACATCTACTTTCTTCTGACACTCAAATCTTGGTTACTATCTTAAGGCAGCCCAGCCGACTCTAACTGACATAGTGTCTTTCTCTTCCTAGATTAAGGAGGATCACACTGAAGGCTTACTATCCACTAGTACATACATCTTTTTTGGTACTGGGGGTTGAACTCAGGCCTTGCGCTTGTGAGGCAGACGGCAGAACCACTGAGTTTTGCAAATCCCCGGCCCTGGGTACATACATCTTAAGCAGCCATACAATCTACACTTAAAGTAAGTACTGTATTATGATCTTTCTTTTACACACGTGGAAGCTGAGGCTCAGAGGGGATAGTTCAGTGATGGCAAACCTTTTAGCGCTTAGAGCTTTCAATGATAACAAACATCTGCCTTTGGTATGCACGCCACAGGTTCACCATCACTGAGCTAGGTGACTGGCATGAGATCACACAGCCAGTAAGTGGTAGCCCTGGGAAGAACTCATAAAATGAAATGTAATGTTTGTGTTTTTCTGTGTACACAGTGGCCTGACTCATCTGCTTGCTGGGGTGGGACTCCAGTTCAGATCTGCCTTTTCACAGAAGATTAACCTTCTGCAGCTCTTTCTCACTGAAGATGGGGAATAGTTTATGAAGGGCAGTTTCTGTATACCCTGGAGATCCCTGTTACTTTTTGCAGTCTTCCTTATTACACCTGTACTTAGACTGTGTTGGCCCTGTGAAGGGTCACTGGGCAGCCTGTTGGTTCCGAAGCAGACATCTGAAAATCCATACAGCACCAAGCGCGGTTACATACAAAAATCACTCAGATTCCAACATCAGATAGCAAAAAGCTCCAATCAGGCTGTCGGGCTCTACACAGATAACCAGACTGCTGAAGGAACAATTAGCCTATTAACTTGATAAGTGAATCATTATACGAAATTAGAGACAGACTTCTGAGGTTCAAATCTTGGCTCTACCATCACCTCACTTTGCTTCCTTTAATATTACTTATCTCAGAGAGCTGTTACGAGGGTTAAATGAACCATGGAGACAAAGTGTGTAATACACAGAGGAATTACCATGATATGCATTTTCTCTTTTCTTCCAAGTAACCCCTTTTACAAAACTCTTCTATTTATAAAACCCCTAAAGCAAAAGAACCCAAGTGATGGTGACACTAATAGAATATTCTTCCATTTGGATATACTGCAAAGTCTCAATTGATCTGAACATAGAAAGTGTTAGATTTTTCCTTACTTATTTTTTAAAAAGTTGTTTTTTCTCATTTAATTAAAAAATATTTTATGGTTTACTGGACCACTTGCATGCTTCTTCTTGATAACTTTAATGTGTAAGAAACTGTTTAGCTCCTAAATGTAATAATTGTCATAAGCCAGAAACCCTTTTTAATATGCCCATTAAGTCTAGTTAATCAGTAACCAGAAGCAAATGATAATACCTGGTTCAACACAAACAGGCTAATGGCATTTATTTAATAAAAAAGTTCATAGTGATTAAAATATTTTGACTGCTTGATTATTTCAATTTTTGCCCTTCATTAGGCAATCTGAGTACTCAGATTTTTTCTGGGGAAGCCAGAAAAAAGAGTCAATTGGTCTGAGAGTGGGGAAGCCACAGTTTCCACAATTAAAAAAAAAAAGATATCTCCGTAGATAAATTACTGTCTAACTACTATCAAATCAGTGTGGCAAGTACTTAAAAGTACTATATACAGTTGCTCTTAAGAACAAGACTGTATTTCAAAATATTTAGTTGATAAATCTAATTCAGATATATAAATGGCTAAGGTAAAAGATATCACCACGAGGTGGATATGATTTCCCATGTGAGATTAATATCTATTTTCTCATGGAGATTTAAATAATATTTGTTTGGTATGTCTGTGACCATCACCATTAAACTTTACAAACGTTGACTGAGTACCTAGCCTCCGGTAGGTGCAAACCCAAACTGTGATTACAGTGGGCATTTATGAACTATCCCTCAAAGACAGGACATCTGTCTGTGCAGCCATGCTATCTTTAAATGCATCACAGTAAATTATTTAGGTTGCTTCTAACTTGGCACACTGCTCTGTCCCCAGCACTGAGGACTGCACCTGAAAATGAGAGGCATTCATTAAATATTTGGGGCATAAATTGGGGAATGACTGAAGGAACACCTCTTGTGCAGATCTCTTACATCAAAGATCCATCTATCACATAAGGAGGTCAAACTGTGGAAGATTACAAATCAGTTCTCAGTAACAGACCAAGGAGAATATTTCACTAAAATTGGCCTCCGAGAAAGAGTAGCTAGTAATCACTTTCTTGATGTTCTATGCTACATCTAGTTAACTGTAGAATTTCCTTGTTCTGATTACATAATTTCAAAGGGAACACAGTCAGAAAATAGATTTGTTCATGCTAAAAAAAAAAAAACAAAAAAACCAACCCAGCAGTGCAGATAGATACGATATACAGAGGAGCAGAAATGTTTGTTCCTTTCTTACAGATGAGAAGGAGTAGGGCCTGTCTTCTCTTCAGCTTCTGGTTGCAAGACAAAGCTGTATTTGTAGGGGAGACTAAAGGTGAAAATGGTGTGCCCCTCCTCAAAACAGACTCTCAACAAATATGGTAAATATACTCCACGCAAAGCCTGGCACTAAGTTCTGAAAACCACAGTTGCCACCAATTATTACAAAAATGGGCTTCTTTATGACATTTTTAGATTGTGAAAAACAGGGAGTTAAAAGGCTACCTATTCACTGAAAGGACAAGTTTCCCTGTAATAACATGAATCATAATTAGAATTTCTGTTTTTAAGAAGTCCTATAGTCTGAAAGTCCACGGCAAGCATACCTCACATTTTGTATATGAGGATTATAGTAAAGTCAAGGACAAAAGCTATATTCTGTGCCAGAATCACTGGATGCAGGGGTAAAATTCTAGCACATGAACAAGGACTCTGCACCTATTGGTTATAAATGACATCATGCTTTCTGAAGAACAGTGTTCATTTTTCCTATTTCCAACACTTCGGATAGTCTGGAGCTCCCTCTCCTGGACAATATGATTTTTATCCATCTTAGTCATTCTATAAACCAGACAGAAACAGAACCTAAACACATCAAGAAATCAATTAATGGATGTTTACAGCCTCTCTTCTTATTAGAGTGGACATTCTTTTAACCCAGCATATAAATTCATTTAACTCCATCAAACATTGAGCGAAATCCTACACAACCAAATTGACAGGAAGGTCATATTGAATACATTACCTTTCGGCTAGAAAAATGGCCATGTTTGCCCAATTTACTGTTCAGTGCTTCCAGGAACATTTCATCAGTGACTTTGCCAACATTCATGCAGGCGTCATCTAGGATTGCGATGATGCCCTTGTGCTGCTGCTCCACAAGGTCCACGATGATCTGGTTGTTGAAGTAATCAATCTATGTGACATAACAAGGAAGTAATGTCCAAGAGACCAGGACAGGTCACACACAAAGGTTGCCCCATTTGTTTCAGGAGCATCGGTAAAGCTATCCTGATGTCAAATATGTGAATAGCATCAATGAGGTCTAATACTAAAATAAACACATATTTTAATAATTCTTTTTTTTCTGTTTTTTTTTTGTTTTTTTTTTTTTTTTGGGGTAGGGGGGAATGAACTTAGGACCTCCACACTGAACTATTTTCCCAGCTCTTTCTTTATGTTTCATTTTGAGACAAAGTTTTGCTAAGCTACTAAATTGCTCAGGATTGGCTCAAACCTGGGATCCTCTTGCCTCAGCCTCCCATTTAATTTCTTTCTTAACTTTATATTATGGGACAAATTGTCAGAGATGAGGATAGCTCAAATCGTAAATTCTTTTTTTTTTCAGCTTTAATTGAGTTTATTGGTACATTTTAGGGATATAGTACAGTTACATTCATTGTTGGGATCTTGTACCTCTACATGTCGTCATAAATTCTAAGCTGGGCGACATTTCTTCCCTTACTCTTGTTTTTCTTGTAATTGTTGTACTAATTCTTATAATTCTTGTCTCCATATCCCACACTCAACCCTATTACTTCATACTTTCAGCCCCTTAATCTGTTTGTCTTAAATCACAGGATCCAGCTTCTGCTAAGTGCCAACAAGCACTTAACAAGTTATTTGATATTCTACTTGATAATGAAGTTAAAGTATTACATAGAACTGGCAGTTTTGGTTACATAAGACTAAGTAGCAACAACAAAAAAGCATTTCCTCCAGTTTTCTGAAAGTTAAAATAAAAACATATGAGTTGAACAGAAATCTGACACTTTCTGAATACAGTATTTAAAAATAATTCTGAGATGTAAATATCTATAAAAGATAATACACTTTTCATTGACTTTTACGAACTGAGTGAAGTTATAAATAACTTCTGGTTTTTATCAACTTTGATATATATAAGATTTGGGCAAAAATTCTCCATGACACGTGTTTATTCTGACAGCCTGCAGCATATCTCTGACCATACATGGACAGCACACCCTGACCTAAGGCAGGCAAAATGTGTGTCACAAAGGCAGGCAGTGTATTATTAAACATTTCAGCCTTATGTGCGACATGTCCCATTGTACACAGAATGTAACTAAGCTGAACACAGTCCTCTTCACCTCCTGTAAGGTCTATCTCTTTATAATCAAGCACTAAAGGGCCAAATATACTCTAGTTCCATGCTTTAAAATCCAACGACTTATGCCAGTTTTTTGACTGCGGTTTCACCTCCATTCCTAGTCTTATGAGTTCTCTTTTGTCCCATGACTGGGAATGTGGAGAAGCCTTGTTCAAATAGTTTGTTTTTTTTTTTAATTTAATTTTTTGTACTGTGGATCAAACTCAGGACCTTGTACTTGTGAGGCAGGCAGCTGCACCACTGAGCTAAATCCCCAGCCCAAATAGTTATGTTTATTGTAGGCATCTATTATGTTTCCAAATAGAGAGGGAAGTTATTTCCATCTCTGGATAAAATATCCCAAAAGTACTCAAAAAGCAGGAATTCTATATTAACTAATAGCTGATATCTTAGACTTTAGGACTACAGAATTAAGGACTAAGTCATCTGTCCCAGGACAAAGTTAAAATTTCAATTGCATTACTAGAAGCTATTGGTGTTTGGTGTTACTCTAGTAACTCTTAGAAGTTTATGGCTACTTCAAACATTGCTTAAGGCAGTGGCTTTCAAACTAGGTTCCTCAAACAACCTGGCAGGCCCAGGAGAATTCTTAAGGGCACAGGGAGCCAGGAGAGATGTGATGGAGTAGCCTAGGACTACTGGGACTCTGTCTTACCATTCCCTCTCCAAACACAACAGCTTTGTGAAACACCTTTATCTGTTATGCCTGTGGAATTTGAATAACAAGTTTTAGATGAAATTTGCCTGTGGATTTGACACTGATTGTTAAATGATATTTTGGCCAGTACCTCTAGATCATATCTGAATAACAAATTTTATAATGAAATTTGCTTTAAGAAAAATCAAAGCTCCAGTTATATCTTATACAATATATTCATTCTTCATTTTTTTTTTTTTTGACACAGGGTCTGACTATGTAGTTGAGACTGACCTGTAACTCACTTTTTTGGGGTTTTTTTGAGACAGGGTCTCACTACGGAGTTGAGACTGACCTGGAACTCACTATGTAGCCCAGGCTGGTCTTGAACTCGCAGCGATCCTCCTGCCTCAGCCTCTCGAGTGCTGGGATTACAGGTGTGCACCACCACACCCGGCTAATACATTCATTCTTAAAAAGCTTCATCTAAACTTAATTGAATTGAATTACATTTTTTTCTTTTCTTTCTTTTTTTGGTACCAGGGATTGGACTTAGGACTTTGCACTTGCAAGGCAGGCAGAGGAGCCACAGAGCTAAATCCCTGACCCTGAATTACATTTTTCTTTTTTTTTGAGATAGGGTCTTGCTGTGCAGTCCACACCAGACCTAAACTCACTATGTAGCCCAGGTTGGCCTCAAATTCAAGGTGATCCTCCTGCCTCAGCCTCCCAAGTGCTGGGATTACAAGTATGCACCACCATGCCTGGCTGAATTACGTTTTATTTTATTTTTTTGTACTGGGGATCAAACTCAGGTCCTTGCACTTGTGAGGCTGGTGGTGGAACCACTGAGCTAAATCCCCGGCCCCTGAATTGCATTTTAATGTGTTATAAGAGCTCACTGTTTTAATCCAACTACAGGTAGCTCTTTTATAGAAATGACTGATAACTCTTTGGTTTATTTGTAAGTAGATAAGATTTATGTTAGTATACTTTAATGAAACTTTTTATGGTATTTTAATGTTTAACACCTGGAAAGTCAAAGATACAGTTTGAGGCAAGAAAGGTATTCTTTTTTTTTTCCCGAATGAGATGAAATAGAAAAGGAAACTAGGAAGGAATATAAAGATAATTTAAATATGCCATTTCAAATAGGCTTTTCACTGCTATTATATTGGATATAGAAAAATAACTATTTTTGTTGTATGTCTCTGACAGTATCTGACCAAACTACCTGCCTGTGAGAGTCATAAGAGGGGTGATATCTAAAGAAGCTAAGTGGAGATAAAAGACAATGCAGGGGTCCCAATGTGCAGGTTTCAGAGAGTATGACTGTCATTAGCTTAAGACAGTGAAATGCCATTTGGTTTACAAAGTAAAAGAAAAAAGAAAAGAGGAAAGGGATAAAGACAAGATTTGGAAGCAAATTTCTACAAATTTAAGATAAAAATAACTTATGAAGATTGATAAAAAATATACAATGAATGTTTAATTTTTGAAAATGTGTTATAGGGGCTGGGGATTTGGCTCAGTGGTTCTGCCACCTGCTTCGCAAGCACAAAGGCCCAAGTTGGATTCCCGGTACCAAAAGAAATATAGTGTTACAGTAAAAAGACACATTGTCATTAATTCCTCTCAAAACACTGGCCCTTGCTTTGACACACTTATCCCATCACTCTTGCCACTTTCTGAAGCAGTTTTGGAAGTCTTCTTTCAGCTCTTTATGAAGTATGATAATGCTGCACAGTAAACACAGCCACCAAGTGCCACCCAATAGAAAGGCAGGCTCGTAAAAACATGACAGTACGTCCTCATCGACCTTATTCACTGGATCTGGCACTGCGTGACTTTGGACCTTCCCCCAAGTCAAAATGACCACGACAGGTACACTTTTTGAATTCATTCAGAAGATGGAAGAAACCATGACAGTTCAAAGAAAGACAGTTATGAATGAGAGAGGACTTCCAGCACTGCTTCAGAAAGTGGCAAGAACAATGGGATAAGTGTGTTCGAAGTGAAGGGCAGGGTCTTCAGTGGGATGAATGTGTCTTTTACTATAATAACTTTAAAAAATTTAAACATTCACTGTATATTTATATTATACCACATGTAAATGCTGTTAAATTCTAGTAGACACATATGAACCAAGAAGAACATATGGTACCCATCCATATGGTGATAATTAAATTTACTGGTTGTAACTCTGCATGTTCTGGACACTAATGAATGAATCTATCAAGTTGGAGAAATCCAACAACATCCATGACAATGAACTGAATCTACATATCCCAAAACAGGGAAGCTAAGATTTAGATGTTTTAAGTACCCAAGGAGATCAAGAAATACCTAGATGGATAAGCTCAATAATGTTATCAGCAGCACATGAGACACAGGAGAGACTTTCCACCAGCACTCACGTGCTTCCAAGGGATGCCCTCCCGCTGGTATTCCTCTTGTTCCTGCTTCAGAACCAGCTGAATGAACAGCTGCTGCAGTTTCTCATTGCAGTAATTGATGCAGAACTGTTCAAAGCTATGTGAAAAGGGATAAATTAGGTTTAAACAAATAAAAAAATAAACAAGGTTTTAAGTATCTTAATTAGTTTACCTATTGTTGTCGAAGATCTCAAAGCCGTAGATATCCAAGACACCAATCACAGTGTTTTTCCCATGGACTGTGGTGTCATAGTTCTTGACCTCAATAATGTCATTGATTCGAGTGACGATCCAACAAAAAAGGCGCTCATATATTGCCTGTGAGGAAAATAACACAGTAAATTCTTGCCTGCTTACAACATCTTTGTTTGAATTTTTGATGTCTTAAATTCCTGTCTACCGTTTCCTATTTAGTATAAATGGTTTGGAAATTTTTTTCTTTTGCAGAGCTGGGATGGAATCCAGAGCTTCACACTTGTTAGGCAAGCCCTCTACTACTGAGCTAGATCCCCAGTCTTTTCAAAATATTTTTGAGACAAGGTTCCTGCTAAGTTGCCTAAGCCGAGCCTAAACTTGCCATCCTTCTACCTCAGCCTCCCAAGTAGCAGGGATTATAGACATGAATTTGGATTTTTAAAAAGACTATCAGTTACTACATATATCCCAACTACATTCCCCAGGCATATCTCCCTGTCCATGTTGATAATATGCTTATTTCCTTGTCTAAGCAACTTAATTGCTTCATAATCTCATCTACTATAAAAAGTTGGGGAATGAATTAAAGCTCTACTAAAGCTCTGAGTTCTAAAAATAGAAATATTGATTTCTAATTATAAATAAGAGTCTGAGCCATGAGGCCAAGGTTTGAAATTCCCTGAGAATTCAACACAAATCTACCACCCAAGGATACACATTCTAAGATGCACATAGAGAAAGATGCCACACACAGAACACATACATGTCCTGATACACCATGTTCCATAATGTTACATCTTCAGAAAGCCCTTTCTTGATATGTCTCCCAGACACGTACTTCCTGTTTTCATCACCCCTTTATTCTCCAACTCTCTCCAGTTTTTACTGACATGGCTCACCAAGGACCCCAAGTACCTCTGTACAGAAACTTTCTTGTAGTCTGTGGACGTCTAAGCTTCTCCATGTCACTCAACTGTTTTCTACTCTTAAAGTATTTTCCTCTCCGGGATTTGTAACACCACCCTTTTAAAATTTCCTTTCTGTTTTACTGGCTGACCTTCTGGGTGACCTTTGGTAGGGTATCCTCTGCTAAAAGTTAAGAGTTCTTCCTGATTCTCTTCTCACTCTCTAACACCTTCTGAGTTACCCACTCAGTGTTACACAAGACTGATATAATCTGACTCCCAAAAGTATTACCACAACCCAGACCCAAGAGTCTGGGCTTTGAACTCAGGGCTTGACTCTATACCTGACAATGATTTGTAGATGTTTCACATCCACTTCAAACTTGTGTCCTATCAGGACTCTTGATCTTTTCACCTCCTAAACTGTTCTTACCCTTCTTTAGGTCCCAAATAAATTGCACAAGACACTTAGGAACTCATACATTCATCCAATAAATATTTGCTGAGGATTTACTGTGTACTGTTTTCTGGAGACACAGTACTAAGTAAAGACAAACACAATCTCAGTCTCCAAAAGGCCTAGAGATAAGGGTGAAGGAAAAAAATCACACACACACACACACACACACACACACGCTAAAGAAAGTGCATCGCAGGTGAGAGAAGTCTAATTTATTCAGTGTTGGGGGCAGGGTAAAGCTTCTTACAGAAAGTAATGCTTGGGCTAAGTTCAGCAGGATAAGTAAATGGTAGCAAGGAAAGAAGGGAGAAGAGCAATCCACAGAGAGGGAATAGCATTTGCAGAGGTCCCATGGCTAGAGGAAAGAGATAAAGGTAACTTGTGAGGCTTCAGAGAATAATGTGCTGCAACGAAGAAAGGTGCCTGGAAGACGGTATGAGATGAGGCAAGAGAGGCAGGCTGCAGCCAGACCATGCTAAAGTGCTTGAGTGCTTCATTCCCATGGTTGGTCAGATTTGCTTTTCTGGCAGTGACATTCACAGTCAGGGGTTTCATTGAGCCTGTGATATCCAGAAAATTCCATCATACAGTGGTACCTCAGTTGATCAGCTTAGTTCTTTACATAATTCGGGTAGCAAACAAATTGATTATGAACAGAATCAAATTCAAAGGTTAGGTTCAATGTTGACTTTATGTGGAAATTTGATTAGGTTCACAACAAATTTGGTTTGCGACCAGAATCATGGAAAGAATTAAGTCTATGAACTGAGGTACAACTAGTTTCTAAAAGTCGATGGCTGCAGTCAAGGGATGTCTGGATACCTCTCACAGGATTTTGCTGGTGCTACTGCTGAGATCCACCACAGGCTCACAGCCCCTAAGTAAAAAATCTCACCTTGGCAAAGGCGTCTCTGCCGTAGCTAGCTTCTTGTTCTGTGTGTTGCTTGTTGATAATGTCACGGCCTGTGGCCACAGTCCGGAAAAGAAGGGCTTTCTCAACCATGTCTGTCTTAGTAGAGAGCAGTTCTGCTATGATAGATACAACCTTGCCATTCTCAATAAGAGGCGTGTCACCATCTACTACAAATTTTAAATTTCCCTATATTAAAAAATGAAAAAACAAACACACCATTTCCAGTGAGGTTTTGAAACTTTATGTCAAGAATATATTTGTCCATTTAAATATAACTGTAGTGACATTTTATATGGCAATAATAAAAAAACCTAGCACTTCATCTGTCCTTTTTCTTCTATTGGCACTTTTCTGTCTTGACTTTCAGTGTCTGTTTTGATAAAGTTCTCTATATTTATACTATCAAATCGATGAATCTTTGCTTTAGAGGTTACCTTGCTTTTGTCATATTTACACCATTTCTTCTGCAAAGGTTTAATGAGTATTTGGTATTTTCTTGTAATACCACAATAGTTGTTTCTCACTCACTTAAACCTTTAATTCACTCAATTTATTTTGATGTGTGTTGTAATGTAGGGATGGTTAGTGTTTTGGCAACATTTACTGAATAGTCTAGCTTTTTCTCCTGATTTGAAATGGCATTATTTATATATATTAAATTTCCTGAGAGTCTGAGTCTATTTATATTCTACTCATTCAATAAATAATACTTATTAAAGTCCCAAGTTCAATCTCCGGTACCAAAAACAACAACAAAGAACAATACTTATTAACCAACTATCAAATGTGTAGTACATTAAAAAATTTGTTGATTAACCTGATGCGATGCTGAATTTGTATAAGTTTTTTACCCCAGTACTGGGAATCAAACTCTGGACCTTGTGCTTGCCAGGCAGGTGAGTGTCACTGAATTACATTCCTGGCCCCGTATGACAAGTTTTATAGCATTATAGCTTTTACTGTCATTTTAAATTTAGAATTAGGTATATCTTTTCCATTCCTCCACCAAGCTGTTCTTTAATATGTTTAATTTGATCTTCTTATAGGCTTATTGTTTCTCATGCTAAAATAATGAGGTCATGGGCGGGGATTTAGCTCAGTGGTTCTGCTGCCTGCCTTGCAAGCTCAAGGTCCTGAGTTCAATCCTCAGTACAAAAAAAAAAAAAAAAAAAAAAAAAAAAAAAAAGTTTAAAATAATGAGGTCAAGTTAAAAAAAAAGTGAAATTATACTTGGATTATTTATAAACTAATTTGAAAACATGAAACAAATTAATATATATTAGTCTTCCTAGTCAGGAATATTTATTGCATAGATTGCTATGTAATAATTTCATATAATAGACTTATACATTTCTGATTCAGTTAAATCTTCCTATATTAAAATGAAAGATAATTTTTATCCAGATTTGAATCCAGACTGATGTTGTAGGGTTATAAGTTCACAAAATTTCAAACATCTCTAATTATATTAAGAGTAATGAAACTGCTCTAGTACATGGTCGCCTCACTCTTTTGAAGTCCAAGGTCTGTGTACTCACTGGTCTGTGGTGTTGGTGCCACAGTGAGCTGGCTACACCTCTGAGGTAGCCATGCTATGCTCTGGGGGTCATTTCTCATTGTATGAAATGAAATGATCAAAATCCAGCTCTAATTATCTATAATTCTATGTTTCAAATGCCATTAGAAATTCATTCCTTTAGTAGTCACATCATTGCTGAATTATTTTCTTCTTGAAATTAACCAGTTCAAAGTTTGATGATATGAGTAAGGCATATCAATGAACTGAAACCATAGTCCCAAGCTTTCATGACTTGAAAACCCCTTATGATATAAAATAATGGATCCACAGACTAATTTCTTCAAAACATGAACAAAATTTTTTCTAAATAAATTACTTTTTAATTTATTTTTGGAGGGATATGGGGGATTGAACTCAGGGCCTTTACTTGAGAGGCAGATGTGGTGCCACTGAGATAACCCAGCCCTTGATTTTTCAAATCTAAAAGGGAAAAAAATCTTCTGAAGGAGGCTTCGTTCCCCTAGGAAGAAAATATATTCTGAGAGGCATCCCTACTCACCAAGTGGAGAATAGCAGCCAAAATTTTATATACTGTTTGAATCTCCTCAGGTTTGAAGCCAATTACTTTCATAGCATCAGCTACTACTTTGAATTCTGCAGCATCATTGATAGAAGACTAGAAATAAAAACAGAAAACTTAAGCCACTGATATTTTACATGAGCATTAAAATCTAATCATTATGAAATTAAATTCAGATTTAATCAAGGTCTTGAAGCTTTTGTGGTAAATCACTGGAAGGGATGATGAACATCCAGGGAAAATAGAAATTATTTCAGAGGCACAAGCATCATTCGACACATACAAAGCCTTCTTTGTGCATGAAAGACATCACCCAAAACAGGCACTGTGCACTTTTCTGGACACTACTGTCTTGATTTGGCTCAGAGAAGCCAATCACGGCTTCATGATCTGTGAAGGCAATGGCACAGGATGCGAGATCAGAAAGGGAAATGTTCAATGTGGGAAATTCCAAAATATATGGTTGGTCATTTATCATTTGTGGCTCTTTATTTCACAAGTCATCTTGTGTACGCTGGCAACATCCCTCCCGCTGTTGTATAATCTGGCTTCTTATTTCTCAGGTGAGGAAAAGCAGGCTTCTGAGAGCAAAGAGGCCAATAGAAGTCATTCAGCAAGCTGTTAAACAGTCTGGGACTATACTTGGTAAGGATTTGATAAGCCAGATCATTTAACTAGTACTGTGGCATCCAAAGATGGATAACCTGCCCTTAAGGAGCGGTGATCATTAGGTGAAAAGAGAAATTCACAACAAAGCAATGGTAACTGCTAATGTTACAAGTTTTTCTGAAATGGTAGCTACAGATTAATACTTTTTTCTCAGTGAGTTCCCCTCTTGCCCAAACACAGAGACCTGGCCTGAGGTCACTGCTGAGGAAGGGCGTAGGGAAGGGACCTCTCTGCCTGAGGAGTTCATGTTCTTCTGGTCCCCAGGAGGAGACAACCAGGTAAGCTTCTGCATCTACCAGTTTCTTTTAACCTTTTATAAGATGCTTAATCTCTCTGAGGCTCAATTTTCTAATGGATTAAAAAGAATGCACATGATAATACATTCCTTACAGTGTTAATGTGAGAATCAAATGAGTGTATAAAGCACCTCCCTAGTTCTTAGCACATAAAAAGGTAGCCAAATATCAGACATTGCAAGTTTTATAAACTGTAATCATGTTGAAATTGCAAAGCAACTGGACAAAAACAATCTTAATGTCCCATTGTGAGAAACTGCTCAACTGCTTCCCTATCAGCCACTCCCACTCCCATTTCTTTTTTGGAGATAGAAAGAGGTTTATTCCCTTTTCTCTCAGTAGACACCCTTGGCATGACTGGCCCTCATTGAGCCTCAGGAGATAAATCATCACTGGGCTCCCCTTACCAAGTGAATGGTTAACGTTGGGCATGTGACAAGGTTCTGATTAGATCAACAAGGCACAGTAGAAAGTGTGTCCAGGATGGTGAAGGGAGGGTGTCACTGTGTCATCCCCCATCCATTACTTAAAAAAGGACATAAATCAGGAACATTTCCTTTGCCTGTGACGCCTAGAACTTCTGATGACATTTTGAGACCACGAGGAAAATCAGACTCAGTCCACTGAGTAGAGAAGGGCTGTAAGTTGGGGAAACAAAAAACACATACGTCCCTAACAACACTGTAAAGGCAATCGATTAATCAACTCTGGAACTGCCCCATCTCAGGGCTTCTGAGTTAATTATGTGAGATAAGTAAGTTCCTTATTGTTTCTGAAGACTTTTAATTGAGTCTTATCTTATTATATAGAAGGTATACATTTTAAACCTTGTTAAAAATAAATATATGTAAACTTTACAGTTGTTAAAATTATTATGGTAATAGGTATTTTCATGGAAAGAAAATAATTATTATATTGTAATATAATAAAAACAGTCTTATTTAATTGGGATTTGTTAAATACTTTAGCTTAAAAATACATACAGAAGCTATTATCAATAATTATCTCTGGATAGTAAGATTTAAGCATATTTTTGTTTCCTTTTGGTTCAACTTTATGTTTTTTATTATAATCATGTGTTCTTTGTTTTTGTTAGAGAGGAAGAAAAAAATAAAGGAGAAGTAGGAACAGAAAACTTCAATGAAAAGAAAACCTAAGGTGAATTTAACTTAGAAAAAAAGGCTGAATGTTAATACTTTCTATGGGAATTCAACATGACTTGGTCAAAAGTAATTTAGTTAATATGACAATCTCACTGAAAAGGAATAATGTCAGTCACTGCCTTTTAAAAGTATTCATTTTACAATACTCTCTACATCTTTAAATATATCTGGCAATTCTTAGAAAGGTGAAGGGTACCCTCCATTGTTTTATTTTCAGATGAACATTTCTGCTCTTAGGTGGCTATAAAAATCATATAAACTAAATGTCAAATGATGGAAAATTAATTGTAAAGATCTAAGAATCATTCATTTCTGTGGGTAGCAATAAAAATATAGCTAATCTAGTAATGAAGGAATAATTAGCATAAGGTAAATAATGTAAAAATTTTAAAAGTAAATACCTCCCACATCTTAGATCCTTTTCTTTTAGAGTTTCTTGTAATTTTCACCCAAGTAAAAGAGTAATACAAAATTTTTACTATAGAAGTTTAAAATATAGAAGAGCAAAAGACAAATATCCATAATGTCACCTTTTCCTAATAAACAATTAAAATTGTGATCTATGAGCCAGGCATAGTGGTATATAATCTGTAATCCTAGCACTGAGGGCAGCTGAGGCAGGAGGATCACAATTTTGAGTTCCATAAGGGCAACTTAGTGAAAACTTTCTCAAAGCCAAAAAAAAAAAAAAAAAAAAAAAAAAAAAAAAAAGGAAAAGGGCTGGGGATGTAGCTCAGAGGTAGGGAGGGGCACTCCTGGATTTTATCCCCATATCCACACCAAAAATAAAACAAACAAACAATAAAAAAGTTGTGATCTATGTTCTCCATATCTTATTTTAAATATTTATAGAAATTCCCTCCTACAAACTAGGATAATGTGATTACTGTTTTATAATCTACCATCAACAAACTAATATATTAGTGTTAGTTGTAAAATGACAAGTGGAAAATTAATTGGAAATAAAAGAGCAAAACTGTGCTGCTTATGTGTACACAAGCACTTAGATGCAAAGGAAGAGGAAAAAATGGATAATTTTGAGAGTCAAGAATACACACAAATGTCCCAAGGGTCAAAAAAATGATTTCTAAGGTATGTCAAAGCTAATATTTGAAAAAAAAACAACAGTGAATAGAGAATTAAAATGTTTTTAACTCCATTTTGTTTTACCAGGTTGCCTTTAGAGGAATCATATGAAATCTTAGGAGGCAGACTTAGTAGTTCTGTTAATATTTTTATAGTGTCAAAATAAAAGGAATAGGATTAAAAATTAAGAGAACACGAATATAGAAGCTTCTGTTAAATGGTGACAAAATATAGCAAGAGTATTAAACAAAGTTGTCAATGCAATAATGTACTGCATCATGTGACTGAGAATTTTAAAAATAGAGCAGAATAGAAGAGACATTTATTGGCCTAAAGGCAGGAGGCTCAGCCAGATATATAATCAATGTCGCTTCTGATCTTCGTCTGATTCTATATCTGAGAAATCTCAAACAGAAAATTCTCACCTTTAATTGAGCTCCAACATGGATATAGTTATAAGATGAAAGGGATTTCTGGAGATACAGTGAACGTAGTATTTGCTCTGAACCTCCTTGGAGTAGCTGAAAAATATTTAATTGGAAATAAATTGGTAAAATATAAACTGAAAGCAAATTTATCAAATATTCTAACTCAGTAGTAATCTAGCTTTTACTCATTTTCTTACTTCATTTAGGTCTTCCCATGTCTAGCTTTGAAGTTTGTGTGTTTTAACCTGGGGAAGTGGCTTCAGTGTCATCAGTTATTCAGAATGCTGTTCCACAGTCATGAAGAAGGTTACTAAAAAGTCTCAGCTTACTCACAGATGGAACAAGTGAAAAGTTCTTTTGAATACAGTCATGTTGCAAAACGGTACCCCTTGCCCTGAGGTACCCACTTGCTTAGCAGTTGCATTAAGGACAAGATAGTGCTGTGCTTTATAATTTAGAACAAGTCAATATTGCCACGGAGGTAAGAGGCATCAGCAGACAGTCAATGCTGAGTCACATGGATGCTGAAGCAGACTTTCCTCAGCAGCACCTCGGGGAAGGAGGACACCTGGGACCCATGATGGCAGCGTTGGTTCATCATGAGGGAAGGTTGTGAGTTCTTAAAATACTGGGTACAAAAATAGTTTATTCAAAATACGGCAAATTGTCAACAAAAAGACAAATATAAAACAGTCCTTTTATATAGAGCATGACTTTGGGAGGCACTGTGTTCAAATTCTCCATATTAAACAGTATGCTTTGGTGTACTTAAAAGGTAAATCACTAGACTTTTTTTTTTTTTTGGTACCGAGGATTGAACTTGGGCCCTTGTGCTTGTGAGGCAGGTGGCAGAACCACTGAGCCAAATCCCTGGCCCATCACTAGATTTTAAAATTAAACTTTTAAACAAATATACCATGACTTGTATATACAAAACAGTAGTGTCCACTAAAGCAGATATCTAGTTGAACTCGACATTGTATTCAATTGTACTATAACTATTCAACCATCTTCAAAGACAGTTACACATGTAAACCAACTTTATTCATTCACAATTTTATTTTTTAAAAATCCAAAGTTGTATTGCTTAATTGGACCACACAGTTTATTAGCCTTAGTTTATATCACTTTGGGTATAAAAAATTATAATAATGAGGGCTGGGGATTTAGCTCAGTGGTTCTGCCACCTGCCTGGCAAGCACAAGGTCCCAAGTTCCATCCCTAATATCAAAAAAAAAAAAAAAAAAAGTATCAAGCTTGTTCTCTGAAAGTAGGTTTGCCAGCAGGAGGGATATTTTGTTTTAGACTCAAACAGCATTCCCAAAAGAAGTATTCAGTTTTTCTCTATGCTTTGATGGGATAAAGATGACAATTTTTTCTTGAGTTTATAAATACTGCTTGTTTGTTTGTTTGTTTGTTTTTGAGACAGGGTCTCACTATGTAGTTGAGACTGACCTGGAACTACCTTTTTTTTTTGGTTTTTTGAGACTGATCTGGAACTCACTATATAGCCCAGACTGGTGTCGAATTCACAGTGATCCTCCTGCCTCAGCCTCCAGAGCACTGGGATTAAATTCTGTTTTTTTTAAGGTAACCATATTGCTTTATAGTCTCTATGAACAAAATAACTGAATTTGTATTCTTATCTCTGGGACTCCCAAGCATAAGAACAAAAATTTCAATTCAAGATAAATAAAGTTAACAAATTTAGAATGTACCATGGTTATTAAACAGATATCTTCACTGAAAGGAAATGTAAGGGATGCTCAACCTGGGCAATCATTGGGTGGCTCACCACTGCCAGCTCTTACAGTAGCTGTGCTAATCAGATCACTTAAGAAGCATGTGGGGAAGGGTGTGTACATGTGTGACTGCACCTGTAATGTGCTATGGAGCTAATGGAAGTAAGAGCAGTATAGGACAGGGGAAGAGCACAATATAAAAATATTCATTTCCTGTACAACAGGGCACATGACCAATTCTCCACAGATTACTAACCTGATAGAAAGAATGGAAGCTTCTTTCTCCTGGCTGTTGCACAATCACTCGAGACTAAGAAAAAAACAAAACAAAACAAAAAAAACAAACCACACATTAAAATGGTTCATCTGAAATTGCACCCATAAAATAAAATGTTAAGAGTTTTTTTTTTTTTTATCTACATACAGTACATTACAATGCCCTAAAGACTGTATGTGATACTCACTTAAGACCAGGTCTTCTCTATAGTTTCCTTGGCAATTTTTTTATTAATTCTTTTTACTGCTTAAAGCAGAGTTCACTAAACTTTCTGAAGACTGGAGGCATTTTGAATTTTTTAAAAACTAGAGCCTTGAGAAGGTTCTTAGTGAGAGAAAGGGACTGAAGTGGGAGAACAGAAAGGAATGCTTAGGGAGAAATATTCTCAACATTCCTTTCCCTAAGGGTTTCTGGCATTTCAAAGAGCAATGTCTTATACATCCTGTAATAAAGTCAGTTGAGCAAGTTCACTCCCTAGGGACTGCCTTAGATGGTTCCAAAAGACTACTATTAGGAGAGGGCTCAAGGGCTTTTAAGTGAGTAAGTACATACAGGGAAGCCAAGAGACATTCTGGGGGGAATGAAAGACAAGATAATTTTGGCATTGCCTCTTTTTTCAACTGACTCTGATAAGGAATCCTTAAGAGTCTGACCTCAATATACCAAGTGAAACTAGAGATTATTCTGCATTGTATTGCTATAGAAAATGCTTTGGAGTAACTGGGATAGGCAACCCTTAACTGAGAAGGCACTTGTGTCAGCCATGTGTGTCCTCACAGTCAGATGCAATGATAATCAAGATTAGTTAGGACACAATCTCCCTGGCAGTCCCAAGGGGAAAGTTTTAATTGAACTTTTCTAGAAACTGGGCCTAACAGTCAGATAGGCAGATACAGATGTATTCTAAGTTTTCACTGACCAAATACGGTATGCTTCATAATTAGGAAATAAGATCACAAAATATATATATGATACAAACAAAGAGAATCTAGAAGGACATTTCAAATTAATGGAAATTAAAATGGAGAGAGCAGGGGATTTAGCTCAGTGGTTCTACTGCCTGCCTCACAAGTACAAGGTCCTGAATTTGATCCCTGGTATCAAAAAAAAAAAAAAAAAAAAAAAAAAAAAAGGATGGAAGATGGTGATGGATAGAAAGACTAGACCTAATTAGTCCTAGATTGGCTTTTGATTAAACCTCACCCAAAAGTGGCACACCCTCCTATCTTTGCCCCCCTCCATACACATCCCTAAATCCATGCCTAGAAAGCTGTTAACTTAATATTGTAAGTTGTGAACAGAAGAACACAAAGGATACCTCTTACCACAGAAAGCTAATTTAAGGATGGAGAACAGGATTAAAAGCTATTTTAAAGCAATAAATGAGACTATATATAACCAAGCATTTTTAAAACATTCAGCACTTATAAATGTTACCCTCAGAAATTAAGCATTTTACCTTCTCCAATAAGTAGTTATTGATATGCCCACCAATAGGGTCTCCCTTGAAGTCAAAGTTGATATCCATGTATTTTCCAAACCTGCTTGAGTTGTCATTACGATTGGTTTTGGCATTTCCAAAAGCTTCCAGAACACAGTTGGACTTAAGCAACATATTCTTCACTCTTTAACAAAAACATAAAGGTCATTATAAAAGGTTTCAGACACTCGAACTTTTAAAAAAGTGGATTTTTCTACAACACATGCAAATATTTATACAAAGATGCTGAATGCAATATTGTTTCAATATTAAAAATACAAATAAGTGAAGTGGCAACCACTGGGGACAGATAAAAATACATTTTTGTTTCTCAATATAGTGAAATGCTATAAAAATGTTAAAAATGAAGTACACTGTATATACTGACATAGGAAGATGTTCAGAATATATTGATGGCTATGAAAACAGAGCGGAAAATACTACTAATGCAGGGCCAGGAATTTAGCTCAGTGGTGCTGCATCTGCCTTGCAAGCGCAACATCCTGAATTTGATCCCCGGTAACAAACTAGTAATGCAGACTCTTTGTGTGTGAGTGTGTGTGTGTACACACGCACAGTGAGTGTCTGTGCCAAACACAGTACACGTGTTAAAATCTGGAGGGAAAAGCACATGTCTCTATTGTTGTCTAGGTAAGAGGATGGTGGGGTGGGCAATGGTGAGATTTCAGGGAACTTTTATGTTCAACCTAATTCTAATGTTTTGTTTTATCTTTGAACTGAACAGGTTTTATTTACATAGAGAAAACATTAAAAAAGATATGTTCTGAAAAAAAGAGAACAGGTCATAGAGAAAAGAAAACATTTCAAAGTACTTGCTTATAAAGCTTAGAATGGTGAAATTTTATTGGACTTAATTATGTGTCATAAATTTAGTCTTTACTAATTTGGGAATTGCTCACTATTTTGTTTGGAGCTATGTGATCATTCCTTTGTACCAGTCACTTAAAGATGTTAACATTTTATAGAGCAGTTCCTCCCAATAGCTACATCATACTTCGTGCTTCTCCTTGTGTCCTTATTTTTATTTCACTGACAATATTCTCTCAAAGGGTCATATTTGCAGAATTAACTGTGGCTTCTGAAATAACCTGATATAGTAGATCTAGTTCTTCCCACTGATAACACAAATGATCCTTTATCTCCTCATAATTGAAAGTATTGTGTGCTTTTAAAATGTGGGGGGGGGGCTGCTCGCTTAAAAGAAAGCTGTGGTGAACTATTAAGATACTCCTGTGAAAGGCGAGTAAATTTACATATGCCTTATGGTACTACACAGTATTACAATTAAAATTAAGTTAATTCTCTACTACCTTCCCAAGCTCCTAAGGGAACTAACAAAACATGATCAAATATTTGTCCTTGTCTAATTAGACTGCTAAATCAGAATCAGAAGTGGGGATATGTCACAACCAAGAATGCCTCTGCCCAACTCTGATGAAAAGACAAAAGTGCACATAGGATTCTTGAGTGTAAATTCTCTTCTTTCACATCAACCCAGTATCTTGTCTTTCTGTTCACAAAACTGAAGGCTGTAAAGGACATGAGGTACAACTCTTACAATATTCAGCTTCAAAGCAGCCAGTTATGAAAACATTGTCTTTTCTTTGCAAAAAAGCTACATCACATAAAAAAGTCAAGTCACACTGCTTTATAGCCAAATGCTTTAAAACCCACCCATTTCCTATTTATTAAGCAAATTCTATGTGCCAAAACTGCTTAAGTGTGGGGCCCCAACAGGGTGTGGTATATATCCCTATAATTCCAGCACTCTGGGATGCTGAGGCAGGAGGATTACAAATCCAAGCCTTGGCAATTTAGTGAGACCTTGTTTCAAACTGAAAATAATTAAAAAGGGCCAGGGATTTAGCTTGGTGTGAAGGCCCCGGGTTCAACTTCCAGTACTGAAAAAAAAAGGAGTGGGGGCAGATGGCACAGACCAGCTTTACTATTCATCTCACCATGAGCAGTGGTCATGGTGCGGCAAGAGATCTGTCTAGAAAGGACTCTTATGGGGGACGCCCCTCACAGTGGGCTCTGGTGATAACAATGATGGGAAGGCATGGATTTACCTTCTATAGTCCTGCTTCACTCAGAATGTAATTTAAAAAACAAAGAGCAACGAACCTAGTTTAAACAATGAAACCTTTCCAGAGTAAATTATAATATTTCTGCTGACCACAGTTATGAACCAGAATGAGGATATTTTCAACTACTGTAGTCTTTTAAAAAAATAATTTGCTAAAGCTTACCTGAGTAGTATTTTTCAATTAAATAACAAATCTAGAAATGGACACAGTGATATAAATAAAAGTAGAGATACAATTGCAGTATGCTAACCAAAGCAGTTTAATCATTAAAAGCTGCTTTGGCACATGCAGTGTAGGCCTCACTGAACCTGCACAGAACACAAAGGTGACCTCAGTTTCTCCTACCGTACAGTGCCCTTACCTTTCAACCTCTGCTCTCTGGCTGGGGTTGGTGATGGCCGCAATATACTGCATAATGTACTTGCTGGCTTCTGTTTTACCAGCTCCACTTTCCCCTGGAAGGAAGAATTTAACATCATAATTGAAACCAAGAGTAAAGTCACTTTCAATAGAATAATTTTAAATTTTGATGTTATTCATTTAAAATCCTGGTGTTGCACTCTTTCCTTTTTTTCTTGTTTGAGTTATTTTGTCCTGTATTGGTTCCAACAGATCTGAACATGTTGGAGAAAACAAACAAACAAACAAACAAATAAACAAATAAAAAAACCCCACTACTATAGAAGTAAAATAAAGCACAGACTACAAATCAAGACTTACTAAGAAAAAAAAATATCAAGGTATAAATTGTGGCAAACTGCTGGGTGTGGTGATTGCATGCCTGTAATACTGGCTTTCTAGGAGGCTGAAGCAGAAGGTTTAGAAGTTTGAACACAGCCTAGGAAACTTAGTGACTTAGCAAGAGCTTGTCCCAAAATAAAACAAAAAAGGGCTGACGTTGTAGCTCAGTACAAGTCTTGGGTTCAATCCCCAGTACTGGGGGAATAAATTGTGGTAATCTAAGTCCTTGGAGTTTATAACTAGGCAATGATCCTTAAGTCTAGTAGAAATGAAATAAGGTAATGGCCACAGCTAAATTCATATAATCTCATTTTATACATTTTTTTTTTTTTAATTTCAAAGGGGATACCATAATGTTTTCAAAAAACTAAATTTAGAGCCAGGGGTCATGGCATGCAACCAGATAACCAGCTACTAGGGAAGTCAAGAGAGGACCTCTGAGCCCAGGAGCTCAAGACCAGCCTGGGCAACATAGTAACTCTATGCAAGACTTTGGCAAAAACAAATAAACAAAAGGATGTGGAGTGATTTTTATGGAATGCATAAAATAGCAAGCTCCAGATAATAAGATATCATTTTAAAAGCATGACAATTAGTATAAACGGTGGTAGAGGAGGGATGGGATCAATTTGTAAGTTCAATATCTTCTGACTCAAATACTTCACGGACAGAAACTTCTCCTAAGGAAAAACTTAAAAATACTAACACACTATCTAACTGCGCCCCCTGCCTTTACAACTGGGCAATACTGTTTTTGTAATTTGATTTAATACAGTATCACCCCCGCACATAATTCTCTAACTCCAACACTGTTATTTAAAGAAAAACAACTACTCTACATAACATTTTATTAACCAAAATAAAATATTGATAATAAAGATATTTTTTCCCCACTACTGGGAGTGAAACCCAGGGCTTTGAGCATGCTAGGCAAGTACTCTACTAAGCTATAGCCCTCCCTAAGTGTTTTTTAAAGGCACAGACCCACTAATGCAAATGTGAGGTATGACTAACACTGACAGAAATTGCTACAGTTGGGAGAGGCCATTGTGGACCAGCAAGCAGGTATTTTCCTGGTTTTCACTTCACAGCACCAGGTGCCCTGAAGAGCTCAGCTTGTTGTGGTAGAGTGGCTCTTGTCCTTTAACATGGGCTATCAGCCCACAGCCTCTCTCTTGGGCTTTGAAAACTTTGGCCCTGGGTTCTGAAAGCCCATTTCTGGCCCTCAGGCCTCTACGTGTGCTCAACAGCAGCTTTGAGGCAGCTGCCTGACTTTACTTCAGTTTTCATATTTGGTATCTAAGCATTTTGTTTTCTTGTTTTCACTGTTACTATTCAATATATTTTCTGTTACATTTCATCTCTTTGGGACAGGAAGTATATTCCATGCAGCTCAGTCTACAAACTAACCAGAAATCATACAAGTGTGTGCCTTTTTTTTTTTTTTTAAAGAGATGGGGTCTTGCTGTGTTGCCTGGGCTGGCCTTGAACTCCTGGACTCAAGTGGTCCTCTTACCTAGAACCAAGACAGGATGATCAGAAATGTATAAAGAACTTGTTATCTAATATTCTTCTCTTTATTTTTGTCCATAAAGTTGCTCAGGTTTTTAACCTTAAAAAAAGATTTCATCAGTTATGTAGATGGTTAAGTATCAAATAAGTTAAATACATTTTGACCTTAGATGTATGAGAGCCCCGCTCCAAATACCTGATATAACAATACAGGTGTCTTTTGATCGCCTCTTCATAGCCTTGTAAGCAGCATCAGCAATAGCAAAGAGATGAGGTGGTCTCTCATACAGCTCACGCCCTTTGTACTGCTCAATTGTGTCCCTCCCATAGATGTTCAGCAACTTATAAGGATTCACAGAGACGACGACTTCTCCAATAAATGTATAGATTCGTCCTTTCTCAAATCTGCACAGGAACAAAAGAAAGAAAGCACAAGGCTCTGGTTATATAGAAATACTGTTTCTTTCCTATAAGTCTCTTATCTCCAAGCAAGTCCAAATACCCTAGGAATAATTTCTAAACTGACATTTCATTGGATGAGTTTACTTTGAGAGACCATGTTTGAGGATATTCCATTCAAATGCCACTTGATAAAAAAAAAAACAAAACAAAACAGTAAGGGTTAAAAGTTAGGAAAGAGGAAGAATTTACCTTCATAGAGGCTAGGGATTTCCTGTTTCCAAAATACAGAAGGGCAAGAAAAGGGAAAAATAGTTGAAGAAAACCTCGGAGCTCTAGCAGGAAAATGGAAGTTAAATTGGTCTTGAAATTCACTTAGCTGAATATTTCCAATTATAAAGAAGCCTGTCCATTTTACTTTCTTTTCTCCCTCTTGAAACCTCACTAAAATGTCAGTAAAGGAGTAAGAACAGTAAAATCCATAATGGAGAGAATGGCAGAGAGACATTTCTGATATAAATAAAAATAATTTATTTTTTAGTGACTAAAATCCCATGATGTAGATATATCATGATTTATTCAATGACTCCCTCTGTTTCTACAAACAATACTGCAGAAAAATACACTGCATACAAATACACTGCATAATCATACCAATCAGTGTCTTGGTAAAGATTTTCAGGAATGGGGTTGGATTGCTGGTGAAAAGGTATGTCTATTTTAAAAAATATATATAACATAAACCCATCTCTTCCCCATAACCAAAGGTTAAGCTTTCCCATGTGTGCATTTGTGCGTATATATGACATATTAATAACAGATGTATTTAATAAGTGAGTACATGAGCATGGGAAAATATGGACAAATATATGTTATGATTTGTGCACCCTTGCATACACAGGCGATGCGGATGGAGGGAAATGAGGGAGAAGGCCATGCAGGTAGGTGGGAGGAGGACATAGAGGCAAAGAAAACATAGTAAAGAGCCCTGTAACTGCAATTATAAATATGGACACATAAATTTGCACAAGGAAAAAATTAAACATAAAACTTAAAAAACCCGTATGTATCCGCTATTTACATGGTAACCCATACCTATAAAATATGTGAACCAGAGCCTGACTGCTTCTACGCAAGTGGCCGCCTCCAGGACACTCCCCATGTGCATGGGTGCAGGTGTACATAGATACCAATGTGTGTGGGAGACTGGTTCTGGGATCGCCTGCAGGTACCAATCTTTGTGGACGCTCAAGTCACTCATATCAAACTTCACACTACCAGCACACACCCTACATATACCCTCCTGTACACTATTAAATCATCCCTAGGTTACTTACGATACCAAATACAATGTAAATGCCGATAGTTGTTATACTGTATTATTTAGGGGATAATGACATGCAAAAAATCTATACATACTCAGTAAAGATACATTTTTCCCTATTTTTTTTAATCTACAGGTGGTTGAATCGGAAGACATTTACTGCATGGATACACAAGGACAACTGTGTCTCACTTCCAAGGGTTGAATGCAGGCAGCACCCACATCAGCAAAGTGCTGGTCTTCAGACAGCGAATCTCTAAGTACTCTTGCTGTGTGGCCCATGGGGCAGGAAAGATGACTAAGCATTTGGGACCAGCAGTCAAGATTCTTAAACTTCCTTTAAGCTGGAATGAAGGATGTGTGCTATAATTAGGAGTGGAAATAAACAGATGCAGATAATGTCAACAGTAAATTAAAACCAAGATTTTTATCAAGCCGTTAGTATGTTATTAACTACTTTGAGGTTTCTGTGCATTTTTCTGCTGTGATTTTCCTGTGTATCCTTCCTACTGTTAGTATTTCTAGCTACCATAAAAACTTTCTGACTCTAGGGTCCTTTACATCTACATCTGAATGCTTTTGTTTACAAACTTAATACAACGAGTCCTTGTGAAAACTACTTCATCTTCTCCATCTCCAAAATGGTAATAATTGTACCCCCTCACCCCTGCGGCATGGGTTAAATGCTTTTTTAAAAAAAGTCAATTAATCTTACACTTCTGATTATGTTATGCATGAAGATTTTTAATGTTATTTATTAACATTGTTATTGAGATTACAGCAATCTAAATTAACTTAATTCCCAGTCAATTCAGTCACTAGCAAAATGTCTATACAACTCATGTTTAAAGACCCACAATAATAATGAAAAATAAGATTCTTTACTCAAGTCTTTCTGGCTTAACTTCACCAGGTAATTCCCTCCAAGGAAAATAATTAAAAGGATGAGGTTCTTTAGTTTCAATAAGTCATATAAAGGTACAAGATCCCAACGATGAATGTAACTGTATTGTATACCTAAAGTGTACCAATAAATTTAATAAAGATAAAAAGGAGCCAAAGAGTGCTATTAAAAAGTTACCTTAAAAAAAAGTTACCTCGTGAACCTAATACTTTTGACTAGGAAGCACAGAAAATATGTATGACCTAGAATATGATTCTAAGATTCCAGGTTTGCTCAGTAATGTGTTTTGTTTCTCAGTGGATGATTTCTGTAGCTATTAATATATGATTCTTGGGCCGGGGATTTAGCTCAGTGGTTTGGTGGCCTGCCTTGCAAGCGCAAGGACCTGAGTTCAATCCCTGGTACCAAAACAAACAAACAAACAAACAAATATATGATTCTTCTCTGAAGTTCTATTTTACTTCATATAAAATATTTTGTTTATCAAAATCTCTAGGCATCCTGTTTGCAAAATACAATTAAAAATACATGCATAAAATCATTATTATAATCATGCATAACTATTAACTTAAAGAGTGGCAGAGGCTCAACAAATACAACGCTTCAGCAATTTGGAAAATATTAAAAGCTCATCTTATTGAAAATTCTAAATTTGGTTAACAAATATATGCAACTTTCAATTTGGGTATGCCTCAAATCCATCAGTAGATGGTGCCAGTATACACTTTACCAGCAAGTCAGGATTTCAGGCAGCTTTGGAAAGCCTTAGGGTAAAATATAATCAGGAAGATAATGCAGCTACCTGCAGTATTTGCCTCCAGGAGGAACTGCAGTAATCATCCTAGATGACAAATAAGTTGATACCATCTCTTATGGGAGGACAAGGAGGATGTTTCTATGATCTCAGTGTGCAAACCTTTCAGGAAAAACTTTTATAATTCTTCAAATATTTATTCAGTACCTACTCTGTGCCAGACAATGGGCCTAATCCTGTGAGTTAAAAGCAGGAGAAAAAGGAAAACATGGCAAGCAAACAATAACAATAGAATATGATAGGTTAAAAAACCCCACAAACTCTAGTGGCAAAAATTATTCTAACAAACTGCTCTGAATGAGGAATCCCAAATCCCCTACATTCCTCCTTGCTAGATTCCTAATCTCTAACAACCCCCACCACCATCTTGGTCTGTTCCTGTCACTCCTGCTTTCACAGGAATGACTATCTACAGTTCTCACCAGCATCATGCTTTCGCAGTTTGGCCCTGGAATACCTTTCCCCGGGTCTCTTCTTCCCGCATGTACTTGGCAGATTCCCACTCATCCTTCACTTCCAGCTCCTCTGTGGAGTCATTCTCCGCACTCTGTATCTAACACCAGGATGAGGACCCTTGCTCAGCTCATTTCTTTTTTACCTTTAGAGCTCCCCAAATGGTTAAAATAGCTCAAATAACCATTGCTTTAAAAAAATTAAGTTCAAAAATATTTATTGAAAGGGTATTTAAAATGAAACAAATAAGTTCTAAAAAGTTTTTAATTAATGTGTGGCAACAGAAAATATATACAGGTGTCTGGAGAACAATGGCCCTTGGTACATAGAGGTTTTTTTGTTTTTGAGGTAGCCTCATTAACTTGCATGTGTTACTTTTACACAAGCTCATCTACAGTAGAAGTCAAATGTGAGCAGCTCTTTCAGATCAGTCATGGGTAGACAGTGTGCCTAGCCCTACAGAGAAGTGTGTATTTGTGTGTGTTTGTGTGTACAACAGGAAGGTGGTTGGCCTAAGCAGAGCAGAAAGCTTGTTTTACAGCCTATCAGTAAACAGTTGAAAATGTATGACAGAATAAGAATTGATATGATAGGCTTTGAAAGCTAGGCTGAGGAAGTTATATTTCCAGTCCTTTAAATTTTTTTAATTTTGAGACTTAGTTGCTTAAGTGCCCATGGTAGGCTCAAATTAAGACCCTTCTGCCTCAGCCTCGTAGAGTGCCGGGATTACAGGCCTGTGTCACCACACCTGGCTTAGGCTGAGGAAATTCAAATTTGATGTGACTAGAAATGAGAAACTAGCAAAAAAATTTTCTAGGAAAAGAGACCAATAAGGTGTTTAATGAGAGGAATGATGATAGAAATTAGGGAAAGAGAAGTTATTTCAAGGGGAAATTGAACAGAATTTTAAAACTTACTGAACTGATGGGATGATTATATATTTAACTTTGATCTGGGTATAAGAGAAAAAGGAATGTATTTCAGATTATATTTCATAGGTACTCTTGAGCTTCTAAATTAGATGTACCCACTAACAGAATTGTTACCCTTGGTTAACTTCTGGAAATACAAGAATGAAATTCATGAATTGGTACCACTGTACATGAAACCAATTATAATCAGGAAGAAAATTCTGTGGTCTACTGTATATCTAGTAAACTCTTTAATCAAAAGTATTACTCATTTGTTTCCTGAAGAACATATAACTTACTGAATAGTTTTTGTTAATCACTTAGATTTGGCCTGATTTCTTACCCTGTTCAATGCAAATGAAATCTTAAGGGCTGAGGACAACCCTGTTTCTCAGGAGATGCTCCGCTCTCTTTCCATTTTTTTGCCATTATGTTCTCAACCAACTGCAATGTGGGTGCCACTTCCACACCTCAATAAATCCTAATCAAACTTTCCAAAGTAAGTTCTGAAAGAAATTGCTAAGTTCATTGGTTGATCTTCTGTCCTTTATTACATAGCTTCTCAGCAGTGTTCAACGCGGAATTCTATTTCCTCTGTATCCTCTTCTCTGTGTTTTTCTCCTACTTCTCCACTTTTCCCTTTTAGCTTCATTTGCTGCCTCCTTTTCTAGTGAGCTCCAAATATTCAAGTTCTCTAGGACCAAGTACAGAACCTACTTCTCTACCACTGAAGGGATTCCCAATTAAGGAGGAGAGAGTAAGGATATCTTGGCTCTATTCTACCCTTTGAAAATTAACTATAAGAATAACAAAACAAAACCAGTAAAGAAAGTGTTACCTGTTATAAAACATTAGCCATGATTCTGAGCCACTGCACATGAGAAAAGGTTGTGGAATCCTCTGAGAACCAGACCAAACTGAGCAGGAAGCTAAGAATGAACACAGGCCTCTGCCTGCTCAGACTCCAGAGCAGAGTTCCCCAAAGTAGGCTGCAGTTCCCCAGTAGCCAAACTAAAAATCTTTTGCTAAGGATGTCACAGTATACAGGTGGCCTCGAGCCAAATTAGTCTCATTTGCCATGTCTGTGTAGCTGCAAGGAGGGCCTGAATGATGGTTAGGTAGAATTATAATAATTTTAAAATCTTAAGCAGGCAGGCTATTAGTATTGAGGTAAAAGAGAAAATGTAGTATGATTTCTCTGGAGCAGATGATCTTGATAAATGAAGAGGTCACCTAAACCACCTCCCACAAGTCTTCCAGCATATCTACGGGAATTGCTGGTTAGGCAAGATGCTTGCCATTTCAGGACAGAGTGCTGGTAAGAAAGGATTTAAAAATAACAGACTCCAAACTTAGTGTTCTAGGCACTCCACATACTATCTTCTGACAATTAATATGGAATGAATCACGTCTACTCAAAGATGACAATAATCAAAGTGAACCAGAATGGGGTCCCTAAGAAGTTGTTATGGGGGGAAAAAAGAAGAAAAGAGTAGAGTAGGTAAAGAATTTGACAAACAGAATACAGGTTAAAAGTCCCCTCCTTCCAAGAATGAAATATCATGAAGTAGAAAAATTATGAAAAGAATTTCTGTATTACTGCAAAGAATGTAAAGACCTCCAAAACAAGATATCAAAGATGTAGTTTTAAAAAATCCTGCTTAGAATCATCTTTTTAAAAATGAGACAAGAAGCTGGAAAACCTGAAGAAAAAGTTAGAGGCAAAAAACCTCCAAAGCAAGGAAGGTCATATTAAAAGACAAAAAGGGAGGACCAACACTGCTGCAGAGAGGGCTAAGGAAAAGGATGGAGACAGTATGCCAAGTGAAATGGGAAAGTGAAATTAAAGTAGAAAGAAGGAAATTATATTTTAATATCTGACATTTCAAAATAGTAAATAAATATACCAATAAAAGCATCAACAGATGTTAGAAAAGGGACTAGACACCTGTGGAAAAAAACAAAGCACTGGTTTGATGGGTTAAACTGTGTCCTCCAAAGAGATAGGGTGAGGTCCTAACCCCCAGCCTCTGTGAACGTGACCTTATTTGGAAACAGTGCTTTTACATACGTAACCACACTAAGATGAGGTCATTAGGGTGGACCCTACTCCAATGTGACTGGGTCCTTACAAGAAGAGGAAATAACATGTGGAGACGGAACTCTATGTAACAACTCCGAAAGAAATCACCATAAGGCAGCTACAGACCAAGGAACCAAGGACCAACAGCCCCCACCAGAAGCTAAGAAGGGTTCTACCCTGCAGGTTCCACAGGGAGCATGGCTTGCTGACACCTTGATTTTGGACTTCTAGCTTCTAAAACTGTGACACAATAAATTCCATAGCAATCCTACAATTAAAACTAATTACACCTAAATAAATTCTATGAAAATGTTTCTCACTCAGTCTCCCTTACAACTAGAGAAGTGCAAATCAAATCAATGATAAAATGTCTTTTCATTGATAGATCAAGAGATTTGATAATGAACAGTGTTAACAAAAATACGAAGTCAGAAGAATCACTTAACTGGCCTGCCCATACCACTCTTAACCCCTTTCCAACCCATTCTCCACACAGCAGCAAGTGTAATCTTAAAACCTAAAATTTAGTGCAAGCTCCTAGTAGCAATCTTTTCAATGGAAAGCTTCAATCCCAAGTCAATCTGATAGTCAAATACCAGCTTACCACACACCATTAGCCCCATCACTGTGTGCTCTGGCCCAGAGCACAAGTTCTTTCCCTCTCCAAACCCCACACCTGTTTGACCCAGGGTCTTCACAATGAGCTACACTCCCAGCATACCCCCTCTTTAAAATTATGAGACAAGGTCTTGCCCAATCACTAAGTTGTGTGGACTGAGCTTGAATTTACTACTTCAGCCTCCCAGAGTTCAGGGATTACAGGCACAACCAGGCCTGGCAAAAGTAGCTTTTTGTCTGTCTCCAGGGGACTAGACAACCTACCCATCTCGTTTGTTGTTATTTAATCTTTAGCATGCAATACAGAGCCTACATTAATAAGGGATGGTTATACATTTGATGAGTAAAAGAAATATAGGAATGAATGAATGGGTTCCTTGGGCCCAACTCCATCTTCTCTTAGAAAATGGTTTTGTATCCTACTTACAGAGAAAATTCAGGCTAGTGTGAAAACCCTTAATCTACCATCATTATTTTTTTCTATATATGTTATTAGTCCCTTTCTTTCTTTCCCCCTCCCCTTCTTATGACTCTCAAAAGTAGACAGACAGAAGGGAGAAAATATAGCAAACTGCCACTCAGTTTTTAAAAGATAGACCAACACCCACGTCCCATTAGAAAATATTCTACTCTTGAGCCAGGTGTGGTGGCACATACCTGTAATCCCAGCATCTGGGAGGCTGAGGCAGAAGGGTTGCCACAAGTATGAGGCCAGTAAAAGGAGATGCTGCCTCAAAAAAACAAATAACAACAACAAAAAGAGAGAGAGAGAAAGTATTCTACTGTTTTCTTTTTGAGGACAATTTCATATCATCTAGACATGAATAGCAAATTTTCTCTCAGAAAAATAAAAGCACGGCACCTACTTCAATCTCTGACACAGGGTTTTCATTGCTGAAGAGATTATATGTGGGATTGAACTGGAATTGGAGGTATCTGTACCAACTCATGGTGTGTGGAGGGGCAGAGAGGGGAGTGAGGAAAAGAGAACTGTATGAGTGCATGCTGCTACTTCAGAGCACTGAGAAGGAGTAACTCCCAGTAGGGGGGCAAATTAACCTCGTCTGAGTAGAATAAAAGACTAAGAAAAAAAGAATTCTCTCTCACTGTCTGTCTTTGAGATGGGACATCAATTTTTTCCTGCCCAAAGACTGAAATGGAACTGAAACTATCAGCTCTCCTGGTCTTTAGGCCGCTGAACTCAGACTAGAACTATGCTCTCTTGGATCTCCTGCTTGCTGACTCTAGATCTTGGACTTCTCAGACTTAACAATCATGTAAGACAAAGCCCTACAGTAAATCTCAGATGAGTATAGGGCATTGGTGTGGGTATTATGTATCTCCATCTCCTATTGGTTCTGTTTCTGTGGAAAATCTAGACCAATATAAATGTCAGGATTAGTAGTAATTTTGGAGGAAACCTAAGAACGAATATATATTATATTATATATCATTATATATCACATCATAATATATATTATATAGTATATATCACATATATCAATACATGATATAATACATTGTGATATAATATATTATATGTATTTTTGTATATAATATATATTATATCGTGTTATTAATATATATGACATAATATAGTATATATAATATATTATATATATGTTTACAATTCTGGAGTAATTTTGGGAATGAGTTTTCTGAATTGATTCTGGAGTTTCTGGAATTGGTTCTTTAATCTAATTAAGGATATCTCCTAGTAGTGAAGAGTTGAAAGTTTATGATTTGATTTGGAAATAGAGATGCAAAGTATCTCCATTGCACATTCCTAATCAATGATTTATAAGAAGCAAGGCGCTAGCAGAAAGTGTATACAATACTTCTGAATATTTTTGGAAATCTAACAAATATAGTGACATTGGATGGTGGCTCCTAATGTTGCAGGACAAAACAGCCCAAGAAAAGAATGAGCTGAGAGATTCCAGTTCCCAGCTCAGGAGCTGTACAAATGGTCTGAAGGCTTCTAGGTGTGCCCTGAGAGACAGCCTCACTTCCAGAAGCACAAGACTGAGAACCAAGACTACAACAGTGCTTTCTGATAAAAAAGGGAGAGACACAACAATCACTTCTATGGCATCTCACTACACCATGTAAACCGAATCTAATCTGGGGCAGGCTAAGACTGTCTGAATTGAAGGACATTTTTCAAAACAACTGGAAAAGCTGAATAACATTCCAGATTATAAGAAATTAGAGACAAGACAATTAAATGCACAGCATACTCCTAGTTCAAATCCTAAACTAGGGGAACACTTGCCATTAAGGAAATTATTGGAACTGATGAAATCTATATTACCAGTTATGAATACTAGAATTGTGCCAAAATTACATTTTCTGATTCTGATAATCATACTGTGGTTAAGAGATTGTCCTTTGTTTGTAAGAAACATGCCCTGAGTTATTTAGTGGTAGAGGGTCACATTGTTTCCAATATACTCTTGACATGGTTAAAAATTAACTATATGCATATAAAAAATACACAGAAAAGAGAAGTGGAGAAACAAATACAGTAAAATGCAAACAACTGATAAATAATAAAAGAGGGTTTCCTATAATATTCTTGAAACTTTTCTTTAGGTCTGAAGTTATAACAAGTTTAAAAGTTGCTAATTAAAAATCCAACTTCCAAGTCTTTTTACATAGTGAGCTTATTTACCAATTGTGAACAGATAATATAGACTCTTGTGAAGGACTTACAATGATAGTGAAAAGTGTTTCTCATTTTTCCCATTGCTTTGTTCCTCAGAGGCAACTACTGCTGCTGATGTCTTATGAATTCTTCTAGAAATAGTTTATGCACACAGATATGAATACATACAGTTCTTTGTATGTAAATGGCAACTTTTTTCTAATTAAAATATTTATCTTGGCAAAAGTCTCATATACATAGATTCAGAAAAGCCTGATTTTTTAAGGCCTGCATAGTATATCCATTTCATGGGTAAATAATATTATATTAGTCCCTATTGAATAGGTTGTAATCAACCTTTTGTTATAATGCACAATGGAACTATAAGTGTAATTGTACATATTCCTTTGTGTACATGTATCTGTATACTTGCAGAACTGGAAATGCTGGTTCAAAGGATATGTACAATTTAAATTTATGAATTATTGTCAGATTCTTCTTCAAAGAGATCATACTAGTTTACACTTGTATCTACTTACAATGTATAAGAGTTTGTGCCCTAGGGTGTGTGTGTGTGTGTGTGTGTGTGTGTGTGTGTTACTAAGGATTGAACCCAGGGATTTCTTAATGATCTACATTTTTAGCCTTTTATTTTTTATTTTGAGACAGGATCTCACTAATTCGTCAAATTGCCCTTACTGGGCTTGAAATTGAGATCCTCCTGCCTCAGCCTTCCAGAGTATTGGGATTACAGGTGTGCACCACCCAGCCTAGCTGAGGTGTGTGTTTTTAAACCAGTGACACTGGATCATTTTGTAAGGATGGCTTATATTGTAGTTTTATTTTTAAAGCATCTAGGCACCTGCATATGCAATACTCATTACGTGACTGCCAACTTGCAGTAAGATTCAGTCTGCCTTCTCAGTTCCTAGACAGGAACCTCTCCCAAGGTGCAAGCGCCTAGTTTCTGCTTCCTGTGGCTGAATCATGGTTGTCATGTGCTGGGGTCACTTAGTGTTACCTCCTTAGTATAACTAAACAGTCCCAAGATAGGCAGTAGCAGTGTGTTGGAAGGATTATGAGCTTTCGAGTCACACAGTCCTGGAGCCCTGGGTTTGGATTCTGGCTGTGCTAGTTACCGACCGTTGGCATTTGTAAACATCTGTGTAATAGTAAGTGCCTGTGTGCCACGCACTGCACCGAGAGCTTGAGTTCAAAGAAGACACCCTAAAAATCATGTTGCTTGACATTTGAATTATTTAAGTGTTAACAATATCAATAAAAGCAGTCCTGGTACTTCCTGATTTACACAGCATTAAGCTCATTCAGATTAGATGCTTTACTTCGACCTCTTATTGACATACTATAGCCCACAATTTCCAAACCAGGATGAGGAAAACACGTGAGAAGCATCTACACAGCCCAGCAAGGAAACACACCAGAGTTCCTGGGCCCTCAGATAGCAGAGAAGAGGGGCACACTGAATAAGAAAGTGTCTCTGGAATCTGGCTGCAGTTAGGACTAACTAGCTCTATGATTATGTGCAAGTAATGGAAACTCTCTGTGCCTCACTTTTTTCAAATGAAAAGTGGGACATAATAGTCCTGCCACGACCTGCACAGCGTAGGGTCCGAGGCTGGGGAGAGTGGTGGGAGATGAAGAAAAGACCACGAAGAGACCAAAATCATTCTTTTTCTTTTTGATATGGGAGATTGAACTTGGGTCCTTGTACTTGTGAGACAGGTGGCAGCACCACTGAACTAAATCCCCGGCCCTCAAGATCACTCTTGATAACTGGGACCAGGTGGGGCCATAACCTGGTGAGCCAATGGCTGCCTGGTGTCCAATACGCTATTTATAGTGCAGGAAGGTGGGGTAACTAGTGCCATGTGACCCACGTGGTCTAGGCTGAAGGTGATCATCTTGTGATCAGGGCATGTGCAGAAAAGGAACAAGGACACATAATGTAACTGTCTCCTGGGGCTGCGCCATCCAGGATCTACAATCTGAGTCAAACACACTGACTCTCTAATCTATGGAGGAGAAAGGGAGTAGATTAGAGGAAAGGCCATCTTCAGACTCAGCCTGAGGCATAGTACTGTATTAGTCTTCTTTCCATCACTATAACAAAATAGTTGAGATAATTAACTTATAAACAGAAAGGGATTTCCCTCTTAATATAAAACAGAAAACATTTATTAACTCATAGTTTCTGTGGCCAGGAATCCTAAGCTTAGTTGGGTGGTTCTTGGTGGTTCTTATGAGACTGTCAGCCAGGGGTACATTCATTTCAACCTCTACTAGGGCCAGAAGATCTGCTTCCAAGGTCAGAGAGAAAAGATTTATTTTTGACTTGAAACTTTTGAGGTTCTAGTTCATGATAATATGGACCCTGTTGCTTTGGGCTTGTGGCAAGGCAGCACATAATGGTAGGAGAGCATTGTGCAGCAAATATTCACCTCATGAGCCAGGGAGCAAAAGAGAGGGACAGTCCCTAATACCTCAAGGTCACATGTGCAGTGACCTAAAGACTGTTCAATATACCCCACCCCTTATAAAGGTTTCACTACCTCCCACCCCCAGGACAAAACTTTTAACATGTAGGCCTTCAGGAGACACTCAACAGTCAAACTACAGCAAGCCCCTACCTCCTAGTATTGTTGTAATAAAACTCCACATAAAATGTTCAACAAATCACTGGTGAATGCTAGAAGCACAATTACACTATGTCCTATTTTTATTATGAGCAAGACTATAAGTCCTTTAAATATCCTTACTGATATCTTTGATCTTATTTGTATTCATTTCTTCATTCATCCAATTAACACGTTATCAGTGCCCATGTCCCAGACACTGAGTTATGTATGATAAACTGTAGACTCATCTTCCCTGTCCTAATGTAAGTAAGGAGGAGGATAAACACTAAATCATAGAGAGGAAAAAAGGAAGGGTTTGAGGGGTACAGAGCAGGATTGGGCCTTCCCAAGCAGGGGTGGGGAAGGCAGTTAAGAGAAGGTATCAGCATGCAAGGTCTTGCAGGCATACAGGATCTGGAGATTTCTCTTGAGGCAGAATTTTGTGTATTGACCGTACACGATTTTTTAAAGTTCCCTCTGGCTGCAGAGTATAAAGAATTATAGGAGGCCACTGTACTATTCCCTGGAAGGGAGAAAAGGGACGTGGCTGGGAGGAAGCAGTGGTGAGATGGAGAAGAGAGCAGGTTTTAAGAGCAGAAGACTTGGGCTGGGGATTTGGCTCAGTGGTTCTGCTGCCTGCTTTGCAAGTGCAAGGGCCTGAGTTCGATCCCCCGTACCAAAAAAATTAAATTAAATTTAAAAAGATCAGAAGACTTGATCAGACAAGATAACTTACAGAATAGAGAAGCCAGAAAGAGAGGACAGGGTTTTTCACACAAGTAGCTAACTGACCATGATACTGTTGACTGACGAGGGAAGGGACAACAGAAGACAAGAAAACTTAGGAGATAACTGGGATTGAGGCAGCTATGCTGAGCTAAAGAAACCTAACTGATATCCAAGTAAAGATGTGTCTCACTATTCTTTCTCTCACAGTGAAGATATTTCTCACTATTCCTTCTCTCAAATTCACCCTGACCCCTCGACACAACATGAACAACACAGAGGACGCACAGAGTATTGAGATCAGAGGAAGTGATCAGTATCTTTGCATGTCATGGGTGGGCAAACACTGCAAGGAGGCCAAGTGCCCTCTGCCCAGGTAAAATGAAGAAGAGAGGAGATATGTCAGTTCTGTTTTAAAACTTTAAGCTAACTGCACATTATGTCAAGTTGCTTAATAATTTTACCCTTTTAGTGTAAGCAAATAGTAGAAACAAGCCCATCTTCCTCCCATAAAAGACTATCTATTAAGGTGCCAGGCAATTTTGTTTAAAAAAATACAATGAAGATGCTATACACTGTACAATGTCAGTGTATGAATAAATCACAACAGAATTACTTAGCTATGAAATACTGAATGCCAAATAATGACAGGCATGAAGAACTAGACCAAAACCTAAGAATGAAACTTTCCTAAGAAATACTATGCATGAAAAGAAAGAGAAATACTATGTATGTGTGTATATATGTGTGATTAGAAAAATACATATATATATTTGTATGTATGTGTGTGTGGTATTGTGAAGTAAATCCAGGGTTTAGCACAAGCCGGGCAAGAAGTCTCCTACAGATCTAAACTCCACAGCCTTGAAATTCTTATTCATAATAGTGATACTAGCTTTCTCATCCAATCAGCAATAAATTAGTTTTTATAACATGGGTCTCAATTTCTGAACATTTTTATTCTTTTCATTTATTCCATGTAAAAACTATCTCCTGCTACTATAATAACCATTTTGCTACCTAGCTTGCTTACAGAAGTAGTTACTTGTCTCTTGCCTGAAGTGAGGAGTTAGCTATTTATAAATCAACAGTAGTCAGGAAAATCTAGGACACCTGGGCCTGAGTTAGAAACCCTGATGATGGGAACACACACAATTTACATGAACTGGTAACAAGTAGGGATTCTAGATAATATAAACCCTTGAAGTACAGCATTTAACACTTAAAAAAATTTTTTTTGAGACAGGTTCTTACTATGTATTCCACACTAGCCTTAAACTCCTGGTGATCCTCTTGCCTCAGCCTCTGAGTGCTGGAATTACAGACATGGACCACCACAGTAAACTGAAACTGAATGCTCTTTTAAAATACATAAATTGTATGAAGGTCTTAGGACTAGGGAGAAAAAGCTTACACTGGTGTCATGATGATACCGGTAAGAGGCTTCTTTACTTACATGGTCCTTAAGAATCACATCCATGGGAGTAGAGGTAACTCTAAATTATGGGAAACCTACCCAGTGTACCTGTCACTTTCTAATAATTAAGCCTAATTTAGTAAATGACAGAAACCCTAATCAGATATTGCATCACTTTTTTAAGACTTGAAGTTTCCTATTGCAATTTATATAATATGTAAAAGCTTTGGTTGTATTTAAAGCAAGGTTTTCCCGGTGTGACTGAAAATCTTTAGGCAGCCAGATAGCAGCTTTTGGGCAAAGGCTGGGCAACAGTGATGACAGGAGACACAGAAGAGGAACAGACTGTTAATGATGGTGAATGGAGCATTTCCATTTCAGTTTGCTGTGACACTACCTGTTTCATGTTCAACAAACAGATTCACACAGTACAGTTGTTTATTGTGCTCCTGTTTTGTGCTAAGAACTATGTTAGGTGTTTTTCATTTATATTGCTATTCATAATTTCACCAAATGGAAAAAAAATTCTAATGCCCTCTTCTGTTGATGGTTCCATGTAAAACTACCACACATTTTCGCCAATTGCTTTCAGTCTCTGCTCTCTGGATAAAAGTGAATTACAAAGTAAAGCTCTCGCTAGTCTGGACAAAGATCCCTTTCTACTGTAGAAGGGACCCATACAAACAGACTAGGATGCTCCCACCAGCTCCTATGTGTTCAGCATCTCTTCCTGTTGAAGTGGACTAACAGCTACCATGGCCGAGCAGCGGATTTCAAAGGCAGCAGAAATACTGAATGAATGAATGAATGAATGACAAGATAGCTATCAATCTTCTCCTTCCTTGGTTCTCCTTGGCATACCTTGGCAGAGTCTGTAAGATCCTTTAAAGTTTGGAAGAGTGTTCACTTTGACTACCTTGGCTCTGACTATCCAGGAAGAGGGGATATCTTTCCATTTTCTAGTGTAACATTTAATCTTTTTACAAAGTATCATAGTTTTCATTGTAGAGGTTATTTGCACTTCCTTGGATAGGTAAACTCCTAAGTGTTTAATTTTTCCTGATGCTATCGTGAGTTGTACTGCTTTCCTAATTTCTTCCTCAATGACTTAATTATTGGTGTACAGAAATGCTATTGATGTTTTATGTGCTGATTTATCCTGCTATAATACTGAATTTTAATGCAAGCTCAATCAAAATACCAACAGCATTCCTCACAGAACTAGGGAAAACAATCCCAAAATTCATACAGAAGCAGAAGAGATCTAGAATAGCAAAAGCAATCCTGGGCAAAAAAGCAAAGCAGAAGAATCATAATCCCAACTTTCAGTTATATTACAAAGCTACAGAGTTAAAAACACGATGGTACTAGCACAAAAACAGATATGCGGATCAATGGCACAGAAAAGAGGATGCAAAAATAGTCTCAGACATATTCAGCTATCTGATCCTTAGCAAAGGGATCAAAAATGTACAATGAAGGAAAGATAGCTTTTTTAATAAATGGTACTGTGAAAACTGGCTATCCACATGGAGAAGATTGAATCAAGACCCATGTGTCTCACCATGTACTAAACTAAAATTTAAACAGAACAAAAATCTAAGTTAAAACAGAAACAATCTTCTGGAAAATTAAATAGGTAAAACTCTTGAAGTGGTAGGCACAGGCAAGGACTCTCTGAATAGAACCCCAGCTGCATAAGAAATAGCATCAAGAATCAACAAATGGGGGCCGGGGATTTAGCTCAGTGGTTCTGCTGCCTGCTTCGCAAGCACAAGGACCTGGGTTTGATTCCCTGGTACCAAAAAAAAAAAAAAAAAAAAAAAAAAAAAAAAAAAAAAGGGACAAA
>NW_022900925.1:20575898-20612359 GCF_012274545.1 Fukomys damarensis
AAAAAAAAAAAAGAATCAACAAATGGGATCATATCAAATTAAAATGCTACTGCACAGCAAAGGAAACGACCAAGAGTGAGAAGACAACCTACAAATGGGAAAAACTTTTGCCAGGTATTCATTGGAGGACTAATATTTAGAATGTATGAAGATTCAAAAAAATTAGATCCTGGGCTATTTGCCTCAGTGGTGCTGTCGCCTGCCTTGCAAGCACAAGGTCCTGAGTTCAATCCCAGGTACAAAAAATAAATAAATAAATAAATTAGATCCACAAAGACAATAAAAAAAATGGGCAACTGAAATGAATCAACACTTCTCAGAAGTACAAATGGCCAACAGATACATGAAAAAATGTTCAACATTTCTGGTCATTAGAGAAGTGCAAACTAAAACAACACTGAGATTTCATTTTACTTTAGAGAGGATGGCTATCACCAAGAAATCAAATGATAACAAATGCTGGTGAGGCTGTGGGTGGGTTGGCAGGGCCCTTCTACGTTGCTGGGAATGTAAACCAGTACAAATATTATGGAAGGCAGTATGGGCATTCCTCAAAAAACGAAAACTAGAAATTTCATTTGACACAACTATTCCCTTTCTAGGTATCTTCCCAAAGGAGTTAAAGACAACATATTACAGTGATGTTACATTTCTATACAACACAATTCATAATAATTAAATCTTGGAAGCAGCTTAGATGTTCATCAACAAATGAATGAATAAAGAGAAGTTGTATTTACACAAAATGGAGTACTATTTTGCCATAAACTTTGAGTCATTTGTAGGAAAATGGATGCACCTTGAGATCGTAATGTTAAGTGAAACAAATTTGTCACACAAGCTTAAATATTGCATGATTTCTCTTACTTGAGAAATCCAAAATATAAATAAAAAATAAAAGATAAGAGGGAGACAGATCTTTCACAAAAGAGAAGGGACCAAGAGATGGAGGAAGGGGGACGGGGGGGGGAAGGGATTAAAAAATGAATTAAGATCTCCACGGGGAATGTGATCATTATGTCAACATGTACTAATAAAAAATAAAAATTGAAAAAAAATCATTTACAGTTACATTTCCTAATGTGACTTTTTAATGTCTTACATTTTGCATTATTCTTATGGTTCTTACATTTGGCTTTTTCTTTTTTTCTTTTTTCTTTGTATTTCTATGTGTCTGTGTTAGCACACTTCCTTATTTTGAAGGTTGAGTGAGGTCATCTTTCTTCCCGGGCAGTGGTGTGGAACTTCTGTCATTTAAACAGCCTTGCTTTTGGGCAGTGGACATGGACCTCCAGGGAAAGAGGGAGGTTAGATACACATACTGGTCTCATGCTGTGAGTATCAGGGGTATATAGAACTTTTACAGTGCTAATCTAGTACCACTATAACTCAGCCTCCACAGGGAAATCAGGAACTCAGGTGGCATTCCCAGGCAAGATATCAACAGCTGTGTCCTGAGGGCTCTCAGTAATTGCTAGTCATTTGGGGATAGTGTTTTTATGCTAAGAAAGGAGCTAAGTTTGGAAGGTTTAAAGAAGATATAAAAGGTGAAAGATATCAACTTTACCACTCAGCAAAGACTTTTCATCTTTAAATGATATCAAAGATGCTGTACAGCTTTGTTTATACATTGTAATTGAGTTTCCTAAGACATTGCAAGCAAGATTTCTTTTTATTTTTACTTGTTTCTAGTAAACTGTCCTGAGACCCAGGAGAGTTTTTATAAAGGGAGGAGAGACTTGGAACCATTGAGAGTTTCATTATTAAAATCTCCAAGTATTAAATGGGCTTGTATTCAGACTATAAAAATCAATACACTCCAAAGACAAACATGATTTGGACAATTTAGTACTCTGCTTTAACCAGTCAGTCCATCTCTTCTTTTGAAAATAACTGAGTATTGTCTATACTTAGGAGTGCCAGACATTAGGAAGTGAACCAAGAGAATAAGAATGTGGTGGCAAAGAAAAAGAGTCAAACTAAAAACAGATCAAATACATCAGGAAATGGAAAAAACAAATAATTTTCCTCATTTTTTTCCTTAGTTCTTTTAGCAGAAATTAAATCTTTTTTATTGCTGGATCAAACTGAGAAAGGAATTTATGTAGGTGAATGGGTTGCCAATTTAAGACAAACACTGCAATATTTATTTTTAAGTGCCACCCCAACCATGACTGTGCATTTGAAGCTTCATGGGCCCATAAAGGAAAGCTTTGGCTGAGGCAAAAGGTAGCTGTCCTCTGCGTCAACCTTGTTCAGTGAAGCACTACATAATTTCTCTAAATGTTAATATTACATTTCAGAAAAGTAAAAGCTAAAGCTACTTGTAGATGGTATTTGTTCCAAATATTTTCTTCAGCAAGTCTCATCATCCTTGGTATTATAAGAACTGAAACTAGAGATGTGAGTGAATAACTAAAAATATTAAAATTCTTATTTTTAAATTTCTGGAATTATTCTGTCTCCAGTTTTTGGTTATAATTCATCTAAGTATAAGTATAAGAAGTCAAAGATTTGGCCAGGAATATTTGCCAGTATATTTGGCAGAGCCAGGACTCAGAATACAGCTGGCTCACTGTGTGTGTGGTGGGGCCAGGACAAGGATTAAACTAAGGTGGCTGGGGTGTACAACAGGGTCAGGGGTCCAGGCAGTGGCCTTGCCTGCTGGAGAAATTGGCTACATATAGGAGGATTGAGAACCTAAGTTGAGAATAATGGAAGCCAGGTTCTCTCTGCTGCAGAAGATAATTACAAACATGTAAAAGGAAAGACTAAAATAAATTCTTTGGCATTGAAGTAGAATGAGAGATGTCAATATGAACTCATAATATTTAAATTAGACAAAGAAATAGCCATACAGTCATCCCTTGGTATCCACAGGGATTAGTCCCAGCACCCCTGTGTCTACTGTGGGTAACAAAATCCACAGATTCTCAAGTCTGTTTTATAAAATGGTGAGGCATTTATATATAACCTATGTAATCTTCCTGTATATTTTAAATCATAGTGCTTGATTAACTACATATTCAAGTTTTGCATTTTGGAACTCTGTGGAATTTTATTTCAAGTATTTTTCATCAACAATTAGTTGAATCTGTACTTGCAGAACCCGCAGATGTAGAGGAATAACTGTAGACGTAAATGTGTGTGAGCGCATAAACAATTCCCTGCCTACTCCCCAGCTCTGTTTGCTGAGAAAGTCTAAGGGAAATGTCATGTTAGTAACAACCAAACCTACAACTTAGATCTTGATTTCAAAATGCCACATTTTGCTAAGGGAATCAAGGTATTTGGAGAAATGGTTGACTCCATCCCGGGAACAAGGAAAATACAAGATGAGCCTGAAGTATCCTAATGAGGCAGAACATTAGGAAGTTCAAAGAATAGCTGGACCATGTCAAAGACCTTACAGTCAGCTGAAAGGGGCTTTCACTACCCAAATCTGGGATAAATAGTTTAGTTTACTGGGTAAAACACAGAGACTGAATTCTAATGTGGACTGTTATTTATTTGTGGGGTATCTACCCCAGGGCCTCATGCTAGGTGAGTATCCTGCCGTTAAGCTACATCTCCAGCCCTATTTATTTATTTTCTCTGTCCTCGTTGTGTGGATTAGTTTTTATCCTGACAAGTCTTCTAGAAGATACATACCATTGATTACAAGGATGATCAAATGAGAATAAACTGGCACAAGCCCACCACCACAAATGAACAAATGGCTTAATTAAATCTGTGTTCTGCTCACAGTATGGGTGCCTGTTTAAAGTACTTAATATGTGGATGTCTGCACATCAGCGTATTTGAATATATTTTGCAAATAAGGTCTTTCTTTGGGCACAGAGAAGCAGTGCATTCATTATGGCAGGATACTACCAACTGGATGCAGATACAAATTGCTTTAGTTAATGCATACAAAAATATTTTTCTAAGTTGTACTACTAATATCAGCTGGAGGAAAGTATTTTTCCTGGGAAATAACTTATAAAAGATGGTATCAATTAGGTTGGCCTTAAATTTTTCCTTTCCTCAAATTCTGACTAAAAGATAAATCATTTAGGGAAGAAAAATCTTTTTCACTGTTGAAAATCTGTGGTTGAAACTCAGCTTTGACTTTAAAAATAATTTTCATATTGAAACAATTTCAAACTCAAAAGTTGTAAGAGTAGTGAAAAAACTCCCAAATATCCCTACTCAGATGATTTTTCCAATTGTCAGTATGTTTTCATATTTGTCTTATTACACGTTTGAGTGTATATACATATAATTATGCATTTTACATACATACATCTATTTCACTTAATTAATTAAACAGATTATAGTAATTTATTTCTGAGATCAATTTTATTTCAACCATAGAATTACATATTATTTTGCTCTTTAAATGATGAATAATTCAAGTTATGAAAGGCAGCTGATGGGGCTAGAAAAACTGAAGGTGGTTTTGTTTTGGCTTGGTTTTTAGGTTTGTTGGCTAACTTACATTATTATACCCTAGTCCTGTAATCAAACTAAGTTGTCTATGGAAGCCAGGAAGCCAGACAGATAAGTGAAACAGAAAGGAAGTGAGTCAAGTAGGGCACAGTGGGGACACTAACAAGCATGTGCTCTCTATAAATGTGAGCAGTGGTTACTCTGGCAGATGGTTCCCATTCTGAAATGTGGGCAAGTTGTGCCAGAACTTCTGGTTTTTCAAGAGAAGTTGAAATTTTTTTATTCAGGGATACTATCCTATTTTAAAATGAGACTAATGTTTAAAGAAGGTAAAACTAGTTTGGGCATTTAAAAAATGATTTAAAGCTTGCATATAAACATCATACTACCACCTGACAGGTGTGACAATAATTTCTCTTTAATTTCTGGTCATGACTAATCAGAGTTGTAACGCCATAAATAGGTAATACACATTGTGCAAAACAATGAGAAAATGACCCTACCAAAAGATCCTACAGTCGATTCTTTCGCAAAGGAAGTGATGTAATATAAACTGCATTCTGCTGGCAAGGATTGATTCCATATTACAAACAACATCTGCAGAACAGAGCTTTTAAAGGAACCTTACAGTGTTCCTACTTATGAAGAATCTGGTTCAAACCCAGTAATTACCAGGAAATTTGTGATGATTCAAAAGAACAAAGAATTTTGTTTAAAAATTTTAAAACACAAGGGAGTTTCCTTTTACATTCAAGGGCCAAGATTAATGTAGTACTATCCATACTAATATATTGCTAACTAGTAGGATTAATGGTTAAATTTACTTTAAAAATGTTATAACTGATAAAATCAATTTGATTGATGCCTTTAAACATCTTATTCTTTGAGAACTACTTCAAAGCCTTTTCCATAGGCTTTTCTTGGTATCACTAGCTTGAAGGACTATCTTCTCTGGACTTTTATGACAAGTACTGTCTCCACAATTAATCTGTCAATCCATTCGATGCTGCCTCAGGAAATTCTCCTGTTGTCCTTTCAAGCTTTTAAATATTCCTACATTTCTTTACAGTATTTTCTCCAATAATTCCTAGAGCAGTGTTACTCCAGGTGTTCTGTGATTGGTCTATGATAGTATAGAGATAGTGTTCAGGGACATGTAGGTAGTTTGACATTACAGTCCAAGAGAGATCTGTGGACTCACTTTGTTAACAAAGCATAGACCAGGGTAGATGCTGTCAGATTCACCTGCTGAGATCACATGGTAAAAACCCAAGGTGGTATTAGTCATATGTAGCAGCACCACATTAGATAGTATATAGGGACAGTACATCAAATCTAACTCAAAAGTATATACAAATCAGGAGATATAATTTAGTTTTTATTACTTTTGGTGTTTACAATAATTTTAATTTTTAATAAAGCCTGCTTTTAAATTTATAATTTATCATTATTATCTAACTTAAGTGCCATGTTCTGGTGAATGTGCCTTCCATTCATATAGTGAAACATAATCTGCAATGTATTAAGAATTGGGGCCTTCACAAGGTTTCTCAGTTAGGAGAGTGCCACACTCATGAATTGGATGAATGGCCTTATAAAAGAGGCTTAAGAGAGTTTTGTTTGTCCTGTCAGCCATGCAAGTTCTCAGCCCAAAGACAGCTTCCACCAGAGCAGGCCTTCAACAGATACTGAGTCTGTTGGTCCCTTAATCTTGGACTTCCTGGCCTCCAGAACTCTGAGCAGTAGATGTCTGTTGTTCAGAGATGATCCGGTCTGAGGAGGCTAACTGACTGATGGTCAACTTGAGTGGGAATGCCCACTTGATCAGAGTCAGCATGGTTGCAGTAATGCTATGTAAGGCGAATGGGAGGAAAGGATTTCAGCTGATCCTCCTTGCTGCTGCTTTCCTTTGGCAGAGTTTTAGGGGTTTTTCTTTGAAGGTGCTTTAGCTGTTTCTTTCTCCAGGGAGCTTCAATCTTCATCTTCATCTTGGACATAGTCTCCTGGCTTCCAGTGCAGATCCCTCAGCCTTCTGCCTCAGATCCTTCTGCCTTCTGGCATAAACACTTCAGCTTCCAGCACTGGCCCTTGGGCCTTTCCAGTGCAGATCCTCCGAATGCGGATCCCTTGGCCTCCATATACGGACTTGCACTGGACACTGCCATAGGCTTCAAGCCCTCAACTGGATCCTTCAGGTCTCCAGCGCAGGGACAGACATATTGCCCTCTTCTACATCTGACTCAAGTAAGTACTGACTAATACACAGTCTAAGATATTTTGTTATAGCAGCCTGAACAGATTAAAACATTCAGTAAAATTATTTTTAATTCTAATCCTTTGCAACACAAATTTTGTAGATGCTTCTATCCCAGAAAGACACATCTTTTCTGAATGTGCAGTCATAGTGAATCAAATTATGATGGTGGAAGCATGTCCAGAGAAATAATGATCAGGAGTTTATACTAGATTTTACTTGGAGACATGATTTCTTCACACACTGACTTTGGAGCCAAAAGTCATAATAAAGTGTGTTATTTGCAGAGATGTGTGACTAAAGGAGCAAGAAAACCAACAAAATTAGAAAGCACTAACATGTGAAATGAAGACATAACTTCAAAAGCAAAAGAATTCTGTCAAAAAGAAGTATGAATTTTAAAAAGCTGATATTTACAGGTAGCCTAAATCTGTTGAAGGACATTAAGGGCATTAAGTTCAGGGCAAGGCTGGTCCAGAGAAGCAGTAGTCTTGGACTGGGTTTTTGAAAGAGCTTCTGCAAAAGCCACAAGATCTTTCCTGGGCTTCTGAGACTAACAGAGGAGCTCAAACAACATCTTGAGGGCCTTTGAACCATCTTTATTTTCAGGGTATATACAACCTTAGGGATTAAACTGTCTCCTGGGATTTGATGAGAGGTAGAGCTCATGACTATAAAAGTAACTTTATCCCATTATATCTACAATGTTTTGCTGTTTGTTTTTCAATTATTAAGAGTTTAAATATATTTTAATGTATATTTAAATTAATGTCTGGCTTTGTGGAAAAGGCACATTACCTGTAAAAGTAAACCTTTATATTCTGAATGCTTAAACAGCTCTAAATGTTTCTTAGGAGCAAGGATTATGTCATTTGTTACTGTATTTTTACAGCTCAGAGGGTGTTTGGCTTTCCAAGGCAATGCTCGTCAGTCCCCTACTTGTTCACTATGAATGAGTCACTTATTGCTTTGCCTGCCCTTTAGCTGCAGCATGTTCAGGAAAGGAGTGGTACACAGTAAATGGTGAATGGCATTTCCTCGTTTATAAAACTGGCAACATATAAGGTTTAACTAACATAAGGAAGTACAAATATATGTGGATTTTGCAATTCTCTCTGCTCTATGCATATTGTACATGCATATATAGTAAGATGAAAATTAATTTCACTTAACATAAATTAACAGTTGTACACTTTAGATTTCTCATTATTTTTCATAGAGTTCAGTTAATTTAAACCAAATTTTTAAAACCCACAAAAATTAATATATAATTCTACTATTTTAACATATACTAGTAGAAGTTAAAGACTATGTTTAAGGATGTTATTGATATATTGAAAATACTTTAAATAATAAAAATATTCAGTAACCTTAGTCCCACTCTAGAAGTTTCTACTATTAACAACCACTCATGTATCTTTCCAGAAAACTTCATGTGTTTATAATCCTTGTATGCATATTGTACAAAGATATATAATATATAAAATATATTATAAATCATATATTTTAAAACAAAAATATTTTTTAAAAGTCAAATAACTTAGTTGACTTACTTTTTTAAAAGGTCCCTTAGGTTTTAAACAATGTTATATATTATGACACACGCAAATACTATAAAATCTGATATACTTTTTTTCCAATTAGTACGCCTTAAATACCATGGCAAAGACGGGGCTATGTTCTCCACAGTTCAACCCTCCCTGCAGTTCGGCAGGGCCATGTCATTAATTCCGGCCAACAGGCTGTGGGATCTACAGATTTGGGCCAAAATAGAAAAGCTGGTGCACACGTACCATGGGGTTGGAGGAAGCTCTGTATTTGGGAGGCAGAGTCACAAGACTGAAGCAGCAGCGTGAGTGCTCAGTTACTGCCTGGGGAGTCTCCTAGACACATAGAAGGCCTTATCTGGATGGGAAGACCTCCATAACCTTCCCTTTCCCTAAGCAACACTCACCTCATTAGCATTTCTGCAGACCTCATTTTTCAAGACAACAGTATAGATAGGCTGTAACTGATACACTTTCAGGCTGCTCCTAGTTTTGTTGTTGCTGTTTTTACTATAAACCATGTTATCATTAACATCATTTTACCTGTAATTTTGCCAGCACATACTATATGAAATATTTCTGTGGAGTAAATTAGTTCAGTATAATTGATGGCTCATGGAATAGTAGATTTTTAAAAAACTAAGTCATATTTCAATAACTAAAATTCAAAACTTTCTAAAGGAATGCAGGGGGATTGTCTCTCACATCTTATTCCATAAGCTGCAGTCTTTATAGATTCTGAAGATTGTAAACATGAAAAATACCTAGATTATTCATTTTCAGTCAGTTGGCTATTTAAAACTAAATTACCGGGCGGGGGATTTAGCTTAGTGGTTCTGCCGCCTGCCTTACAAGTGCAAGGACTTGAGTTCAATCCCCAGTACCCAAAAACAAAATAAAATAACAGCAACAACAAAACAAACAAAAATAAATTACCTGTGAAAAATCACCCAGCCCATCCTGACGCAGACCACTCAGCCTTTTACACCCTTCCTGAGTCTGAATTCTGAACTTTGTGTTTGCCTCCTGTCCCTCCTGCCAACTCCTCCCCAGCCCTTCCTTCCTTTCTCAGCCTCCTTCTGGCATCTATGCATCCTTCCCTGCAGCCTCGTCTGCCACTCACTGTCTTTGGTTCCAGACCCAGCCCACCACTTTCACCTTCCCACACAGCTGTGTCTCTCACATCCATCCCCTGTTCTCCAGCCCCATTCCTCAGTCTGACTTGATTTTCCACAACACAGATATTTCAAACACTGCAATAGGCACTGTACAGCTTCTACCCACACCCTTCCCCTACCCTTCTCTGCCTGAGTCTGATTCTGTTCAGATGATAACTCCTTGCTCAGCCTGTGTTCGGGAAACAGAATCGTATCCCCAGCTCTAGGGGTGTGGACTTTGGTCAGTCTAAGGTAAAACTGGAGTTCAAGTCCTCTTGTCAGTGATCATATTAGGAAGATTTCCCTGGATCTAAGTGAAGATGAGGAGAAATCCTTTAATGTTTTAAAGTGTATATACGGTGGCATAGGTTTTCACCTTGAGGAGAGGGAAGATGATGTGAAGGGACAAGTCAAAATCCTGAGAAAATGTGAAGGACCTGGATGAAGGAAATAGCACCCAGGTCCTTCAGATCACAACTGAAGAGATGAATCACTCAACACTGGATTCATCCTTCTCTAGGCTTTGTGTTATAGGAGAGATGTAACTTTTCTTGGGATTTAAACCACTTCTAGTTAGATTTTCTATTATTCATAGCCAAAGAATCCCTCTGTGAAAAGGAGGTTAGTTTAACAGAAACGTTGGTGGGGTTGGTTTAAACTGAGTTTCCTGTGGAATGTCCAAGTGGAAAAAAGATCAAAAGATGAGCAAGAGAAGGAGGATACAGAAATTCAAAAATCAGTATGGAAGTGATGAAGTCCCATAAATGGCTAAAGTCACCAGGCATGATTATGACTCATGATGGCTAATAATTTTTAAGTGCTCACAATTTTATGAACTTTCATTCCCATTCTACAGGTGGAAAAAATTGGCAAGCAATGTCTAGCAACTTGCCAAAGGTTAAAAAGGTAGAGGATGGTAATGCCAAGATTTAAACCTGGCCATCTGACAGCAGATAATTCTTCTTAACCCTTTTCCACTGCACTACCTACATTTAAGTCATAGGAAGAGAAAACAATGGAGTCACATGTAATAGTCAGGGAAGCAGAGACAAAGTACGAAGTAATAAAAAATCAGTTTGCACTGGAGGGAAAGAATACAGCACGACAGGGATAAACTTTCCAAGTGAGGAAGCTGAAGAGACACAACTACAGCAGTAAGTCAGGGGAGAGGGATGGAACCTGTGACAGCCTGTGAGATCCTGTGTGAACGAGGGAGAGGATGCAGACATCCAGCAGATACTACACATCAATTTCACCTGCTACACAGTTTTAGTAGCACATTATAATACATACACCTTTTTTGCCTTGCCAAGATACTAAATGACTTATGAATTATGAAAGTATTTATTGAGTACCTACCCAATGCCAAGCATTACGTTAGGTAGGGACTTCATATGCATGTCATTACCTCATTTAATCCTCATAATAACCTTATCCGTAATTGTCACATTATCTTTTCATGAACAATTTCATCAAGCAAATATAAATGTAGAGTCATTCACACCCATCATCCAACCCATCAATATATCCTATTAATTCAACCTCCAAAATATATTCAGTTGTTCAATCTTTTCTCCTATAAATGGTCTTTTATTTTTCTCTCATTGAGTTTATTGCTACATTTTAGGTATACAGCACAATTACATTCATTATTGGGATCTTGTACCTTTACATGACAGGTCTTGGTTCTCATTTTTTCCCCTTGTCCCTGTGCTCCCTTCACCCCCTCCTCCCCTCCCCTCCTGTAAATAGTCTTTAGCGTTAAGGATTTCCCAATACCTGGAAAGATATTCATAGCACTGACTTCAGTCTTCCTTCATATGTCCTCAAATATTACCCTATTGACAAGTCTGAAACAGTTTAGGTTCTCACACATACTATAATTTCCATTTATATAACAAATTTTTATTGTGCTAGGCAATATACCAAGGGCTAGGTGCAACAGTGACCAATATAATCATGGCCTGTTTTCCTCCAGGCAGCTGAGCAGGGGACACAAGTCAGTAAAATGAAAACAGCATGAGGGCTGTTATAACAGAGAAAATGCAGAGTGATCAGCTGAGTACAAAAGAAGGGCACTGAACCTAGACCTCAAGGATCTCACAAGAAGATTTCAAAAGTAACACCTACATTTACAATAAAAGGATAGGCAGTGGTGGAAGAGTGAGTAGTGCTCCTCAGAGGTCAGAGTGGGGCAAAGGTGAAAGGCTTAAGAAAGAGAAAGCCACGTTTAAAGAACAGAACATTGTCAATTATCTCATTAGGATCTTATGTACTATTAGAGTTTTTCATACCAGAGAAACTATTCGGTATTTACACATGTGTGACTTATTTCACTTAGGAGTATATCCTCAATATGTATCCATTTTCCTATGAATGACTCTAATTTCTCATTCTTTATGGCTGAGTAGTATTCCATTTTATACAAAAAACACATCTTTATCCAGTCTCCAACTGATGGGCAAATGGGCTGTTTCCAAGTTTTAGCTATTACAAACTGTGCCGCTATAAACATAGGTGCGCATATATCACTGTGATGATTCTTTTAAAGGGCTAAAGGTGTAGGGAAAGTGGGATGGTAGGGGAAAGGTAATAAGGGAAAAGAAAAAAAATATGAGAAAATGAAAAAATGGAAATAAAGTGTTTGTAAATGGGGAGCGGAGGAGGGGGTTAAGGGACAAGGGGAAAAAATGAGAACCAAGACCTGTCATGTAAAGGTACAAGATCTCAATAGTGAATGTAATTGTATACCTAAAATGTACCAATAAACTCAATTAAAAAAATGTATTGCATACCTGAAATTTGCTGTGAGAGTAGATCTTAAAGAACTTTACCATAAAAAAGGATAACTATATGAGTAGATAGGCATGTTAATTAGCTGAATTGTGGTAATCATTTCACATTAAATACATTAAAACATCATGTTATATATTGTACATATATAAAATTGTTATTTGTCAACTGTACCTCAATAAAGATGAAAATGAAAAATTACAAAAAAATAAAGAAAAGAACAAAGCTCACTAAAGCTAGAAAGAAAGTAGAGGCAAAGGGAAAGAGAGAGAGACAAGATAGGAGATTTGACTGTTGATGATGCAGGTGTTATAAGTCATTAATAAATTTAGAATTGGGAGCTGGGGAGGTGGCACATAACTATAATCTCAGCTACTCAGAAAACTCAGGTAGGAGGATCACAAGTTCAATGCCAGCTTGAGCAACTCAGCAAGACTCTACCTTAAAATAGAATAAAGTTTAAAAACTAGGGATGTAGCTCAGATGTAGAATGTGTACACAGTACACACAAGACCAAGGGTCCAGTCCCTAGTATTGAAAAAAATGCTGAGGGGTGAGTGGCGGAGTATTTGCCTTGCACATGCAAGGTTCTGAGATTGAATCTCAGTATAGGAAAAAAAAAATTAGGTTTTACCCTAAGAACAAGGGAAAGTCACTATGGATTTTAAAGTGAAAGCATGAGATGTTGGGTTTTGCACTTTAGAAAGTTAACTGGCTACAGCATGAAAGTGTTAAGACTGGATCTAGGGAGACTATCAGTAGGTAGTTAAGAAACTGCTGCAATCCCAGGACACTTAACTGAGACCTAAAATAGAGCAGGTTAACAGTAAAATTCAAAAGATATTTAGGAGACTGAACTGACCTTGTCTGAGGCTGATCAGGGACAGGTGAGATGGTCAGGAAATACGAATTAAGAATGACTAGATGCCTGGCTTGGACTTTAGGTGGAAGGTTGAATACAGAGTAGGTTTTATATGTTGGTAAATTTCTCAAGGCAACAACACTTTTTAGAACAAGGACTTGCCAGAATCCAGGTCAGTTGTGTATAAAATACTTCTATGGGGACGTTTAAAATTTATTCCTTCTTTTTTATTCTGCTACATTTATAAATAAGAGTTAGCACTCTTTGGATTTGCAAACACAGAATGTAACCTTATAAAATGGTGTGTGGGGGGGGAGGATAAACAAAGGACCTACTTAATCAGAGTAGCCATTAGTTGGCTGTTAAAAGAAGAGCTGAGTAATTTGGAATAATGAAAACAAGACTAAGAATTAGCAGACTATTTTAAATATAACCATGTTTCTTCCAAATGGAATGCATTCCACTGAAGATATAAATTAGGCATTCTTGAGATTTTAAATACTCTGGATTGCTATAGTCCTACTAAAAACTGCCTTAGGGTAATGCTAATTGCAATAACAAATAAACCCCAAACTTTCAGTGGCTTAACACATGAAGTGAATTTGTAATCCACACATTAATCCAGCAGCAACAGTTCTGCAGGGAAGGGGTGGGCTTTGATGTATGCAACAATGACCTTCTGCAGAAACTCTTCCATCTTCAACACATGACTCTAAGTAGGCATCTGTGACTAGTCAGCAGAAGGGGACAGAGAATGGAAAAATACATGACTACTTTGTCACACAGTACATACAGAACTACAAGAGGAGGTGTGCCACAAAGGACAGGAAGCAAGTTTCGGTGAATAGTTAGCAGCTCCGTTGTAGATGATAAAACTCTGAGGACAAGATAACTCATTTATCTTTGTACACACTAACAGTATGCTGAAGAAAATAAGTGTTAAGTGCTCAGATATAATTCTGTTGAAAAAATACTTTATGAAAACATTAACTCATAAGAGATCCACTTTACTGCATAAACTGCTGTTGAAAAGATTAATTGTGGAGTACCTAAATGGTTGGAAAAAATAAAAGATTGATATGGTCTTGATATATAGAAGTTGCTTATTTCAATCTGTATTATCCTTATTCACGAAGAAGATACCAAGTATATTAAGGTAGAAGAAATCATTCCAAACTCTTCATTCAATAGGAATTATGAATAGTATTTCCATAGTACTGCAAGAATCTCAGTGAGTAAGGAATTGCTTACATGTTTTAAATTTTCATGTTAGCCCTTATTCTTATAGTTTTTACAAAAAGCATAGTTATTATTTTAGGTAAACCAAGTACAGAGAACCAAAAAAAGGTCCAGATATGGAAGATCTTCCCAAGAAACAACCTCTGTTTTTGTAATTTGTTTCTCTGAATAGAAGCTTACAAACCATGAGGAAGGGGCTGGGGATTTAGCTCAGTGGTTCTGCCGCCTGCCTCACCAGCACAAGGTCCTGAGTTTGATTCCCGGTACCAACAATAATTTTTTAAAAATTCAGACAAATTTGGCCTTTAGGAGGAAAGCAGAGTACTAACGATATCCAACATGAGACTACACAATCTGGGAAAGGTCTGAGAATAAAGCAGGGCCCAGAAGGATGTGAAGATTTGACATGTAAAGCAGGAGAGCCAACCAAGCATGTTCTACACCAAAGGGACAGTATAGGCTGCCATGAGAAGAATTGGAAACTTCAATATTAATTATTACATTTGGTTTTGAATTTGGAAATTATTTAAACAGTTCTTTTGATGTCTCTGTACCTGATTGCTGTAGCACTATTAAAACTGAATTTAAATAATTCAGGTTGCTCTTAATGGACAAAATTTGAAGAATAGACTACAACTCTTTAATAATATTGTCAGATATTAGGTGTGGTTGTTTAAATATGGTTTGTCACCTCCAAAGCTTATGTTAGTGTTTAATCTCCATGGTTAAGGATTAGGAGGATGGAAACTTAATCTGACTATGGTGTTTAGAGGTGGGATGTTTGGGAGTTGATAAGGGTTAGTCATCGGGGTGCAGCATCTATGATGGAAGATTTTTTGTTTTCTAAAATGAGGGAGAGAGACCAGAAGACACACAGACACACACATACACACACACACACACACACACACACAAGGGTAGGTCTTATTTCCTGTCTCTGGCCACTTAATGCTCTGTCACACCTTACAACTTTCTCAGCAGAAGACTGTCACCAGCTGTAGCCCCTTGACCTTGGACAAGAGCAAAAATAAACTTTGCTTTATAACTTACACAGTCTGTGGTACTGTATTTTTATGTACAGAAAACAAGGGCAAAAAAAAAAACATTTGAATGTGACTTTGCTTTGAAAATACTATACTATGTATTTGCAATTAGTAAACCATGAATTATTTCATTGTATTTATACTGTGGTTTAATTTAGTGGATATATGTGATAACTGCAGATATTACAGAAAGTTATTGGATGCAGCTTTATATATGAGTTTGAAATTCAGTATCAAAACACACTAGGTGCCCAAGGCCACTGATATTGGAAAGAGTTGTGACTCATTCTGATTCTCTGTATTCCAAGAGCCCATGCAAGTGACCAACCTTTCACCCTGCAGAGTTCTCTAAACAAATGTTTGTTATGCTGATGTTTGAACTGGTTCTCTGCTGCCCTGGAGTCTCTGATGATTCTCCCCAGCACCCTGAGTGGTGGGTCTAGGTGAAGCCTCTGTATGGAAGAAAGGTTGGCTGAATATCCAACAGCAGCTCCAGCTCAGTGGGAAGACAACTACAGTACTGGGTTGAGACTACACTGCTATGGAGGAAGATATGAGATTGATAATTCAAGACCTGTTTAGCTTGAAGATCAAAAAGGGGAGCTTGAAGGTTCCAGGTTCTTTTCTAGAACAGATGCTGAAAGATCAAGAAAGGTAAAGTAAAAGGCTTGCTCTTCTCTAGCCCCAGTTTTGGAGGTCAAGGAAGCATTGCAACATTTGCGGTATAGTCAGAAAGACCTGGGTTCAGGTTCTGATTCCATCCCTTGCTGAATCTTTGATCTTGGGTTAGGAGTTAACTGTGAGTTGAGGGTGTTACACCACACAGGGCTGCAGTGGAGAACCTATGGCATGCATGCTGTAGCCGGCTGTTATCACTGAAAACTCAAAAAGGGTCACTATCACTGACACAGTGTTATAGTGAGTACCAGATGAGACTGAACAGGCCAATCTTGGGTCCAGCTCTCTATGTCTGAAAGTGGTAGAACTAGAAAATCTTTAAAATATTTTCCTGCTATAATATCTTATGAAGTGCTACTTCATTTTCAGTTAGAAACCTCTAAAGAGTAAAAAGGAATTCTACTAACAATTTTGATGTCACTTCTTCCTTGCTTTCCCTCAAACTGGAATATTAAAAAAATAGGACATGCCTGGAAAGTGTTCAACCTACAAATATGGAAGTCAGCGGCCATTGAATAATAACTGCAGCTGGTTATTCACTTTATTCTGAAAGTGCCTACTGTTGCTGTAACTTTTAATTGAAAATTTTATAATATTGGCTACAAGTGATCTGAAATGACACAACAATATGCTTCATCATAGAAGTCAGTTTGTCCTTTTTTTTCCTGGTTTGGTTAGTTTGGTTGCAAGACAGGAGGCTACACTACCTTGATTCTGTCTAGGAACATTTGCTGTGAAGTAGGATCTCACAGGAATCCTGAGGTAGAAATTGCTGGAACAGAAACTGAAGGGCCATCTCACAGAGTGTCTCTCCTCTCATTCAGTCCCTTCCCCACCCTTAACAAAACAGTTCTCTCTGCTTTGATTGCAGTTTCAGCTCTTCATTACATCTGACTAACAAATGGCCGTGACCTGCTATGGCACCCACTGCTGTCATTCTCTACCTTGGGTACTTTCAACTGGATTTTATGTTTTATGTACACATATGAAATTTTTCTGCAGGAACTGTCCACACACATTAGATTCCTCAAAAGTTCTCAAAAAGTAGTAAGGACCACTGTGCTTCTATTATAATCATTTATTTTTTTAGTCCTGGAGCATGTGACCTGAACCAAGAGGACTGAGACATGAACTAAACTAATGAGTCTATATATTAAGTATTTCAAAAGCTTACATTCCCTCTTATGATGTCATTAAAAGTATAAAAGTGTCCTTTTGCAAAAAATTCCCTTTCTCTACCAAATTGCTTTTGCCCCTTTCGTGGAAGTCATCTGTCCATATCAATGGGCAGAGTCACGTTCTGTTTCATGGTATACCACCTTTAGTTTCTACTAAAAATTCTTGTAATCATTCAGACTTCCAATAGAATAGTAATGATACTACCATTTATGGAGCTTTGAGTAAGAGTGAAACAGTGTTCTGAGGGACCTGATGGTGATTAACTATAGCATTTTCAATTTTGAAAAGGCCATTATAGAGAATCTAGTATTTTAAGATAAAATTGGGATTTACGTAGGCTGCATCTTTGCCTGAGGTCACAGAGCCATTAAGTGATAGCTCAAGTCAGATCCAGACCCAAACCCTCTTTCCCCAAAGTCTGGGCTCTGGTCTAACTCACCACACAAAACTGCCTCCCTGAAAGACAAATTCATTACCAAGGAACATAATGGCAGTCAGCCCAAGAACACTTACACAAATAAAAAGCAAGTGATAAAAGCTGTACTTCTAAATCATCATCAAAGGATAGATTATTCAATTAAAATTAGATCCCTATTCTTGTACGTTATAGGAAAATAAATTCCAAATGCATCCCCAGTACAATAAAACTACAGAAATAGAAAAAAATATATAGGTGAACATTTGATTTGGAAAGGGTCTATATAATCATGATATGAAACCCAAAGACCATAAAAGGAAAAGCTGACAGATTTGACCATATAAAAGTTTAAGTCTCTTATTTGGCAAAAGTCATTATACACAGTGAAAAGGACAAAAGGAAAAATACTTCTAGCTTCTATAATAGAAGAGTAATATTTATAAAGGAATATAGTCAGTAAGAATATGATAAATAGTAAAAAGGCTATGAAGACAAAATTTTGAGAATATAAATAGCTAAAATATCTAGGAAAAGATGTTCTACCTTACTAACAACCCAGGAATGTACAATAAAATAGTGACATTCCATTTCGTTCCTACTGAATTAACAAAGGTGTTTACATTCACAAAATCTGGTGCTGAAGAGACATGGTTAAATAGGTTGGGCATAAGAATCAGAGAGAGGAATTTAGTACCAAATATCAAAGAGCACTAAAATGATGAGTGTGTCTGCACACAAGTAGCTCAACAATTGTAATGTAGGCACACGTCCTACAGAAATGTTAGTGAGCCAAGTTTGCAAAAATATATATACACAAGGATACTCAGTAAAGCATATGCAGAATAACAAATTATTACAGGGGTCAGGGGCTGGGGATATGGCTCAGTGGTTCCACCGCCTGCCTCGCAAGTGCAAAGTCATGAATTTGATCCCCAGTACAACAAAACAAAACAAAACAAAAAACACACAAATATGAGCAGTAGAGGGAGGAGAGCAATTATATTCAAACTGAAAAAAACATACAGTCATTGGAGTGAGGCAGAATCCAATATACTCAGATGGAAAATGGTTAGGATACATTGTATTAAATGGAAAAGAAACCATGATACACATGGAACATTACTATGGTATGGTCTCTGTTTTTAAATCTGAATTATTTTCACACAATCATTTTCCCTTTTCCTCTCCCCTCTTCCTCCTTCCCTCCTCTTTACATTTAACTGGTTGGTTGTCTAAATGCAACTCCCGAAGTATTTATTTTTGGGGAGTAGGACTGATGGAGGGGAGGAGAGGAAGAAAATTTCACATTTCATTTCACTTATTTCTGACTGTTTAAGTGTTACTAACATGTTTTTATTTCAGCTATTAAAATTAGGATAAAAAGTAAACAAATTAAAAGCAGTGAAAAATTTAAAATTTAGACTAGAGGGTTTTACCTAAAGAGCAACATATCCTTTTATCTCAACTGTGACTTATGTAAAATTTTTGATACTACAAGTACTTGTTGAGGTTGTTCAGCTTTGTACATATTTTTCTCAACCAAATGAAATATTATTCCAACAAAAATTTCCATAATACAATACTTTACAACACCAGGTAGTTCCTATTTCAGGGCGAATTTTCTTAAAGTAAGATCACATGCTCATACGCACTGAGTTTTGAAACTTTTGGTATTTCTAATTGCTGGGCATGATGGAGGTTAACTGCTTCCTTAACACAGTACTCATTTTGTAAATGACAGAGGATATTAAAGTGCTATGGAAGCATTTATTTAATTACTTTATTCTGGGAGTGGACTACTCTAGGAAGTATACTACTTCAAGAATTTTAAGGTGTTTTAGGATCTTGATGATACATCCTCTCCCCCTTTCTGAATGCTGGTTCCTTCTCCCACATGCGTACCTCCACTTCCACAGAGTTCAGCCACACTTTACTGGACTTGCCAGTTCACTTATCTGCAGTCAACATCCCCTTCCTCACCCAGTTAGCACAAAGCCCGGACAGGAAGTCAATAAAAGTTTTGTTAACATGAATGAATAAATGCTTTTAGGACATATGTGAGAAAAATTTATAGGGATGCTCTACTTACAACAGCCAGCTTAAGTTGTGGTTTCAAAAAGAATAGAAGCTTCAATGCTCAGTTGCAAATGAATAAATCTATAGCTTAAAAAGTTACCTATAGAAAAAATGTGCATTGCTTCAAATTTCTGTTATTTAATAAAAATTAATACCAAGCAATATATATAGCTGATCCCACACACCAAAAATCCTACCCTGATTTATAATACTGCAGAAACTACATTTCCTATTCTCCTAATGGTGAAAATTGTTATCTGAACAGAAGATAACCAGTCAGTACTACTTATAAACTAATCTGATGAATATGAAATTATTTTGAGGAAATATGAAAAAGTACAGTATTTGATTATACATTTCTCATGCTACTGCATAATTTCCTGCCAAAGTCTGATACAATCATAGTCAGGAATCATATTGTAGGATTCCACTTAATATGGGGTACAGAGAATAGTCAAATTTATAGGTACAGGAAGTAGAATGGTAGTTACCAGGAGTCAGGGGAAGGAGGAGAAGGAGTTATTATTTAATGAGTTCCAGTTTGGGATTATGAAGTTTTTCATATGGATAGTGGTGATGACTGCACAACATTGTGAAGGCACCCATACTACTAAAGTGTTGAACTATGAAAAATTGTTTAAAGTGTAAATTTTGTTACGTATATTTTACCATAATAGAGACAAAGGAAGCATTTCATTATTTTTTAAAGCTTCTCTATATTTTAAAACTTCCTTTTTTTTTTTTTTTTTTTTGGTACCAGGGCTCGAACTCGGGTCTTTATGCTTGTGAGGCAGGCGCTGGAACTACTGAGCTAAATCCCTGGCCCAAAACTCCCAATCTTGCCAATCAAAATGCACACACATGCGCAATTCAAGAGAAAGACAGGGGGTGGGGTGGGGTGGTGCAGAGAGAAACAGCAGGGAAGAAAAGACATCACTAAGTTTAAAGACAAATTCTAGAATCTACAGCCCACAAAGCAGATGGTCAATGACTATGTACACAAGGAATTGTCCTTTATGCCAAAGTAATGAGGAAAAAGTAAGCTTTAAAAAAACACACTCTCCTTTAAGCAGACAAATATTTTCAGAAATCTGACTTACAGGTAAAATATGATGCCTACTCTTATTTACAAAGCATATTTTCACTAGGGAAAAAGGGATAAAATTATGAAAAATCAAGAATGAACTTTTATTGAGTTGGAACCATACCACTGGTGAAAGCACGTGACCACAAACCACTAAATACTGGGCAAAGAAGGAACTACTGGACTTGGGGGAGGCAAAAAGTACACTGGAAAGCACTCTGAGTTAAGGCCCAAGTGGACAGAGCTGATGTGGAAGCCAGTGTTATTAATGTCAGGGATTATTTTCCAGAAAAGTTGGCAGTAAGAGGTAATTGTTTTAGGTAAGTAAATCAGAGTCTCTTTTTATTCTCTAGTTATATCAGAAGGAGAAGCCAGGAAGCAGGTGTGGACAAATCAACCAGAGAATGAGGCCCCTCTTGGCAGTACTATGCCACGTTCCAATGTTCACTTTAAGTCTGTACTTGCATGTGGGGGCAGGGTGTGGTGACAAGGAGCAGGAGACAGGGAAGGAAAACACCATGTAAGACAGTGCACAGAATCAATCATTTCATACCATTAAAAGTGTAGAAGAGCTAACCTATTTAGAGTTCTTACTTTGTCCAAGGAGGCAAGGTGATACTCTATGTGCATTTTTCTCTTTTATTCTGTCTTATTGATTCTGCTGGTTTTGTATTATTATGTTTCTATTTTGCTGCTATGGAAACTGAGGCACATACAAGTTGAGTAAACATCCCTAGAGCCAGGGTATTACTAAATGACAAAGTCCGGAGGCAAACCTTGGGACTGACTCCAGTGCTCACTACAGTCACTGAGCTGCACCGCCACAATTCCACAAGCAGGAGAAAATAAGTTAGGAATAAAAATGGAAATGATGGAAACTAAATATGCTATCGTGCAGGCCAAAATAAACTACGAAACATTTACTTTTGAGATGAAATCCTGAAATAGCAGCAAAAGGCAGCCTAACATGGAGGAGGAGCTAAGCCAGCACTGGAGCGCGGAAATTAGATAAGGCCCATTCTGAGTGCCCAGGCTGCTTTCACCCTTCCCTACCTTTGGGAGGGAGCAGATTTTATCTGTACATCAGACACGCTCATTTTCAAATGGATGGGTAAAATTTATGCCCAAGTTGAAAGTTATTTTTCTACTTTCAAATATATATATTCTGTATTAATCCTAGAAATATGGGGTTTTTGCAGCCATACCAGAGGCTGTGCCCTGGCTGTATTATTTTCTAGGACTAGGAGCCTTGCTCTTCAAACAAGAAAGGAAATAGACACAGTTACTGGAATATGCGTCTTGTAGGATTTCTGTAAAGCAGAAACAAGAAGTGCCTAATAGGAACTGTCACAAAAAAAGGTCTCTCCATCCTCCCTTTCCATTAATCAAATAAACATACATTTCTCCTCAGATGAAAACAACTGATTTAGTAGGTTAGTGATATTTTAACTAGCAGATCATCAAATTTTCCAGGTAACTGAAGCTCAGCCCTAAAATCATACCTACAGTTAGAAAATGAAAGGTCTGAGACTGTCTTCTATGAATACAGTGAATTGATTATATTTATTTTAGCTTTCTTAAAACAAATTTTACTTTATTCACCATAACTATGTTTTAGATAATGGGGGTAAGTGGAGAAAACTGGAAAATGAAATCAAGGTATTTATCATTAAAGTCTCCATCCAGAGACAACATGCAGGGCATTTGAAATGGCATTTATCACAACATTATACTGAATATAGGGAAAATACTAAAACTGGTTATTAGCATGGTACCCTAGGAACTGCTGTCACTGAATTAAATACAGGATGAATACAAGAGGGAAAGCAGATGTAATTTTCTGAAAAACAGCCGAACATGAAGCTGACAAAAATAATGCTGCAGAGACATAAAAAGACATTAAAGACATAATGAAAGATAGTTTTCTACTATTTGTGATATGAAGTCATTATTTTTTAAAATCATGAGGAAATTTATTTATATATCTATATCTATATATGTATATGTATATATAAAAAGCCTGGGTAGCTAAACACAAAATCTTTAGAATGGTTATCACTAAATAGACTTTTTTCTTTTTTTTCCAAGATTTATTTTCTGATTTTCCACAGGAAGTTTTTTTTAAAAAAGTGGACATAACTGCAAAAGGCAAGGAAAGGTGAAATTTTTATAAATATATTAGTGGCCTGTGGTCAACAGACACAAGAAATAATGTCACAGATTAAAAACAATATAGATTTTGGCATAGCACTAAGCAGCAATTTGACAGAATTCCAAACTAATCAGAAATACTTTCAAAATTCTGCTGAGGAGAATAACATTTTTTAATCATATGATATTTAGTTGGAGGAAAAAGAATAGCTTTTTGTTATATTTTTACTGTTAGGTCATGCTGAGCCTTTACTGCCAGAAACCTCTGAAAAGTACCCTCTCCTGAAGGCACGCAGATAAGTCCTCACAGATGGAATTTACTTTTTTATTCTTATTAATTTGTGAATACTGCTGAAGCAGTGTTTTCAAATAACAAAAGACTTAGTAATCCATTAAAACATCTGTGAAAGAAGAATACATTCACCAGGTTTATACTAATTTGTTTTTATTTTGGTACTGGGGACTGAACTCAGGACCTTGAGCTTGTGAGGCAGGCGGCAGCACCACTGAGCTAAATCCCCAGCCCACTAATTTGTTTTTAGAATGATGGTTTACTTACAAAAGTAACCTATGCTCAAATCTGAATAAACAAGCCCCCCCCAAACCACACAATATAATTACTGATGTGACACAGAGCAATAACAAGAACTGTGTGCAGTAAAATATTGTACATTATTGCACTTATTAACTCAATTTGTGTTCCAAATTTGTGCTCCAAATGGATTGCCTTCTACATACCTAAACGTAACTTACGTTGGGGTTTTTGTACTTGGGTTTACATATTATTCTTAAGCAAATATTTAAAGTTCACTGTGACCTGCTGCTTTCCTTTCCCAGAATTTGAATGGTCTAGCCCCGTAATCAAGGATGCCATTATCATTACACATAAGGGCAAGGTGCTTTTCACCATCTCCTTGCTTTTTCCAGGTGAGATAATGTAATCCTCAACTCAGCTCAGCCACTTACTAGATGTGTGATTTTGCATAATCATCTTTCTAAGCTTCTGCAGTCTCATGTATAAAGTGGGGGTAATTATTGTCTTGTGGGGTTACAGAGAGTCATTAAATGAAGGTACAAAGGCATTTAGCACAGAGCCTGGCAGGAAGAAAGTAGCCCAAAACTTCCATGTAACTACCACAGTTCAAATTCTGCCTCTACCACTCTGAGCTTTCTGAACTTAGCAAGTTATACCTCTTTGTCTGTTTCCTCAATTACCAGATGCAGGTAATTTAGGGTATCCACCTCAGTAGTACTGTTCAGAGTTAATTCAAATAAAGTGCTCAAACTATGCTTGACACAAAGACCTTACATGAATGTTAAGTCCATGATGTGAGCTGAGAGGAAACCAGTAATAGCACTTCCAGGTGACTCTTAATTCTATTTTCCTCTGCCTAAATCCTGTCTGGAGGACTCTCTTTAGTTTTTTGTTTGTTTGTTTTTACATTTAATATCTATTAGATGAAATGCCTAATGCATAATTGGCTTTCCATAAATCTTAGAAAAATGAATGAAATTCATGAACTCAGTCTCTATATTTTTCTTTGGCAGATGGTGTCTGAAACAATTACCCCCAATTTTCTACCCATGTCTAAATGCTCACCACAATATATTCTTACTAAATGGCAATTAATCATGTATGTTGGGGCCAGGGATTTAGCTGAGTGCTGCCATCGCCTGGCACAAGGTTCTGAGTTTGATCCCCAGTACAAAAAAAAAAAAAAAAAAAATCATGTATGTGAGGACAAACATTAAAAGGGTAAAAGATTTCAATAATAAATAAATACTCATTTTGTATCATTATACCAAGATGGCTGTTTTCTATAATTATTTACCAACATAAATAATAATTTTTCAGTAATGATACACTAAAAAAAGTATCAGTGGTTATGTATTTTGAAGTGTGTAGCAATAAAAAAGATTAAATATGACTTACAGCTCCCAATCTTCTTATAATTATTATTCCATAAATCAGAGATTAAGTCTGGTGTACTCTGCATTATTTCCTAAATATATATTTTGCATTTGTTACAATTAACTTGCAGGCTGTGAACAAACACTGATAAGAAGAGCAAAGCAAGCTAAAAAAGGAATGTGAAGAGTAGTGACAGCTGCATGAAAAATGGTCAGTTTCACTAATTTTTACTGACTTGAGAAAAAAGTAGGTTTCATTTTTAACTCAACAAAATTGTATTTAAGGAATTTCACCTGCTGTGATTCTTTTACTACCAAACAAGGTCATTTTATTTTTTCTAAGGCTGAAGCTCAAGATTTATCTTCAAAATAGTCTGTTTTAAAAGTAACTGATGCTTAGGGCCGGGGATTTAGCTCAGCGGTTCCGCCGCCTGCCTTGCAAGTGCAAGGACCCATTTGATCCCTGGTACCAAAAAAAAAAAAAGTAACTGATGCTTAATCCAGCTATCAGCCCATAGTTTTATAAATTGGATTACTTTTATCTCTACCCTTATTATGGACACAGTAATGACAGCCTTAAAATTCTCCACCAAGGATCTCTGGGTCTAATTTCTTCAGGTAATTCACTTTAGGGTATCTTTTAGGGCAGGTAGATCTGCCTAGTTCTCAATTGCTGATAATCTTCTCTAAACATGAATGAGTTTAAATCATATCCATTCCTAAGTTATCACTCAGAAATAGTACAGATCTATGGTGTATGTTAATACATACAGTTTTAAAAATGTTAGGTCTTCCTTTTGTTGTCTTATACTTCCCTCCCACAGGCCTAAGAAATAGTCTTGAGTAAGCAAAACCAGTTACTTTATGAGATGTTTCCAACAATTTGCAACTAGTGAAGAAGCTCCACCAGGATACACCTCAATGGCATGCTTTAAATTAAAAGCAATATGTAAAGAATAGAGGTTATACTGGGCATGGAGGCACACACCTGTAATCCCAGCACTCTAGAAGGCTGAGGCAGAAGGATTAAAAGTTCAAGTCCAGCTTGGACAATTTAGCAATTTACTAAGATCCTGTCTCAAAAAAAAAAAAAAAAAAAAAAAAAAAAAAAAAAAAAAAGATGGGGATGTAGCTCAGCGTGACAGCTTTGGGTTCAATCTTCAGTATGCACCTCCATACATAGCACACAAAGTCATATTGTACATGATTTAACAACTCGTTGTCTTTTAAAATGTAAGTAACTCTTAACAAGTTAGTAGCCTGATTTACTTGACCAAGTATTTTTGTGACTGTAAAACATAATCTAAAATTTCCCCAAAGGATCTTTATAAGATTCTAAAATAGTGTGAATATAACACTGCCTTGAGTTTTGGGTGTTCACATTGTAAACTGTTTATAGAAACAAGTTCCCTCAGAATTAATTTATATTTCTAGCTTAGGCTTCTGCTCTGCTTCTCAGGATCATATATCCAATCTGCCTCCTTAGCATTTACAATATGACATGTTTAACTGAGCTCCTGATACTGCCCCAAACTTGCTTGTTTTCTACACCCCGTCTCTGATGTGCTAGCAATATTTACCTTTAAAATACATCCAGAATCTGATGACTTCTCACCACATACCATCATCTCTCACTTGGGTTATTACTGCACAGCTTTCTCGACAGTCTCCCTGCCTCTGCTGTGGCCTCCCCCGTTAGTTTATTGTCAAAACAGCAGCCAGATGGATTCTGTTAATGTGCAAGTTACATCACGTCAGTCTTCTGCACAAACCCTTTAACAGTTTCCCAATTCAGAAAAATGTCCAATCTTTCCACAAGCCTTTCTGACTTCAGTCCTCCCACAGCTCTGACTGCATGTCCTACTCTCCTCCTCATTCATTCTTCTCTCACCTGGCAAATATGGATACCTGATAAACATCTGCTGAATGAACAAATGAATGACCTTCTCCGAAGTTTAATATTTGATGTTATGTTTAACTTGATCAATATTACATACAGGACAGAAAAGTTTATGAATTGTCACCAAATCAGTAGGTTCTTTGGGAGGGATGGCAGGTTATTAATTCAATACTTCTAGGAAAAATAGCAGTGATAAGCAGATTGGGTACCAGCCCTCAAGGAGCTAAGCGTCAAGTGAGGGTGTCCAGCTCCTATGCTCTTAGAGCCATGATCAAAACGTGCCCGTAGGATTGGCCAAGATCAGTGACAGGTTCCCAGTTTTCCCAAGCTAGCATTTGTGAATTATCCTCAATTCTTTCTTCCTTGCTTTCTAAACCAATTAGCCAATTTGTTATCAAGGCCTCTTCAGTCAACCGCAGGAATGTCCAGTGTGCAGTCCAACTCTAAATGCACTATTACACAACCCCCCAACCTTCACAGGCTGCCACCTGAGAATTACCGTATTCTCTTAAGTAGCATCCTGTCAACAATCCTCCCGCTTGTAGGTGTCACACTCTAGGGCTGGAGTCACTTCCTCCAAAATAAATGCTATTCCCTTTCTTAAACACCAGTTTATCCTGTGCATCACTGAGCAGTGCATTTATTTACAAAATGACCATCCCAAGTGTTGCTTGGGCAGGTGTCATTTCTACCAGCTGATTCTTGTATTGAATAAATTTGATAAAACTGTAGTTGTTTTATAAAAATTAATTAAAATATGCAATTTTTGGTCATCCTGTATTTAAATAATTAGACTGGTTAATGGTTAAATTTCTTCAATAGCTGCACATTGTCTAAAAAAGGGTGCACAAGGTCCTGCATGAGCTGGTCTCAAACATACCTTTACAAGTGCATCAAACTCAGCTCTACCCTCCCTTCCCTCAGATACCATTCCCTGCCTGGCTACTTGGTAAATACTCATTAAGCAATCATTCAATACACCAATAAAATGTTACTTCCTCTGAAGCTCCCTCCAATTCCATGCTGGAGAACATGTTATTTTTCCCAAATTTTAAAAAATTTGAAATATAAAAGTATACTGTTAAAAAAAAGTACACTGTTGGAATTTGAATATATGTGCATACACAAATTTGGACAGATATATTACATATATGTATATGTAACTTCTCTATAGATCAATATCTAGGATATTTTCATCACATTAGAGGGTTCCCTTGTGTTTATTCTTAGTCAATTCCCCCACCCAGAGATAACCACTGACCTGACTTCTATCATTAACAATTAATTGCCTATTCTTTTATTATATGGATAGCATCACTTAGTGTTTTCTTTTGATCTGTCTGCCTTTGTTTACCATGTCAGTAACAGTCATTCTTGTATCACTAATTTGTTCTTTTATTAATACCACCCAGTCTTCTACATAGGAACATACCACAATTTATTAATCCATTCTCTTCTTTATGAACATGTGGATTATTTCAACTTTTAGGTACAGTGAATACAGGTGCTTTGAACAACCCTGTTTAAGTCTTTGGGTAGACACACAAATTCTTTCTCCTGAGGAAAAATGCTGGGCCATAGAGCGAATATAAATCTAGCCTGAGGAGATTCTGTCACACAGTTTTCCAAAATAAATGAATTAATTTATACTCGTCAGCAAAGTTTAAGAGTTCCAGTTGCTTCACATCCTCACTAGTATTTGATTTTTGTCAGTCTTTCTAATTTCACGCATTGTGATAATTGCATAAACTATCTAGTTGTGGTTTTAGCTTGCATTTTCCTAATATGAAATGATATTTTAGACTTCATATTAATTGATTATTTATCCTCTTTGTAAAAGGCTTGATTTTTGTTGCTGCCCTCTCCTGTCTTACCCACACCCCACACCCAGGGATCAAACTCAGGACCTTGTGCTTGTGAAGCAGGCATGTTGCCACTGAGTTGAATCCTTGGCCCCTTTGCTTGTTGTTTTTAACTAACAGGCTTTGTATTTATTGGTGAGAGTTCTTCATATGTTTTGGCTATGAGTCCTTCATCAGATATATGCATTATAAAAATCTTTTCCCAAACTGTGGCTCATCAGATGTATGACACTATTAATTATTTTCATACTATTAGACATAGAGTGTTTCTAATTTTTGCTGTAACTTAACACTTTGATGACCAAACCCAAAGCTTCACCTATACCTAATTTTTTTCTTAAGCTAGATTGACAGAACTAGAATCCCTACTCAGTATTGATACAGGCACTCTCAGAGAATCCTGTCAATTGGTACTGGTACCCAACAGTGCATGAGAAGATCCACTCGCCATGTTCTCACTGACCATGGCTTTTTTAAAAAATTCATTATCAGTCTGATAGGGGGGAAATCAGTATTTTATTGTTTTAATGTTTAGTTCAGTGATTACCAGGAAAATTGTATTTTTATTTTAAAAAATTGTTCATTTTGCATATATGCAGTTAACAAGGGGTCTTTAGAAGTTTTTTCATTTACTCTGGGTATTGAGGTTTCCTTTTCATATAATATTTTACTAGATTTTAATGTTGCTTTATATTTATAGCAATCATTTCCTGAGTTGTAGTATAGTTTGTGCTTTTTAAATTTTTATGTAGTTGAGTCTGAGGTCACATCTAAGCTTAGAAAGTCTCTTCCCTTAAAATAGTTCCTATAAAGATCAGTATTTCCCCATAAATACTCATATCCATCCCCTTACAACTTTTAAAAAAATGTTATCTCTCTAATTCCTTAGCAATCTATTTTGGGGAAGTACTATATTAGACCACCTTTAAGTCTGACTCTTTTCCAAACTGAAATGCAGCTGTGGAAATAACATGTATCAAATAAATATTCTTTCTCTTTTTGAATTTACAATGCCTCATTTAAAGAAAAATTTAGTGTACTTCTAGGATGCTTTTTTTTTTTGTACCAGGGATCGAACTCAGGACCTTGCGCTTGGGAGGCAGACAGCGGAACCACTGAGCTAAATTCCTGGCCCAAGGATGCTTTTACAGTTGCATCAATTTGTCCCCCCACCCCAGTACTAAATACTGAAACTTGGAACCCTGAGCTACATCCCCACCCTTTTCTTTTATTTTAGACAGGGTCTTGCTAAGTTGCCCAGGCTGGTCTCAAATTTGTGATGTTCCTGCCTCAGTCTCCCAAAAATCTGGGATTGTAAGGGTGCACCACCATACATGACTGTTTGCCTATTCTTGCGACATCATCGTATCCTCATTTGACCAATATTTACTGAGTACTTACATCATGGTGAAGGAGACATACCTGGTCCCTGTCTCTACAGTGCTTATAGGCTAGTAGGGAAATGGAGAGAAATAACTAGACAGAAAGAATAACTAACTAATTAGAGAGAAATAACTAACGCCTTGGTGTGGTAAGTATGACAGAAGTGCAGGGAGCTAAGTAATGTATAAAGAGACCTGAAAGAGGACCTGAGGAATGAGGAAAAGTTTCCTGGAAGGCATGCTGTACATAGCTGAGCAGAAGAAACAGCATGATGAAAGATCTGAACGTGAAAGGCAAGGGGGCACTAGGAGAGCTCGAGAACATTTATTCTTGGCTGCAGCCCAGAGTGGGAAGGCAAGTGTGGCCGGAGCTCAGGTGGGAGAAGGGTGGGGTGGCGTCGTATCTTTAAGACCTTAAAAATGATTCTGTCCTTCATCCTGAGGGCAAGGCAAGCCAGAACATTCGGGGACTGGGGAGCAAAGTATTCAGATATGCATTTGGCTGTAAGAAGGACTACTTCGCTGTAAGATGAAGAGTAATTTGCTAAAGGAAGTCACAAGTATAGCCAAGGAGTGTTAGGACTTTGAAGAAGATTAAAGTCCTAACTCAACACTGTTCTTTTTCAAACTTTACTATGTTACCATCACATACTTATTTTTCCAGATTAACTCTAAAATTAGTCAAGTTCCCTCCTACACATTTAAGTCCACTCCAATTGTAATTTTATTTGGAATTGCAGTTTAAATTAACTTGTTAAGATCACAACTTCATTATGTACAATCCCCTCTAACCCCCTTTAGGTTTTTTGAGACAAGGTCTTGCTCTGTAACTCAGACTGGCCTTGAACTCATGATGAAGCCCAGGCTGGCCTCAAACTCACAGTAATCCTTCTGTCTCAGCCTCCCAAATGCTGGGATCATAGGCAAGCATCACCACGCCCAGGTCCTCTATGATTTTTAAACTGCTGCTAAGTCATATCTACATGACATATTTTCATAAAGATAAGATATGGTTATTAGTGAAACAAACAAAACTGAAAGGGAAAAAGGCAGGACAGGAGCCATAACAGCTTGAGCTAAAGTATAAATGTCAATAATCAAAAGGAAGCAAAAGTTAAAAAGGACTAAGCCTAAACTAAGAAAATACAGCAATCTGTTGGAGAGAGCCATATGGATAATGTTTAAAACAAAGTATTAAATAGAAGTACTTGGGTCACAACAAAGAAAAAAAAATCTTATTTTTCCAAAGCCAAGAAATGAATTTAAAAAACAATCATAATTTGAAGCAGGCTGGAGAATTACAAAAATAACTATGGGGCACAGTAATGGGACCTAAGAACCAAACAAGAGGAAAAGAACCTGGCAGAGATTTTAAGTGTTTTATATTTGTTTGCTGTTGTGGTACTAGGGATTGAACCCAGGGCCTTTGCCCTGAGCTACATCTAAAATTCTTTTTATTTTTGATTTGATATTCAGGGTCTCACTAAGTTGCCCAGGCTGGGCTTGAACTTGTGGTCTTCCTGCTTTAGCCTCCCAGAGTGTTGGGATTATTTTTTTTTTCAGCTTTAATTGAGTCTATTGGTACATTTTAGGTATACAGTACAGTTACATTCATTGTTGGGATCTTGTACCTCTACATGACAAGTCTTGATTCTCATTTTTTCCCCTTACCCCTGCCCTCCCTTCACCCCCTCCTCCTCTCCCCATCTACAAACACTTTATTTTCATCTTTTCATTATCTCATTTTTTTCTTTTCCCTTATTACCCTTCCGACTGTTAGGATTATTGTGTGCATCACCATGCCTGGCTTTTAGGTTAACCTAAATAAGTAGTAATTGTGTGTGGCATCAATTCATCAGTTACAGTGTGGATTTTTTCATACCTTTATTGAAGTGAAGCTGGGAACTGGAAACTGAGCTGGAATACAGTTGGCAAATGAGAAGAAAGAGGAAGAAAGAGAATGAAGGAGATTGGAAGAGGTGCCTCACCCTATATTAATCCTCCTTGTATGCTCAAGTAGGGACAGAGAATGCTGCCGGTGGACAAAACAGAGAAGCTGCCCATACTATTAGAACTATTTATTCTCATGATCTTTAATGCACTTTTTTCCACAGAAGATTTGTTTTTCTGAAAATGACTTGAGTCTCATTTTTTTTAATACAAATACTGAGCTATCTAATTCAAGTCAAAATATAAGGAATGGAAAGATGTGATGGTCTGACAAAACTACTAGGTAGATAATGCCAACAAGACATAATTCTTATGTACTTTCTCTTCCAGGGCTCCCGTTCAAAGTTGTCTCCTTGAGAAAGGAAGAATATTTACATATAAGATCTTGTTTCAATTGCAGTTTTCTTGTTAATCTTATGTGGGCAGAACATAATTCCTTCATTCAGGAGATGTTTATTCCCCTTGAGGCACTGAGGCCACAACGATGGAAAGACAGATGTACTTCCTATTCTCCTGGAGCTCATGCACACTGGAGTATACAGATATACAAATAATTAGATAACTACAGTCTAGGGCCTAGGGTGTTACTGGAACACGCAGGAGAGGCATCAGGGGCATTTAGGAAGGCAGCTGTGGGAACTGGTGTGACATACGGGCATCCCACAGGACCCAGGTGGGGGCCATGTGAAGAACTGGAGCCAGATACAGGATAGAGCTGTTCCACCCGGCTCCGAGTGCAGCTGTGCCTTGGGAAGCAGAGTACAGCTTCCCAAGCTGTGTTCAGATTACAGGTGTGCTCTCTAGCCTTGTCCATTTTCTTTGATGGGCAGTAATGATATCACCATTTCCTACGATGGTCACGATGTGAGAAAAGCTGGGAATTACTGCTTATAAAGAACTCAGGAGGGTCCAGGGATTTAGCCCGGTGATTCTGCCATCTGCCTCACAAGCGCAAGGTCCCGAGTTTGAAACCCAGTACAAAACAACAACAACAACAACAAAACCCTCAGGAAATACTGCTTTGGTTTCTCTGCTATAATTCATTCATATTCATTCTTTCAATCATTCTCTTTCTCCCTTCTCTCCCTTTCCTTATGTATTAGTCTCTTACTACTATTGTTTCTACTCTTCAATCTTCATACAGAACTTGACTGCCAAAAGTCACAAAATATATACTCCTGAATTTTAGCCACCAAAAGAGGGAGAAAGATTTCATTTCAAACAAAGAGCTATGAATAGCCCAGCTTATGTGCCCACCCCTTGATCAATCAACAGTGATCAAAAGGGAAGATAACTTTGTATTTTAAATTGTGCTTCCTGTGCTTGGAAGGGACAAGTGAAGACATAGTCTTTAAATGCACCAATGGGAAGTGGGAGTTCAGGTCTGCACAACTACTTCTCTGATAAGCAGATGGGTGATGCAGGAGGGTAGGGCATAATAGGAATATAAGCTTAATGGAAAGACCATGAAAGAGACATTAGGCAAAATAAGAGGAAGGGTAGACTAGGGAAGCATAAGAGGAATGTCTGGCAATTTTAAATTCTGAGCGCAGTTAGCAACCACACATGTATTGGTACCCTGTGCAGTACCATCATTTTCTCCAATAAGTCCCAGAAACCCTAATATTGGGACTATAGAAGCAAATTAGAAGAAAAGTTTGTGAAGTCAAGGGCTGAGGTTTTACTGGGTGAGACAAATCCCCAGAAAGGAGCAGACCACTACAGATTAAGACACAGAAGACAGGGATATAATGAGCTTGGGTTGATGGTCCTGGGACAGAAAGAAGAGGCAGGAAGCAGTATGAGAACAAGAAGATAGGTGGCATTTGGAGAGATAACCAAGAGCACAGGGGATGTAAAGCACGATAAATCTGCCTGGCTGCAAGGTTTCTCTGACAGTTAATTTCAGGAGTGCCTCAGTGGGCAGGGGTCACTTAGGTCTCTTAAGAGACAGCTGCACACTGGATTGAAGAGGTTTGACAGTTTCTTGATGAGAAATATTCAGTTATTCCATAGTCTTTATCTTTACAAACTTTCAGTCCCCCAAAAAACTAACAGCATTCTGCTTCACAGCCCAAGTGATCTACCTCTATCAGACGAAGCTGCATGCCACTTCCAAATGCCTCAGGTGCCAAACTTCCTCTTATGTTTTACATGGCTCCTCCCTATTCTCATTCAGAATGTGCTTGCCCACTACTACTATTCACACTTCAAAATCTCAATGCCTTCAAAATTCTGGTAAATATCCCATTTCTGTTAGAAAGCACCCCAAGATTCTTCTTAATCCAAATTACTATTTCTTTCACAACATAGGTTTTCAATCCATATTGTTATACTGTCATTTGTCTAATTTCTATTTTTCTTTAAAACTCTTATATTCACCTTTTAAAATGTATGTGTGCATACGTGCACACGTGTGTGTGTACCTGCACCTGGGAAATACTCTTGAAAAAGTACTAATTTAGCCAAAGTAGACAAGCATCTTACTCTAAAGCTCACAGGCCACCCTGAGTACCCATACAGAACAAACTCCTGTGACTAATGGGGAAGTGGAGAGTATGTCTACATAAAATGTATTTAAAGCTGCACAATAACCTACCAACTTAGTCATGGGATGTTAAATGAATCAAATGGAATGCTTAGTACTGACTATTAGCCTTATGTTTTTTAGTCATAAAATCATATTTTCTATGTAGTATACCAAGGAAATCCAGAGCCACCAAGTTTTCTCTTCCTCTATTTTGTAGGGGAACAGAAGGCAGAGAAGGGTTGGGGATTTGGCTCAGTGGTTCTGCCACCTACCTCTCAAGCGCAAGGGCCTAAGTTCAATCCCCGGTACAAAAAAATTAAAAAATAAAATAAAAGAAGAAGGGAGAGAAATAAGAGAGGAAGGAGTTGTTTACACATCCAGGAATCAGGACCTAAGGAATGGCAGAGTTTTATCCAAGTACTACAGGCATACTGTCAGATCTACACCATTTCTGAAGGACACATATATACACACACATAAGCTCCTCTAGTCTCATTTCAATCTAGGATTAACACGAAGAAAAATGCATTGATGATGGTAAAACCATTTTTCCTCCTCCAAATAAATATGATAATATTCATTTGAGAGACACTCTCACTCCCGGTTGAATTAATGTCACTTTTTCCACAGAGCAATCTAACAATAAATATAAAAAAAAGTAGGGCTGGGGATTTAGCTCAGTGGCTCCACTCTGCCTTGCAAGCGTGAGGTCCTGAGTCCCATCCCCAGTACCAGGGGGGAAGAAGATTCTACAAAAAGCAAACAAACAAACAAACAAAAAAACCCATACATTTTGACTTTTTAATTTACTTCTAGGACTCTACATTAAGAAAAAAGACTATATATGTGGCGGATATTTATCAAAACACTGATATCTTTATTGGTAAAATAACTGAATAATAATTTAAATCACCTCACCAACCAGTTAAATATTCTACTGTAGGGAATATATGTAAATATATAATTTTATTTGCATATAAAACATGTGCTAAGTGGAAAAAATATGTTTGGGAACAGTAACATGTACTGTGATCTAGTTTTTATAGAAATAAATTTTAAAGTAATATGAATATATATGTACATATAAAGATAAAAAAATAAATGCCAAGCAAGAATGTTATGAGGAGATAGTAAATTTTGGAATAACTTTTCTTTATACATTATATATTCTTATAAGGACTGAATTATGAACTTTCTATAAATTTGTATTATGTTTATAATCACAAATCTATATTTTAATAAGTAGATATATATTAAGTGTATGTAAAAACTGCCAATATATCTTAATGAAAAAATTATAGGCTAAACAATATATGTCCATATTTGTGTTTTAAAATAATTATACACATATGTGAAAAATCTAGAAGGCTAACTTAATAATGGCCATTCTGGGTGGTGAGATATTGACTTTTACTTTCCCTTCTTGGTCTTCTTCTGCCTTGACTCTCTTTTTAAACTAAAGACCATACATTATTTTTATAAAATTTTCATTTACAAACTCTATCTTCAATCCAGGCATGGTGTTACATACCTCTAACCCCAGCATTCTGGGAAGCTGAGCCAGGAGGACTGCAAGTTTGAGCCCAACCTGGGTAAGATCCAGGTAAGACCCTATCTCAAAAAAAAAAAAAAAAAATCCCTGGGGATGCAATTTAGTGTGAAGGCTCTGAGTTCAATCCCCAGCACCACAAAAGCACATGAAAAATCAGAAACAATTCCATTTTCAAACCTCTTTAAGAACTAGTAAGTTTCAATTTCAATAATATATCAACAGCTGGGGATTTAGCTCAGCGGTTCGGTGGCCTGCCTTGCAAGCGAAGTTCAATCCCCAGTACCAAAAAAAAAAAAAAAAAAAAAAAAAAAAAAAAGCAATTTAGTGAAGGCTCTGAGTTCAATCCCCAGCACCACAAAAGCACATGAAAAATCAGAAACAATTCCATTTTCAAACCTCTTTAAGAACTAGTAAGTTTCAATTTCAATAATATATCAACAGCTGGGGATTTAGCTCTCCGCG
>NW_022900925.1:20618543-20638289 GCF_012274545.1 Fukomys damarensis
CTCTCTCTCTCTCTCTTTTCTTTCTTTCTGTCACAGATAACACCCTGCTTGCACACACTGCAACTTCTGTTGTATGGGTGGAGGAAGTCAGGTAATTTAGACAAAGAGCATGTATGTGAACATCCATCCCTACCCATCCTGCTCACTGCTGCTGCTCTGGATGCCAGCACTTCTCTCTGCAGGGACCCCCAACCACTGCACTGGACCCTCTCCTTTCAAACTCCTCTCTTCTACTGCCTCCCTCCCATTACCATTTACTCAAGCTCAACTTTCTGGGCTTAAAAAGTAACAAGAAGAAGCCATCTGTAAAGGGGGTGAAGGGAGGGCATCGGTATGGGGAAAAAATGAGAACCAAGATCTGTCATGTAAAGGTACAAGATCCCAATGATGAATGTAATTGTACTGTATACTTAAAAAGTACCAATAAACTCAATGAGATAAAAAATAAAATATATAGAAACAGTAATATTTAAATTTTTTAAAAAGCCATCTGCAACCTCCTACAGCTATGGCCTTCTCTCTTCCTTTGCAGCAAACACCTTGAAGACCTTATCACCATTCACTGTTTATAGTTCTCTACCCCAACTCACTCACTGTGTAACCACTACCAATTGTTTTCACACTGCTCTAGCACTGAATTCATTCTCATCAGAGTCCCCAGTGTCCTGGTTGGTGCCGCATCTACCTCTTCATGCATCTCTCTCTCTCTCTCTCACTGTTCTGAGGTGTTCTCCTTTTCCAAGCATTTTCCTCTTCCCTTGACTTCTATGACATCACTCGCTGGTTTTCTTTTAACCTCTCTGGACAATCCTCTCCTGGCTTTTCTTAATGTCTTTTTTATTTTGACTGCTCTTAAATAATATTTCTCGAAGTTCATTCCTTGGCTCTTTCCTCACACTTTATACTTGTTTTTGACCCTTAATCTTACACATGTTCCACAGTCACCTGATTATCAGCATGAGCGGAGGTGCTGAAGAACATTCTTCTTTTCCAGTATTCTACATATACAACCAGACCCCATATCCATATATATCATTGCTCTCTTTTTTTGTCTCATTGAGTTTATTGGTATATTTTAGGTATATAGTACACTTGCATCCATCATTGGGATCTTGTACCTTTACATGACAGATCTTGGTTCTCATTTTTCCCCCTTGTCCCTGTATATCATTGCTCTCTTCCTTTCATATGTAAGAAGCAGTAGCAGTCACTAGTACAAAGGTCCCTGGCTTCGGTTTCAAATTCTAACTGCTTAATTACCTATGTGACTTAGGGAAAGCTACTTTCTCTACAAACAGTGGTTTCACATCCATGTAATGCCTATCTTGTAGTATTAAGTAGACCAAGAGAGATGAATAAATGAATGAGATGCCAGATACCTAGGAGATATCCCAATAATTAACTTTCTTCTACTCTCCCTTTCATGGAAGTTACTCCATTTCCCCAACTATAGAACCCCCTTCCCATCTGCAGTTTCTCTTTCTGAGGTTTCAATTATCCATGGTCAACCACAGCCCAAAAATATTGAATGGAAACTTCCAGAAGTAAACAGTTCACTACTTGCAAACTGGACGCCAATCTGAAAGCTACTATGATACCATGACAGTCAATTTAATAACTAAGAGGACAGTCACCTACCCTCTGTGGCTGTCTCTAAGACCTCACTTGCACAGATACTCTCTTCTCCATACCTAAGTCTTCAAAGCATGGAACCTCTTTACTTCACTTGAGTTTTACACCCTAATTTGGGGCCCTGTGCCCCCTCCCCTAGCATGGATACATACCTTGCTCTACCCCAACCTAATGGCTTTAGGACCCAAATTCTTCAGGAAGAAGAGAAAAAGCAAAGCAGGACAAATCTCACTGCACTTTTACCCACCAACACAAATTCTGTCTTCTGGAGTCTCCCACAATAAATACAATTAATCCATATTGAAGTATTTGAGGCTGGTGATCATACCCTGAGGTGAATTAACCAATGGATAACTTGGAATGCCCAGCTGAACTGAGTCACCACAGTTCTGGGCGTGGAAGATCCACCTGAGAATAGTTGCCAATGGCATAAGAGGAGAACTGGAAAAAAAAAAAAAAAAGGAGAACTGCAGGGGAAGATTAGATGCTGTTGATTTTCCTGGAGAAGCTTGTCATGGCTGTTTTTCCTGATATGAATACAGCTGTTCTCATAGCTAGAGGAGCTCAGGTCCTTTCTATAGCTGGCTGCTCTTGTCATCAGGGGAGCTCTTGTCTTTGCCTTGAGCATCACTTCCTGGTTTAAGCACAGATCCCTCTGCCTGGTGGCACAGATCCTTCACCTGGCCAGCAAAGGCTTTCTAGCTTCCACCACTGGCCTTTGGGCCTTCCTGTTGCAGATCCTTGATACAGACTTGCATGAGACATTGCCTTGGGCTCTAGGCCTTTAGCTGGACTTGTGTGGGATACTGCCATGGGACCCAGGCCCTCAGCTGGATTCTTCAGATCTCTAATGCATGGACAGATCTCCTGCACTCCTCTGCATTTGACTTTTTGGGTGAATGCTATATAATAATCCTATAAATTATGTTTCTTGTGTTAAATCTACTACCTTGCAAACCCTGACTACAATATCCTCTATCTTATTCTATTACTCCTGAAATATCATTTCACACAGCATTCTTTTCTGAATGAACTCCACTGTCTCAATAGTTTATAAATGTGTGCAGCAGGCACTCTTGGTTTCTTACTCAATATCTTATTCTGACCCTAAAATTCCTTCCTCCCTAAAAGAATCTTTGTTCAGGTTATCGACTCGGTTCCAAATGGCCATGTATTACAGGAGACATGAACTCTATCCTCAGCTCCCAACTATTCTAAACTAACTATGATAACCACACTCCACTTACCAGTGAGATATTTAATAATGAACATGTAACCAAATGCCAATTGAGAAAGCTAGGGAAGTCTTCTGGGGTTTTCTAAGATAGAAGCACAAGACAAACAGAGAGCTGCTCTCCTTTCCCTGGAGGTAGTGTCTGGATGGAATGCATAGAACTGGAACAATCTTCCACCAGCCAGAAGATGGAAGCAGCATTTCAAGAAGCCCAGCACCAAAGAAGTCACACACAGGTAGAGACCAAGCCCTACAGACTAGCAGGAGCCTCTTTTATCACTAGACTTCTTGGTGCATGAGATAAAATGTTTCTTTTCTGTTTAAGCAAGTATAGTCAGGTTTTCCTTTTGGCTGCAGCCAGCAGCACCAATAGAGTGATACTGGAAACTACTCCACCCTTCAGGATAGATGGAATGAGCCAGAGGAGAACTCCCCAGTTTCTGTATTTCCTCTGACACAACACGGGTCAGTGTTGATACACAGTACAGTACAGACTACTAAACCCTCATCTTGGTCAGCCCTACAATGGTACTTTGAATTTGTATTGGTGAACTGTTGACCTTCAGTAGAAATCTGACGGTTTACTACAATGCTGCCTTTTCCATTGTTTCAACCTGTTCACACCTTAACAATAATGTCTTAAAAGTGAAATAATAAATGGAAGGTGAAGAGTCACTATTCACAAATCAATAGAGCTATGAAGAGAGGAAAAATGGAAAAATAAAAGCAGAAGTGGGAGATGGGTGATTTCTGTCCCATACTAACTGTGGCACTATATTAGTGAGGACTCTGGACCAATCACATACATTCTGCGTTCCTAACCTCATGCATTTGTTCAACAGCAAGAAGCCACACTTCTGGCATTAAAATTCTACGGTTAAGAGACTTCATCAGAGAATTCACAGCTCAGAACTTCTCTCTTGCTTGAAACATAAAATCAGAAAAAGAAACCTCACCAAATCAGCTTGTAGTCTATTAGTCATTACAAGATTTACTTATTTCAAATCAGCAGATACTTATTGCAACTCAACAAACAGCTTTGTTACACTGCAGAGATCACATCAGGACTATATTTATGTTTACTATCACTAATGGAAATGTAGAAAGCAATTGTCAAACCTTCACTCAATTCACCAACCTAACAAAAACAAACATTTGGAACAGCCGGGGGGGGGGGGGGCAATAAAATTTGAGAAACCCTAGATACTTAGAAGTATGCTGTCATCTTGATCTTGGTGCAAGACCATAAAGCCTTCAATTGCTTCCCAGAATAATATTTGAATCCCTCATTTTCCCAGTCTCTGGTAAAATGGATGGATACCTCAGGCTCCATCATCTCCTATCCGCACTATGCCACCCCACTGCACCCAGAGACTCCAGCCTCACTGAATGTCTTCAGTTCCTAAAGCACACCAAGAGTCTAACATATTCTTTCTCTCCGCTTTGCACATGTGATTAATTCTCTCGAGCCTAGACCTTCCCTATCTGCCTCTCCCATCCCACAGATTACTCACCCTTCTGACCACGCAAAGCCAACTTCCCCATAAAACATCTTCTTTGTGGCACTCATACACTTGCCTACATGCCACATCCACTTCCCCTACAAGGCTGCCCTGCTGTTCTCCTCATGGCTCATAATTCCATTTGTAATTATCCTTTTGTCTCTACCAGTACGTCCCCCTGCTGGCTGATCAGCTCTGTGAGAGGGTCTGGGTGGCTGACACAACCAGAAAAGAATGAAGATGATGGGTGGCTGTCAGTCTTTCAAAAACATTGAAAATACTAAATACCTAAGAAAGCAGTTTATAAAATGACAGGTTGTTTTGAGCATGGCAGCATTCACCTGTAATCCCAGCTACTAGGGAGGCTGAGGCAAGAGGACTGAAGGTAAGAGGCCAGTCTGGGAAATACAGCAAAGCTCTATGTTGTGTAAGTAGAAAAATACCAAAATTTAAAATGCATACATTTATACATGTATACAAAAGATTAGAAAGGATATACATCAAGGTGTTAACAAGGATGGAAAAGATTATACTTTTCTGTATGAAGAATCTGGGGATAGAAATAAAAATAATACAGACTGTGGCAAAAAGCAGAAAGCCACATTCAGAGGGTGAAAAATGTGACTATCAAATCATTAAATCAATTTAATAAGTGCACAGAATTATGAACACTGATTACTAGGATGTTATATTTGTCAATATGCCAGCCAGCTCACATTACACTCACACCCTATTTAACTTCAATAGAACACAACTGTGGGATGGAAAACATTAGCCCAGGACAGTGATGGCGAACCTTTTAGAGCTTTCGATGTTAACAAATAGCCCAGTATGGCAGTATGCCATAGGTTTGCCACCAGTAGCCTAGGATAATGGGAGCTAACCTGATTGTACACAAGAATCCCTGGGAATTAGTGAGCCTCAGTCAACCAGAATTTCAGGATCCAGGGAAGTAAAAGTTAGGTAATTCTGATACAAAGATGAATTTGAAAACTACCAGTTCCAAAAAAATCCAGAATTTAAAGAAGAGGTTGCCCAGTTTTTAGGTAAAACAGGAACCTAAGAAGTAGAGATATAAACAGTAACAGATTCTGCCAATAGCAGCTGCCTACCACAAATCAACAAACAATCACAAAGTGCACACTGTGGAAAAATCCACTCATCATGCTTTTAGACTGTTCAACCACATACATAATTCAAATACCAAGGGCAGCAACAAACTTTAGAATGGCATCTTACCTACTTAGAACTCAGCCTTGGCCAGTGTCTTTCCATCCAAATGCACACACACACACCCCACACAAAAAAAGTCCACAGCAGAGTAAAACTAGGCATCTTAGGCTTCTTAGTGGGTAGAGGATGCAGCTCAGTGGTAGAGCTCTTACCTGGCATGTACAAGGCCCTAGATTTGATTCCCAGCATACAGAAACCAAAACAGCAACAAAACCCCTAGATGTCTCACAACTCATGCTTTACAACTGATACACGCAAAACAACCCCTTAGCTTCATCAGAACATATTACCTCCTTTTTTCTACATCCTTCTAATAAGCTAAGCTGATTGCCCAAACTCAGAATGGATTCGATTTTCAAATTAAGAGGGAAAAGGGAATTCTTAGTGAGGTACACTCCAGAAAACTATAGAAACTTAACTACTACTAAGTTAAATTATTTACACTAATTAGATATGAAATAAAACATTACACATATCTCAATAAATACCACAGACACAAAAACAATCACAACTATGGTCATGATGATCTAAGTCATTAAGAAAACATTGAACAACATCTTTATATTCTGCTCAAAGAAGCTAAAATGAGACAGCCTCAATGTCTAAGCACCCTCAGTGTATTAGGAACAATAAACAATAAACAACCTGCCTATTCATTTGATGAATAACCTTGTAATGTAGGAATCAGTCCTATTTTAAAACAGGGCCATGAAGGCTCTAAGAACTGAAGTAAATGAAGTAATGTAGGATATAGTACATACTTGTTTAACTTTAGGTACCTGAAACACTTTGTTTGCTCCCTATTTCATACTGTGCTGCTACTTGTTAAGTAATTTTGGTTGGAAGTAAGAGAGTGAGTGAGTGTGTATGTGTGTGTGTGATTTTATAAAGCCCTCTGGAAAACAAGCATCTATAACAGTACTTTGCAAGCTGCTTTTTCAACATGATAGCATTTTCTTCCAAATGAAAAATTCCTTGCAACTCCAATACTACACCAAAGCAGAGCTGCTCTGGTGAAAGCAGTACAAAGTAGGTGGCCCTATTATAGACAGATAACTCAGAAATACTACAGTCAGTCAGATAGAGTTAGGCCCTAGAGAGTGAGAACAAAGGTGAAATACATTGCAACTGTGGCCAGAGACATATCTGCTGGAGACCAAGCTTCAAGATAGAGACAAGATGACCAGACATGTCTACTTCCTCAAAGGACAAACACTGGGCCTGATGAAGTCCAGACAGACATCAGTCTCCCCTGTGGGTGACCAGAGACCTCTGGACCCATCATTTCCTAGAAGTCTTTGTTCTTTCCACGCACACTTGTCACATGACTTGTTTCCCAATTGGACCGCTATAACTTAGGTGACTGTACTTATAACTTTATTGGTTGATCACAGCTGTGGCCCATGTTATATCCAAGTGGTTTTGCTCCATAAAACTCCCTTGTAAAGTGGGGTCCCCAGATACCCATCCGGGACCCTTCCTGCCTCTCAGTAGCTATCCCATCAATAAATATCTTCCTACTTTTAACCTCCATTGCTTCTAGAGCTCATTATTTGATTTTTGGAGAACATGAGCTCGGCATATCAGGCATCTAACAGGCTGGAAGATAACCATTTCCTGTATCAGCCCAAAGCTCCACTTCACCCCTACCTGGAACCTATGTCTGCCCTTAGGCACCTTGTTAGCCAGCAATACACAGCTAAAGCATCACAATGTTGCAAAAAGTTTGGGGAGTACAGTAAAAATGCTGCCACAGTCAGCAGCAGCATGATAAGACTGCTCAAGATGTTCAGTGCCACTAAAGTGTGTTCCTTTCATCATATGGCAGAAACTTCACAATTTTTGAGTTTTACAAATCTTTTAAAGGAACAAAAAAAGAGAGGGCCAAGCCAGGCATGGTGGCGCATGCCTATAATCCCAGCACTTGGGAGGCTGAGGCAGGAGGATTGCTGTGAGTTTGAGAACAGCCTAGGCTACATAGTGGGTTCCAGGTCAGTCTCAACTACATAGTGAGACCCTGTCTCAAAAAAGAAAAAAAAAACAACAAAAACCAAAAAACCAAAAAACAAACAAATAAACAAACAAAAAGAGAGGGCCACCTTTCATAAAAACCCCAAATATATTCTAGTGGGTTTTTTCTAAGAGTATTGGTAATTTCATTTTCCTGTCTTCCCAAAGACTGGAGTTACAAAAGGAAAATCAGGTTGCATAAATCAATATATAATACATTAAAATACAATACATAAAAAGCACACGTAAAATGTAATAAATGCATAGTTTAGCCAGGAATCAAGAATGCAGAAATATTATGCATTTATTTACTCATTCATTTATAGAAGCAAAAGCATTCTATCCTTAATTCCAGGACTATGTCTTTACAGATAAGACTTTGCTTTGTCCTCAGGACTTAAGAGACTAGAGGCAGGGCATAAATATAAATTGATATAACATGTTCAAGTGCTATGAAAAACTCACTGTGATTGTACTCACTGTCATTTACACTAGTCTAGAGGTGTTTGGGTTTTTTTTTAAGGGTTTTTCTTAAAGGTTTTCTTAACCAAAGCAATTTAGGACAGAATGGCAGAATCTGGATAAAATTGCATATCAATGACTATAACAAATTTAAAAGCCACAGATATCTATAAAAGTCAAAACTGTAACATGACCAATGGTAGGGTTATGCAAAACAAGTATAAAGGCTTTTCATGGTGTTTGACCTTTTTAAATTGACTAACAATTTTCTTGACTTGATGTTCAACAGAGCAGGGATCTGAGATGGAACCATCAGAGATAGCCCAGCCTGCGACAGATGATCCTCCATTGTACAAGTTAGTCAAAGCCGACTTTGTGGTCACAGGGAAAAAAAAATGTCTGAGTTTCTCTTGGTGTTTGCTTCGTTGTTTTAGATGAAGCTATTTTCTTTTTTCACCAATTCATCTGCTTGTATTGCTTATGTGAACCTTGTTCGTGTAAGTGGTAATTTAGGTTATATTTTCCCCAAGACTTAGTAATATAATTGTAGGAGATACATGGAGAGGGAAGGATAAAAGGAAAGCTTTGTTTGCTCCTTGATATATATTTTCTTATCTATTGTATAAAGTAATTTTGAGAACTCTAAATTGTTCTGTGGTTCTTTTAGAAAAAGCTATGTTCAAGAGTAAACAATCTTTTTATTACAGCAAAATAGCTATACTAGGTTTATTGCTGTAATCTCAAAGTGAAATTCATTTCTAGTGTGCATCATGGAGTAGAAATCTGGGAGAAATGAAGGAAGTCTCATGCAGCCAGAACAGCAGCTAGTCCTGTGCTTCAGGGCTGAGGCCAAGATAATGGAACTGGAAGGTGGGCAACTTATCAAGAAGGAACTAGATGGGCCAGGGATTTAGATCAGTGGTGCCACTACCTGCCTTGCAAGCAAGGTCCCGAGTTCAATCCTCGGTACCAAAAAAAAAGAAGGAACTAGTTGGAGTCCTTGATTCTCTTCTCCATCAAACGAAGTCACTTTTTGGAACTTTTTGCTTAAAAATTATCTACCATTCTATTTCATCCAACATCACTGGAAGCTGTGATCAGATTCACAAGCTGTCTCTAACCCATAATGTCATATAATGTCACATAATGTCTGGATGCTGAGTCTTGGAAGTTCTGTAATTGGGGATAAGACAAAAGAAGGGGAAATTTTCTTTTCCTCGTCCTCTTCTAGGCCCAAAGGTAAAGCACAATTTTTTTTTAAATTGAGCAAAATTTTCCCTCAGGCGTCTCCCCCTTCTCCCTCAGCAGAGCTGCCACTCTGAGGATGAACTGAACTGCTATATCCCACCCATCTCTTCCCACCAGGAATCAGTTTTCCATTCCAGGTCTGCACTATAACTAACATGCTATAAAATCCATCCTCCCAAAGAAATTCTTAAGTCTCTCATTCCAATGAGATACAAGAAAGAAAGTGACCTGAGGGAGCCAATTCACACTATTGTGCCTGTGCTCATTAGAAGTGTGTGCCTTCGTAAGAGGATTCTTACCAACTTAATCTTTGGTTGGGAGAATTAGGGAGAGCAGAAGACAGGACTGAAAAAAGTGCAGACATTGTAGGGGAAAATATTTTTGAGCAATGGAAGCTGGCTAGCAACTTGGCCAGCCCACTTGATCTGAGAGTGGGTGCAGAGAGAAAAGCCAGCCAGTGAGCTCAGGCCAGTGGGCAGTTGTTTACAAATGATAGGTATTCCCATTTCACAAGGATTTGTTCATGTTCTGCATGTTTGCTATGTTATGTTCTACCTATTCCTAACTCACAATCTCAATTTTTCTTTTCTGAATTTTCTGTACCTAAAAAAAGTATACAAACAAACAAACACACACACACACACACACACACACACACATGTATATATGTATGTATATATGACTGATTGAACTCAGGGCCTTTGTACTGGGCTACATGCCCAGTACTTTTATTTTTTATTTTAAAATAGTGTCTGGCTAAGTCACTAAGTTACCTAGTCTGGGCCTGAAAGTGCCATCCTCCTGCCTCAGTCTTTTTTTTTTTTGAGACAGGGTCTCACTAAATATGCTAAGTCGCCCAGGATGGGCTTGAAATTGTCAGTTTTTTTTTTTTTTTTTTTGGTACTGGGGATTGAACTTGGGACTTTGTGCTTGCAAAGCAGGTGGCAGAACCACTGAGCTAAATTCCCAACCCTGGGCTTGAAATTGTGATCCTCTTGCTTCCGCTGCCCAGACAGTGGCACAAACTTTCATGAAAGCAGAATCAAATATATTGGAAGTATTTAATGTGAATGGCAGATTTCATTTTTCAAAATGTTTAAAGCACTTTTTAGAAATTAAATAGAGAACACGCTTATGAGCATGCTTAGGTTGATGGTCAGAGTGAACTGAGAGTAGCAAGAGTACTATTGATACACAGCACTGTACCAGAAGATTGAGCACCCACTTCATATGAACTATGCTCTGGTCACATCATGTTTGCACAGGTGCAACAATTTCGTCACAATAATACATCATCCTTATAAATGATAAGACAGAGGGGCTGGGGATTTAGCTCACTGGTTTCACCGCCTGCCTTGCAAGCACAGGGACCCGAGTTTGATCCCCCGTACCAAAAGAAAAAAAAAAAGCAAGACAAATGATAAGACAGAGGCTTAGGAAGGCTAAGTCCTAATCTAAAGCCACATAGATGGTAGTAAGTCAGCAAGAACAAGATTAAGGTCAAGAGCTACCTCTAATGCTCTTGCTATTTCCACCGGGTAACCTGAGTCCCTTCCAGAATCTTTTTTCATCGCCTTTCCAAGGAAAACAAATGAATTTGTCTTCATGAGGAAGGAAGAAGTAAGTGGTAAGAAAGAAGCAGGGCCAGGGATGTAGCTCAGTGGCACGGCACCTGCCTAGCCAGCACAAGGTCCTGAGTTTTATCCCTGGTACCAGAAAAAAAGGAAAAAGAAAAAAGAAAGAAAGAAGCAAAAACACTTAGTTCTACAACAGTTATGGAGTCATGACAGGGAGGTGAGGCATTTGGGAAGAATTCAGGGACAGTTAACAATTAGGTGGGAATTATATAACAAGCACTGACCTGGCGCTTTCTATACATGTGATTTTGCTCCAATAACCCTAAAAGGTGATCACTGTACATACAACGAAACTGAGGCTTAGTGCATCCTAAGCCATAATGCTAATGAAGATTAAAATATGAAGCTGAGACTTGGACTTAGTCAGACAGATTTCAAAGCCTGTGTGCTTTCCACTGCTCCTCATTGTAAGCATGTATCCCTTTCTTTCTCTTCTTCCCAAAAATGCCAAAAACTAAAGTTTGGAAAACACTTTTATTCAGGAGCTTTAACCAGTAATTATATAGCAGTTTGATGAAAGAAACCTGCCTCCCTCAGGAAATAAAACTGTCATCTCAATCTAGGGTTTTAATAGACAATTAGAGGCTTATGATGTAAATTTTTAAATGCTGTTACCTTTTAACCCCTTTTATGAATACAGCTGACATCTTTAGTGGCCATGTCAGTGAGATTTATAAAACAGGGAATCCACCCATTGGGGATGGAGCCACTGTTGAAAGCACAGTCCCCTACAAGATAGACTTGGCAATGGCTAGTCAGTGAGGCAAGGACTTAGTCCAGTCACAGCGGCAGCACAGCACAAGGGATGCTAGAAGATTTCAAAATGAGGTCACACCTTGAGATAGGGTCAGCTGGCTAAGCTGGCTCAGATGCAGGTGTGAAGGCTGGTGATCAGCTCTACACATAGCGATAACTCACCATGCACACAGCCGGCACTTAGATCTAGGTAAACACATTTCTATCTAGAATAGTCACCATTTCTATATGAAAGTTAGGCAAAAAGCCAAAACTTCTCTCTTTAATGTAAAAGTTGATCCCTTTAGAACCTAAAATGAAACAAACCAGCAGCAGCTTATAAGCACCGGATTGCACCCACATCTGGCTCTGTTTGGGAGCTAACCTCAGCAGAATCTCCAGGGTCAAGAAATGACCCTGAATAAAAATAGTCTTGGAAATCTGTCCTGGAGTAGGAAAGGAAACAAGGCAGCAGGGTGATTCACTCCAAATGGCAGCTCCAAAACCCAAATTCCCATTTTTGTCCCAATATGAAGCCAATGTGCAAAACAGGCACAGAGCAAACTGTCCTTTTCTGAATGCCTCCAAAACAAGTTGCCAAAGAATTTCATATGGAAGCCAAAAGGATTCAATGCGCCATTCACTTCCCCTACAAATCTAACTGGGGCTACTTTTAACTTGAGCTCCAAACCAGCTACAGATATACATTTGCTTGAAGACCACCCAGGGTCTCTTGCTCCCCTGCAAGCAAAAAACCCTTTGTCCCACTGATTTTTCCAAATGACTCAGCAGCCACAGAAAAAGCATAGAGAAGTAGTATGGTCAGCAGGTATGCACCTGCTTGCTGACTTTCTACTATTTTATAACTCACTGTTCCCTTCCCAGTGCACAGCTATGTTGTATTAAAATAAGTAATTACTGTAGAAGATGTTATGCTTTTTAAAAAAATGACAATTTCACTAGTGGAAGAATAGTGAGTATCTGACTGTTTAGTTAACTTAGGTTAAGCTGTACTGAGCACACAGGTACCAAATTTTGCAGCATGACAGAAAACACAGAAGGACCGGAGGTAGGAAAATGTCTCAGCCATTCACTTGTACCTTTCTTCCATTCCAAAGCTTTGTATCTAATTCTACATTTATAATTTATATTCCTTTTTTAAATATAATGGTCCCCAACCACACTGAGTTTCAAATGCCAGAAAATCTGGATCCATCTCTACACAAACTTTCTGTCTTTGAGGATCTCACACGCAGAAAACAAGAAGGCATGCAGATAATAACAGAATATGACACATTTTCTAACAGTATGACCAAGTGTCCAGGTATTCTGAGAGAAGAGAAGAGAATAAACCATGTCTTGGAGGACAGGGAAATCCTTCTCAGAACTGGTCTTGGACGAGTAAGTGTGACAGGCAGAGAATAAGCGCAGAGATGAGGGAAGGAAGAGGACATTCCAGGGAGTGAGAACAGCCTAGCCCAGTGGTTTCTCTGCATTTGACAAAGTCTAGAGGCATGTTTTGGTTGTTGTAAATGAGAGGAAAGAAGTGTTACTGGAAACTAGTGAGTAGAGGACAGGGAAGCTGCTTAAACACCATCAAGGCACAGGGCAACCCCTACAAAAAAGCATTGGCCAGCCCAAAATGTCAAGAGTGCTGAAGTTAGGAGACCTTTACTCTAAGCAAAAGAATAACTGATATGTGTCAGGTTAAAAATAAGAAGTATGATGGGGATGTAGCTCAGGGGTGAAGCATTTGCTTAGCATACAAGGGGCCCTAGATTCAATGCTCAGTACCGCAAAATAAAACAAGTTAAAAAAAATAAATCACACATATCTTTGACAGTATTTCAAATTGTACCTCTTGTGGAAAACTGCTAAGAGAGGATGAGCAATTAAATTTCCAAGAAGTCAGTATATAAGGCTGAGTAGATGCTTTATTCATAAAACAAGAAGCAATAACAATGAAGTTAGGACTGGATCTCTGGAAACCTAACATATACTTCATTGTCCTATATAATGAGAAACGCATCTCTCAGGGACTTAGATCAAGTCCTTAGCTCAAGCTCACTCTTAGGCAAGAGTGTGCATTCTTCCTTCCAAGCAGATGGCTACATGAGGACTAGGTAGGTGTTCCATGTAGCTCGCCTGGCAGGACTCTCAATCACACAGATGCATAGCTACAGTAATCCTGGAAGGTCTCAAGAACAAGAATGGCCCAAGCAAAAAGAAGAGGAATCAAGGCTCAGGTCTAAATGGAAGTGGCTACAAAGAAAGCAAAACATGGTTTGATGCTGTAGTCAGAATTTCAAGTGGTCACCAGAGTTGTAAGCAGGAACCACTCCTGATTAAAAGTAGGAGGTATTTGAATAGTAACATTACTCCTGGCCACAGATACTTGAGAAATAGAATGAAGAGTTCAATACCACCACTGCTACTACCTCCACCAAAAAGAAAGAAAGGAAGAAATAGGTCAAATCTTCCCAGCAAGAGACTTCTTGAAGGAGAAGTAAGCATCCCTCAAGATACTAGCACATTTTGTGATAAGAGCAAGAAATACAAATTAAAATTTCTCAGCTATACTCTCACTGATCCACACCACCCTGTCATAGTATTCCATCCAGACCCACAGATACACATCTACAGAGAAAGCAGGTATGCCACGCAGCTCACCTAGTAGGACTATTAGAGAGTATCTCAATTTTTAAAGAAAATAATAACAAGGTGAAAATTAGATAAATTGTAACAGATACCTAAAAATCAACCTTTTGCTACAAGAAGGAAAAAGGCCACAAGAGTAGCAAAACAGAAGACAATATCTTTTGTTCTTTTCTTCTTGTTTTATGGTGCCAGGGACCAAACCCAGGACCTTAGGCATCTAAGCAAGTACTATACCCTCAGCCTTGAGAAGACCATTCCAAACCGGCAATCCATAAAAGCTTTATAAAAATTAACTGAAACATTCTTTTTCTCCCTCTCTACAAAATTATCACCATGTGCCCAGCATTGTGCTGGGTGCTACTTTTGAGACAATTAAAATTTCGATAACAGATCCCTGAAGCAACTGCAGCCTTAAGTACTTCACTATATGTTATAGACTATAAGTGAAGGAATCAGGCCTTGCAAAGGAGCCAGGTGGGAAGCAGAAGACAGGACATTCCAGACTGGGGAGTGACAGCAGTAGGTGAAGCATAGAAGGGCAGGAATATCACAGGCACAGGTGGGAATTTCATACACATCCACCCATAGATGAAATATAGTCCATTTCACCTATATTCTTTCACAAATATATGTCCAACATGGCACAAATCATTGATATTCCGGGAGGAGAAAAAAAAAACTTTAACATTGCCTCATAGCATAAAATCTGCAGTAGTAGTTTCTGGTCATGTTTGGCAAAGTGAAAGGGACACAGAAGTAGGAGCCCAGGAGTTTACACCGCAACACTATGTAGCCTGGAGGATATCAGAGTGATACGAAATTTACACTGTTAGAGACAGGACTGTTTCATCTCTGGATCTGGATTTATAGCTGGAAAAAATGGTATGGTGCTACCCTTTGCTGGGACTAGTGTTTATGGCCACAGGGAATTAAGTACTCCAAATTATAAGTAAACCATGAATAATGACTGAACTACATTTAATGATCAGAGTTATGAAGTATGCACATGGATGAGATGCATACAAATACACACCTGTGAACATCCAGACTGATATGATGACTGAGTGCAAAGGCAGACCTAGAAACTTGGGTATTAGCCAAGCATCTTGCTAATGAGACTGGTGAGTCCTCCCACAGATCCCTAAGACCAACTCCTTCCCCTCTAGACAACTTGGCTTACTCCCTGAGACCCAAACAGAGTCAGCTTTCATGCCACCAGCCTCTGCTCATGCTACTTTATCCACCTGGAATGTTCTCCACCCACGTGTCCACCTAGACAAATGCGTACTACCCATCCTCAGAGACTCGGCTTAGCTCCTCCTCCTCTAGATGGTGCCTCTGACTCAATCTATGGCACCTCTCCTACTTCTGAACTTCCAGAACAGTTTGCATAAGTACTTGGCAAATAACTACCTAAACTCTAGAAAGCTTATCTTTTCTGTTGTTTTCTAGAGCTATTCTTGAAAGCAATAGAAACTTTCATGTTCTCCCTGTTTCACTGACACACCACTTCTTATAAGAGGTAAGAGCACACTTTATTCAGCATCCTCTAGAATACCTTCAGTAACACAGAATGAAACTCAATGTTCTCTCCTGTGCACAAAGGAATTAAGTTAGGTTCACCTTCAGTAATCCAAAGATTCAAACATGATACTTAGAGACTGCAATCAATGAATGTGAGATTAAAAGAGAGAAATAAAGAAAGAAAAGAAAAGAAAAAGAAAAACATTTTCTAATTGACTTTCCCCAATTTACTCAGAAAACAAAACAAAAGCAAAAACAAAACAGGCTGGAGATGTAGCTCAGCAGTAGAGCCCTTCTTGACTCACATGCTCGAAGTCCCAGGTCTGGTTCCCTATCATTGTCAAAAAAACAAAAAACAAACAAACAAAAAAAACAGTGATGATGATAACTTTAAAAAGCCAAAGATATTTAATTCTATTACAAAGGAATAGCTCCACAAGCTAATATAACTCAAATTCTAAGACATCAATTTCAAATTTGGAAAATTTTTGCAGAGTTCTGCTGAAGTCATGTATTTTCAAGCCGGGGATGTAGCTCAGTGGTACAGTGCCTGACTGGCAAGTGTAAGGCCCTGAGTTCAATTCCAGGTACCAAGAAAACAAAAACAAAACAACACTAAAATCATGTATTTGCTAGAGGTCACCAATGAAGTTGAAATAAATGGCTCCATATTTAACTATTACTATAGTGTTTCATATGCAGTATGTATTTAATAAATGTACTTAATGTCTGATAAGCTGAAATGATTATAAGCAAGAATGACTAAATTGTAAAGGGATTTCTCAACATATACAGCTTCTTTCCTGGGGGAGAAGGTGGAATTTTAAACAAACTTAATCTAGGAAATTATTATTTAATTTACCTCTTTATCTGCTTTATGTGCATCTGGGAAAACTTTAAACACCACTGTTAGTAAGTATTTGCCAGACACTAAACTTTGGAGTTATATGTATTAACTAATTTAACCTTCAGGACAACTCAATTCTATAGATAAGATCAAGGCACAGATGTGAGTAACTTGCCCAAGGACCACAAGCAAAAACGTGGTAGAACTAGAATTTGAATCTCAGTAGTCTTACTCTTAATCATGATAAAAGGTACTGGTTAGAGCCGACCTTCATTTTGGTTGATTATCGTGGCATGTGAGGTTGTTTCTATAAGAGATGGACATTAACTTTGGTAAAAAAAAAACAAACAAACAAAAAAAATGACCCGCTTCCATAATACACTATATATAATAAATCGGACTACAGTTGGCCTTCTGTATCTACTGGGTTCCTCATCTTCAGATCAACTGAGGATCAGAAGTATTTGGGGAAAAAGTGTGCCAGTCCTGAAGATGTACAAAGTTTTTCTTGTCACTATTCCCTAAGTAATACAGTATAACTATCTACACAGGATTTACATTACATATTACAAGTAGAGATGATTTAAAGAATATAGAAGGATATGCATGGGTTATGTGGAAATACAGCAGTCCCCCTTACCTGAAATTTCACTGCCTGCAGTTATTTGTATTCCACAAGGAGTGTATTGCACAATATTTTGAAAGACTACATTCATAGAACTTTTATTGTTACAATGTTCCACTTTATTTTTAAATCGTTTTTATTAATTTTATTGGTACATTTAATGACATTCATCCTTGGAAATGTGTACCTTTACACATGTATCTCGGCTCTTATTTTTTCCCCATCCTGCTGCCCTCCCTTCATCCCCTCCATCCCTCCCTATTCATAAAGACTTTGTTTCCATTTTCTCATATTAATTCCACTCCCGTCTTTCCTTTCCCCTACCCGTTCCACTTCCCTTTTTCTTCCTATTTCACCTTATCTGTTATACCTTTAGTCCTTATTTACACTTTCGGTTTCTCACACCAGAGAAACTATTTGGTATTTACACGTGTGTCCTATTTATTTCACTTAAGAGTATTTCCTCAATGTACATCCATATAGCCATAAATGTCTCTTAATTTCTCATTCTTTATGGCTGAGTAGTACTCCATTTATTTTTTTTTTAAACCCACATTTTCTTTATCCAGTCTGCAGTTGATGGGCAATTGGGCTGTTTCCAAGTTTTAGCTATTACAAGCTGTGCTGTTATAAACATGGGTGCACATATAACACTGTGGTATGATCCTTTTGGGAAAATACCCAGCATCTACTTTATTGTTATTATTGATTTATTGCTCTGCCTAATTTATAAATTAAACTATCACTGGTATGTAGGATAGGGAAAACACAGTGTATATCAGGTTTGGTACTATTTGAGGTTTTAGGCATCAATGGGGCTGGGGGTGTCTTGGAGCAACACATCCCCTGCAGAAATGAAGGGAGTACTGAACTACATCATTTTATGTGAGAGATTCTGGTATCCTCAGTTTTTAGATTCCAAAGGAAGTGCTAGAAGTAATCCCCCAGGAGGCAATTTGAATACGACTATGCAACACTCTATTCAGAAAGATACTGTGCAACTTCGAAACTTCCAATCTTTGCAAAACTTGGAATCACAGAATGAGCGCTGAAGAAAATCTTGGAGGTTCTCATTAATTTAAAAATTAGGAAACTGAGGCCGACCAGCCAGCCAGCTCCTGGTCAATCTGCGACAGGCAGGTGTGGAACTCAGCAGCCTTGCTCAGGTGCATAACAAAGCCTGATAAATAAATGAATGCTCTGTGCGCTTTGCAATTTCAAAGATTAAACTAGGGTTTTTTATTCTTAAATTAGGTTTGACAGGAGTAACTAATACTGAGAAATGGAGTTAGGGAAGCATCCAAAACTAGATTATGATTTTCACTTTATAAATTTAAGGAGTAACGTTTAGCTATAAATTTTACAAGAAATGAGGCAAAGCTTCCAGGAAACCCCCCCATAGCTATTTTGAAACTCCATTTACTGTAATTTTTAAAAAGTCAAACTGCTTTAAAGCTGTATTACTCTATCAAAAATAAAATAATCACACGTAGAAGACTATAGCACAAATTCTTCTTGGAAGCCCATTTCAGGGCGCTGAGTTGTGACTACATTCTCAAGGATGTCAGTAACACAAGGACTTCATCCATAACTCCCTGAAAAAACCGAAACCATGAATGCCTTGTCAAATTCAGACAGTTTATCTTGGCACTGGCAAGCATAGCAGTCTCTTCGATGTCTGGAAACGTGTCTAATTACGTTTCGCCAGTAACTAAAAAATAGCCGGTGTCCCGGAACAGACAGGCAGCTCAGGGATCATCACCCCATAGCATCCTGATGACATGATGGAACAAGGCCAGGAAAAAAGAAGCAAGCAAGCAAGCAAGAAGAGCAGCAAATATGAAACAGGGAGGAGATGCCAGGCCCTCTCCAAAACAACTCTGCAGTCTTCCCCGCGGCTAACGGGGACACCAAGACTCTCCCTCAAGTTTTCCTTTTCCTTCACTTTTGTTTCCATGAAGTCACCGGCCCCGCCCACTTCACTTACCTGCTGCGGGGCAGGCCGGTTCGCCGCCCCAGAGCACCTCCAGCTCAGCGTGCCCCTCACACCCCCAAGCCAGACAAGCCCCAGGGACGAACCCCACCTTCAGGAGAAAGCAGCCCTGGACCCCCCGACACGCCCCTGAACCCCAAGGCTGCACCCCGGAAAGAGCGACCGCAGAGCGCGGCAGACCCTTGTCACCCCGAATCTGGCTGCAACCCGGGAGCGCCCCTCCAGGGAATGCCCAGCCTCGGGCCCCTGCACGCCGCTGCTCCGCCCTCACCTGAGCTTGAGATTAGCCATGAACTCGGGCATGGAGACAGTGTCCATCAACACGAAGTCCGCCTTGCCGAACTCCAAGCTCTCTTGCTCCGCCATGGCGCCGGCGCCCGGGCTCAGGTGGGCGCAGCTGGCTCAG
>NW_022900925.1:20638623-20667966 GCF_012274545.1 Fukomys damarensis
TGGGCGGGGGCGCGCGCCGGAGAGGCTGCAGCGACTGGGCAGCAGCGCCCCCTAGGGACTTACTCTGGGATCTCGGGCGTCTGCGTGTTGTGGCCGTAAAAGACGCGAGTTGGAAACAGGTTTCTAAGACTGCCGCCTTCTGCCTTTGCTTGCTAGAGGCCAACAAAGTCACAAAAGTAGTTTGGCGCAAGGGGTATTCATTATAACTGTCACCTTGCAGCGAAGCGCCCTCTCTCGTGTGCTCCCGCACCACCCATCCCTGAAGTGATTGTTCAAGCTAACATTTTAAAGGCACTAAAAATGCCCAGAGTTGTTCTGAGTGCCTTACGGAACTTGCCACACAGCTAGGAAGTGGAAAAGCTGCAACTTCATGCTAGTCTTTTGACTTAAGGGTGCTAGCGGTGAGCCCATGTGATCGACTGCCTCGGGTCCCTATGTTCCACTTTCCCTACTCATCTGAGAGTGTCATCAGACTTTGCCTTGTATTGTTAAGTTTTTAGTATACCGATGTATCATCCCCAGGATTATTGTAGACCGTGTCCTAAACTTCTTGATATCCCCCCTTGGCACCCACCAAGCAGCTATTGTAGTGCCTTATGTACATAAATATGAAATCCATCCTAGTTCCATGGAATGGAATGATTTGTAAGTGGTCTCCAAATCACAGATACATAGAATGTGCTTGGAATTATTATTGCAGAAAAAAACAAACAAGGGGAAAAAATGAGAACCAAGACCTGTCATGTAAAGGTACAAGATCCTAATAATGAATGTAACTGTACTGTATACCTAAAATGTACCAATAAACTCAATGAGGAAAAAAAAAGAAAATTATTGTAGAACACAATACATTTTCCAGTGAAAATATAAAGGACATTCTAAGGCATCTCCTCTCCAGTACTGTGTTTCCATTAGAACCGTCTTCTGCTGCAAAATCTGCTAGGAAATCTAGAGGCCTCTAAGGACCTGGCTTGGCTTCAGCTCTCTAGCTGAATTTGAGATGAGTGAACTACACTGAAAGACTTTGCTCGAAGCCTGCTTCAGCTGCCAGCAGCACTTGCCAAGAGAGAAGAAGGTGGCTTGATCACCTTTAAGGGAGCTCTTCTGCCATGGGAAAGGTGCCCCGGGCCCTGGCATAGTACAGACAGAGCTATCCAGGTTGCAGTTTGAATACCATTAGCAGCTTTGCTTCTACAGACGAGACCTGCTGGATCACAGTCCTCATTTGTGGACTAAGATCTCTGGGCTAGACACTTCCAAGGTAGGACTATTCTGTGCTTTAGTCATTTGTGTGGGTCTGGCAGTGGTTATACAGTCAATTGCACAGGGTGTCTGCATTCCTAAAGTGTTCATGCTGCTGTGCTTTAACATCAGCAGAACTGAATCTCAAAAGGAAGAGAAATAGATCTCAAACAAACTCTGCGCACTGTGAAGTAACCAGGGAACACGCTGCCCAAACCCACTGGTAAGTGGATATGTATGTTCCCTGAGTTCTGGGATTGGTGGGAATCGGACAAAATCCCAGGCAGGAGGAAAAGAAACAGTAAGGCCTGCAGATGATAAGAGAAATGGAGAAATTGCCTGGAGGTAGGAGGTCTAGTGGGGGGCTATGTGGTTTTCAAATGGCCAAAATAAGAAAATTTTGTTATCAATATCTTGTACAGAGAGCCAAGCTATAAAATATAGGCAATAATATGTACAAAGTGTATTTTATTAACTGTTTTTTAAGCCCAAATTAGTGTAAAGCCAAGTACTGAGACAAGTGAGTCTCTTTTGATGAATTTAAAGCTCTCCAATGAGACTTACTACTGACTTAAATAAACTTCAAGATTCTGGTTTCCTTTTTTGATTTTTGGTTTGTTTTTTTTTTTTTGGTACCAGAGATCGAGCTCAGGACTTTGCCCTTGTGAGGCAGGCAATGGAACCATTTAGCTAAATCCCCAGCTCCCAGTTTACTTTTATATGTTGTTTTGGTTGTATAGTATCAAGGAAATTCTGATTCACATGGGTCAACAATAATTTCTTATTCATACAGTTTCTCTCAGCCTTTTTTAAGGTCAATGTACAGCAACATCCTTATTTATCGGTGACACATCTATGTAAAGTTCAAGTATACATGCAGAAATGGCAGGAGAGGCTAAATACTGAGGTCTTCATTCAAACAAAGTAAACTAGAGCAGTTTAGTTTAAAATCTCCTTTATGATAGCATTTGCATAGAAATACATTTGAATATATGGACACTTTTGTTGCAGTTTAAAATATACTAACCAGGGCCTGGGATTTAGCTCAGTGGTTCCATCACCTGCCTCACAAGCACAAGGTCCCGAGTTCAATCCCAGGTACAATTAAAAATAAATAAATAAATAAATAAATATACTAACTAGGTACAGCAGTCTCAGCTACTGGGAAGGCAGGGAGATGGCAAATTTGAGGCCAGCCTAGGCTACATAGTGAGACCTTGTCCCAAAATAAGTAAATAAATAATAACAATTAAAGTAAAATATGCTAAAAATAAAAGTTTACATCAGTTATAAGAAACACTGACATTCAGTTTCTTGATATAATCTTCTGAAAAAAGACACAATATCACTGTCCTGCTAAAAATACATGAACTGAATCTAATGAAGAAGAAACACTGAACAAACCTATAGTAAGAGGCATCTTAAAAAATGATTAATCTATATTCTTCAAAAACATTTCAAAGCATGAAAAACAGAGGCTGGTGTACTGGTCCAGATTAAAGAAGACCAAAGAAACATCATAGCTAAAAGCAGTGTATGGGCCAGGGGATTTAGCTCAGTGGTTCTGCCCGCCTGCCTTACAAGAACAAGGTCCCAAGTTTGATCCCAGTACCAAATAAATAAATAATTTTTTTTAAGAAAAAGTAATGCTTGCTCTTGGACTGGGGAACCAGGAAGATATAATAAGGATGTTATCAAAACAACTGATAAAAATAGGCTATATATTAGATAACGGTGTAATGTCAATGTTTTCCTAAATTCAATCATCACTGGGGTTCTGTAACAGAATATCCTTGTTCTTAGCAGCAGATATCTGCTAAAGTGTTTGGGAGAGGTAAGTGTAATGTCAATGTTTTCCTAAATTCAATCATCACGGGTTCTGTAACAGAATATCCTTGTTCTTAGCAGCAGATATCTGCTAAAGTGTTTGGGAGAGGTATTGGTCAGCTTTCGGGTTGCTGGGACCAAATATCCAACATTCTCAAAGTAAAGGAAGAAATGGTGTATTTGGCTCACAATTTCAGGGGATTCAGTCTGTGATGGGCAGACACAGGGAGAAACATGGTGGAAGGGCTTGGGAGAACAAGGCAGCTCATGCATGGTGGTTGAGAGGCAGATCAGGAAGGGGCCAGAAACTAGATACTGTACCCAAAGTTATGTCTCTGTGACCCACCCAGACACACCCAGAGGTGTGCTTTACTAATCCTTTAAGTGGCCCTCACACCAATCCAGTTGAAAATTAAGTTTAACCATCACAGGAGAAAGAGGTATGGTATCTCAAACTTCTGGCAAATTTAACAACAACTGTTGTGATGATAAGATAAAGAGGAGGGTGTGTGTGTGTGTGTGTGTGTGTGTGTATTTATATAAATAGATAAAACATGTTAACAGTTGGTAAAGTGAATATATGAGTTGGGGGGATTCTTTACACTGTTCTTGAAACTTTTCTGTAAGTTTGAAAACATTTTTAAAAACAAAGTTAAAATCAGATAACCTCAAACTGTTTTAAAATTTTAAAAGTTGATCGGGAAGATATCAAAAATCACTCAGCAATAAAAGTCACATGAGAAGTTTCCAGACCTTTCAGAACTGAAGAACCAGGAAGAACCAGCAGATATTTTGAAAACCCCAGTCCAGGGTATCTGTCAGCTCTACCTGGCATAGATGTGCTAGGAGGTTAACACTGGCAGGCAATTCTAACGGCAAAGGTAATTGAATGTTTACCTTAGTTGACAAATACATTCCTATGTTCCAGAGGGGATCCATCCCATTCTCTGCCAGAAATTCTCTTCCCTGATGTCCCACCCCTCACTCCTATGGCCTAGCGCATTTCTGTTCATCTTTCAGTTGTCAACTTCAGCTTCATTTCCTTCAGGAAGCCTTTCCTGATCGCCTCGTCAGAGCTGGATGTCTCTCCTCTGTCCCCCCACCCCCGTATCCAAAAACTACTGCGCCTGTTATAGCACCAGTGCCCTTGAGCCTATTTGTCCATCCTTTTTACTAGTTTTTGTCTTGTTTTGTTTGTTGTGGTGCCAGAGATCGAACTCAGGACCTTGCGTGGCAGGCAACGGCACTACTGAGCTAAATCGCCAGCCTTCTCTTACCAGTTTTTAAGGGCTGTTCTGGTCTTTTATGTAACTCTGGCACTTAGGATATGAAGCTTATAATAAACATTTGCTTGATAAATGAATGTGGAATGATCTGTGAAACTATGAGTCACGTAATGTGGGGTTGTAAATCCACTCCCTTGAAGGATTTTCTACATGAAAATCAGTCATCATACATAGCATTTTCCTTAATCCCAAGTTTTGTCCTGGAAACAGATCTCAAGGCTGTGTTTACTTTTCTTCCTGGGCCCAGGCCTGTGTGCTGTGATCATAATTATAATCATAGTGATCAAAATCTGCTCTTCTGAAAACCTCTCTGTAGTGGCTGGCTAGTGCAGAAGGTCTGCTCCAGTTTATCAGTGAAGATCAGCCCTGCATGTTCCATTGTGACTATTTGTTCCCATTCTACTTGTCCAGCTTGTTTCTGGGCTGCCCAACCCTCCCTAATTTTCTGCCCTCACCAGAGTCCTGTACCCAAGGGAGATGACTTTTTGGCATCAGTCTAGCAAAACAGCACAGAAAGGCTACAAGAAGAAAAAAATCTCCCACTATATTCAAAGGGTATTTTATACATTTATTGGTAAGCTCAAAATATTATAGATCAGAAGAATGAGGCAAATTTGCATTGCAAATTAACTTTGTAATCTACTCACAACCATATAGAGTGATTTGAGACACTCTTTCTAGGAAGTATCCAAAATATACTTTCCCCTTTTTAATGGGAAAGGCTGATTTGGGCTCAGAATAATTCATCAAAGGTAGTATATATACTGTCTTTGGTTTCTGAAAGCCTAAATTTTAAAAGTGAAAACAGACTGTCTCTGAGGCCATTGATGATTTTTACCTCCCTGTAAACCCCTTCCAATTCCTCTGATCTCCTATCTGACATTCTGAACATCTCACAGGGCAAAGGAAAGGGAATTTTCATGGATGGGTCACTGCTACAAGACACCCTGAAGTCCAGAAAGTGAATTTAAAAGTTCAACATCTCATCTCTGGCTGTTAAAAATAGAGCCCCAGCTAACCAGTTGCTAAGATTTGGTTCCAAGTTCTAGGAGTTTAGCCTCTCCACTATATCTATGGTCCATTTGTGCTTATTTATCTGTGACAATGGTGAGTTGGGGTGGGGTTTTTCTTTGGCTTTTTGGAATGACTGTGATGTCCCACACAAAGCTCCTTTTAAATAATCAGACTAAGTCCAAAGAAGTTGAGAGATGTCATGTAAAGAGGAGAGGAGATGTAGGAGGAGGAAGAGACAAAAGGAGCTGCCCCTACAAGCCTTTGGGGATAGTAGGTGGATGGTAACAAGACGTTGGCTTCAATTTGTAGGTTTCATCATCATCTGGTGAAAATGTAAGAACTTTCTTTCCAAGACAAATGCATTAAGCAAATACACTAAACAATTTGCCATAGATCACCCCAAAAATAGACATTTCTGTGGACCCCAAATTATTAGAAACCCCGAGCTAAGAGAAAGATCACACTATGAATCCTAACCATTGGGAATGGAGAAGGAGTTAAGCAAATCATCACTGTCAGTACCCTGTGAGTCACCAGACAGGTACTGTCCTGATCACTTATCCTTTTGTGTACACAGAGGAACCACAGATATAAGGCCACAGGGAAGACAGATTCAGAAGTGGAGGCAGACATCAGCTGGAAAGGCCTCCAGAATTATTCCTGATTGTGATAAGATTCTGACTACAAACATTTCCCTGGAATGCATCCTCTTTCCTAACTGCAGAAGTGCTTATCTCACTAGGTGGAAGGGCTGGAGGAGACTCCCTAGAAAAAGGGCCATGTTAAACTGTGCTTGGAATACATATTTGTTAAATCAAATGAGTGAATTAATTAGCAGATTTAATTGATTAATAAATGGATTTATGTAGATGTATTATGTATTTTTATTTTTGGATTGCTTCTCAGCCTTTTGGCTAAGATCAAGTGTACTTTTATTTTTGGTACTCGGGATCGAACTCGGGACCTTGCACTTGCAAGGCAGGTGGCTGGAACCACTGAGCTAAATCCCCAGCCCCAGATGTATTATATTTTATGAGCTACATGGCCTTTCTCTAAGCCCCAACCTGGGTAGTCACTAAATCTGAAGCTATTCTGGCTACTGGAAGTACTTCTAGGGCTAGGAAACTTAAGAGTGCCATAGATATCCATGACAGTGAAAACAAAAATGTATTTTATGATTGATTCATGCATTGATAATACCTTCAGACAGGATGTATCAAGCCTTAAAGTACATGGGATCTAGTCAAAGTGCACATTTTGACTTGAGGGTCTGGGATCTGAGATTGTGCATTTTCTTACAAGTTCTCCAATGACATTGATGCAGGCACTAGCTGTCTCCTAACTACACATTAAATAACAAGACTCTAAGGGATCTTGGTGGTCATATGCTTACGTACCCTCCTTTGCAGCTGAGGCAAATGAGTCTCAGGAAGAGCAGCTGAGTTTGAGTTAAGCCCAAGTAAGGCAATGGAAGAGGAGAAATCAGGCTTAAAATTTCTCATTTGGGTAATAGGATAGTTTCCACTATGTAATCTGAACATCTAGTTATAAAGTTGCCCTGTGAGACCGAGAGCAAGAGGTAAGGTAGAGAAAAAGGGAGCAGCACCCTATCTTCTCTGGGTAGCCCAGTACCTCTATTCTTACCCCATTCCTACATGTGAGGGTGATGTCTTCCTTTTCTCCATTCCCCTTTTCTCCTAAAAGTTCAAAGTATAGGTTAAAGGGGAGACATTTTTGAGGCTAAGAGAAAACTATTCCAACTCTTTCTTCCTTCTACCTGACAGAGTAGCAGGCCAAGGCAGGTCACCAAAACTGGAATTTCTCTTCCCCAAGGCAAGTCATAGAAAGTCTAATCTTTCCCTGCCTTTCTTCCCTGAAGCTGGACATAGAGAAATTCTCTGGCTTGTCTTACCTGGTACTAAATCTTAAAAGCCCATTTCAGAAGGAGCCCTGCTCCATACTGCATAGAAAGGCCTAGACATGCTTTCTTCATGTCTATGCAATGAAGTCTTCATGAAAACCTCATTGGTGGGCTGAGGATGTAGTAAAGAACATGCCTAGCATATGCAAGTTCCTAGGTTTGATCTCCAGAACCCCCATACACTTACAAACAATGAGATACCATTTGGATGTGTTGGCTCATGCCTACGATCCCAGCTACTCTAGCGACTGAGACAGAAGGATCACAGATTTGAAGTCAGCATAGGTAACATAGTAAGACCCTGACTCAAAATTTTAAAAAGGCTATGGCTATAGCTCAGTGTATGCCTAGTATGCCCAAGGCCCTGGGTTTGATCCCTAATACCACACACACACACACACACACACACACACACTCCAAATGGATAGGATCTGGAGATCTTCAGGCTTGCTTGAATGCATGGTAGTTCCTGGAGGATAGCACACAGAAGGGAGCTCCACATCCCTCCCACATTTCTTGCCCCACGTACCTCCTCATTTGTGTCCTTTGTAGCATCCTTAAAACTAAACTGGTAAGGGCCAGGTATGTAGCTTAGTGGGGCCACATCTGTCTGGCAGGAGCAAGGTCCTGAGTTTGATCCCCAGGACTGGGGAAAAAAAAAAGGTTGAACAACTAAAACTAAACTGGTAAGTGTGTTTCCCAAGTTCTGTGAACCACTCTAATAAATTAATTGAACCCAAGGAGGAGGTTATGTGAACTCTAATTTATAGCAGTCAGAAGCACATGTAAAACAATCTGGGGCTTGCAATTGGCTTTTGAAACAGGGCAGTCTTGTGGACTGAGCCCTCAGAATGTGGGATCGGGCACTATCTCCAGGTAGACAGTGTCACAGTTGGGTTAGGGACATCCAGCTGGTATCTACTGCAGGACTGATTGCTTACGCAGTGTGTGGGGGAAAACTCTCCCATACCCACGTCAGAAGTGATCTGTGTTGTGAATGTAGAGTAGGAGAAACTGAGTCTGAATTTGTTTTTTATCTATATCATCAGAGTATAACATATGTAAGGTGATATTTAATCTGTTCCCAAAGTCCCTTTGTTCCTCCCATTCACCCAAAATTTCACAACTAGTGAGCTATAGCAGTGCTAGTTCCCTAGATTTAAGATCATGAGATCATGAGATAAAGTCAGGTATGTTGGTGCACGCCTATAATCCTAGCCTCCCAGAACTTGAACACGGACTGCAAGTCCAAGCCTACCCTGGGCAACTGAGTGATTTAGCAAGATCTACCTCAAAATAAAAAATAAAAAGTCTGGGGATATAGCTCAATGCAAATGCTCTGAGTTCAATCCTTAGTAGTGAAAAAGGAAACCATGAAATAAGATATCACAATGCTCTGTGTGACCTTCTTACTTTTTCCAAACTGCTTGTACCAGAAGCGGTTTCCCTGCTTGAGCAAATTAACATATCTCCTGGTACTTGGTATGTAGCTATTGATTTGGCAAATGCCTTCTTCTCCATGCCTATCTACTAGGCCCATCAGAAATAACTTGCTTTCAACTGGCAAGGCCAGCAATGTACCTTCACTGCTCTATCTCAGGGCTATATTACCTCTTCAGCCCTGAGTCACAGCTTAGTTCACAGGGATCTCAATAGTTTTTTTCTCCCACAAGATATCACACTGATTGGTTACATTGATGATATGCTGACTGGACCACGTGAGTAGGAGTTAGCAACCACTCTGGACTTGTTAGTAAAGCATTTGCGAACCAAAGAATAGGAAAAAAAAAGAAAATCCATCTAAATTCAAGTGAAATTTCTAGGAGTCCAGTGCTGTGGGGCATGGAAAGATATCTCTTCTAAGTTAAAAGATAAGTTGTTGCATCTGGCTCTCTCTACAACCAAAAACCAAGCACAACACCTACTAGACCTATTTGGATTTGGGAGGTAACACCTTCCTCACTTAGGTGTTTTACTCCAGCCTATTTACCAAGTGGCTCAGAAAGCTGCTAGTTTTGAGTGGGGCCCAGAACAAGAGAAGGCTCTGCAACAGGTTCAGGCTGCTGTGCAGACTGCTGTACCACTGGGGCCACGTGACCCAGCAGATCCAATGATACTTGAAGTGTCACTGGCAGGTAGGGATGCTGTTTGGAGCCTCGGGCAGGCCCCATATGTGAATTGCATTGGAGGTCTTTAGTATTTTGGAGCAATGTTCTGCCATCATCTGCAGATAACTACTTTCCCTTTGCAAAACAGCTCCTGGCCTGCAGTGCAATGGCCTTATTGGAAACTAAATGCTTAATCGTGGAATACCAGGTTATCACAAAACCTGAGTTGGCTATCATGAACTGGGTATTACCTGATCCATCGGGTCATAAAGTTGGATGTGCACAGCAGTAGTCCATTGTTAAATGGAAGCAGTATACATGTGATTGAGCCAGAGCAGATCCAAAGGACACAAGTAAGTTACAATAAGAAGTTGCCCAAATGCCCATTATTCCTACTTCTGCTATCCTGCCTTCTGTGTCTTGACTTCTGTTTCCTAATATGCACCTCTGGCCTCATGGGGTACAGCATATGATCACCTGTCTGAGGAAGAGAAGGCTACGGCCTGGTTTATAGGTGGTTCTGTGTGTTATGCAGGCACCACCTGCAAGTGGACAGCTAGAACATTATAGCCCTTTCCAGGCCTTCCCTGCAAGAAAGTGGTAAGTGGAAGTCTTCATAGTGGGCACAACTTTAGGCAGTGCACCTAGTAGTATATTTTTCCTGGGAGAATAAGTGGCCAGATGTGTGACTGAACACTGATTCGTGGGCTGTAGCCAATCGTCTGGCTAGATGGTCAGGGACTTGAAAGGAACATGACTGGACAAAGATATTTGGAGGAGAGATATGTGGATAGATCTCTCTATATGGTTGTGAGTGGCAACAACCAATAGGCTTGTAGCCTGAGTGGAATAAAAAGGGAAAAGAAAGAAGGCTCACTCACTTCTGTTTCTTTGGAGGAGCTCCAGTCTTCACCTCCTGGCTCCTTGCACAAATTCTTCAGCCTTCCACTGCCAACTCTTCAGCTTCCTAATGCAGCCTCACATGGGACTCTACTGCAGATCCTGGCATGTGAGCTGCCGGCCTTTTACTTGACTGGATGCTTTGGGTTTCCAGCACACAGACAGCGCTTTTACACTCTTCCATACCTGAATATGCAGGTAGCCATTGTAAGATTACCTTGTAAGTCTGGGTGTGTTTGTGTCCTATATTAAATTTGTTTCTCTAGTGAGCAATGACTGACACACTGCTGGATTAATTCTTCAGGCTATCTAGAGGTAGAGATAATACAACCATACTTGTATCCAGATTCGACAACCTAAGCCCTAATGATACATGGGGAAAGTTTCAATTATTTAAAAGTAGAATCAACAAAACCCAGGAGACTTCTGAGGTCATGTAATCCAATATATGACCCAGTATTGGAATCCCTTCTGTAATATATTATCATGTCTGGACCTACCTGGGCCATTTGACTCAGGCTTCCCCCATGACCAGCAGATGTACCCACATAAAAACAGGCCCCAGAACCCTCTTGTCCAGTCTTAGTCCTAGCTGCTCCCCCAGGCTTCGTACATGCTCAAATGCCAGCCATCTCCAAATTACCCCCTCTTCTGATCTTGTTACTCATTGATCCCTGTTTATGAGTTTGGTTTGTCCTTTGGGTCTGATATTCCACCAAGATAAGACCAGGATGCAGTGTACTGTAATTAAGTTGAGGAGTCAAGGTCAGGGCCAGATAAAGAGGAATACTCTACTCTTAATTTTACCTTCCTTTTATAGTTTCTATCCAGAGAATCCTAGCTCTATTTTCACCGATCTTTTTGAGATTACCTTCGTGTGTGTGTGTGTGTGTGTGTGTGTGTGTTTTACTGAGGATTAAATCCAGAACCTTTGCACTGAACTACATCCCCAGACATTCTGATTTTTTGTTTTGAGACGGTGTCTCATTAAATTACCCAGATGGAACTTGAGTTTGCAATCCTCCAGCCTCAACCTCCTGGAGGGCTGGAATTACAGGTCTGCACAACCATGAGTGGCTTTACCTTCTTCATCTGACTTTGCTGGTCTCCCAACAATGTTGTAGTCACTATTTCCTAGTGTTCCCATTTTTTATATGTCTCTACTCAGCTCTTTTGCACTGAATAGGATTTGGTTCAGAATAACATTCTTTCAATCCTCAGGAGGCGGAGGTGCCCAAAATTTAGGTACCTATACCAGAGACATAGGATAAATTTTAATAAGCATTTTAGGAGATTCTGCTGCAGGTAACCAGAAGCCTAACTTGGAGAAATGTTGATGGGAATTTTGGTGTCAGATAAACTGGAATTCAAATCCTAGCTCTGCACCTTGCTAGTTGTATGACTTTGGACAAATTCGTTCACTGGATAAGCCCATTTCCCCATTTTAAATAAGGAGGTGATAAAATCCATCTCTGAGTGTTAGAATCGTGAGATAAAGAGAGGTGATAGGCAGTGTGCATTTGTTAAATGCAAACTAACGTCACCATTAGTATCGTTATTTGCTTTATCTTCAGAATAGGGAAATTATTACAAAATAATAATAATTTATTGCATGTCCTTTTTAGTGGGCTAAGATTGTTAGTGGATGCCTGTGAGTCTGCTGATCACACTTTGATTTTCCTTTGTGTGAGTTTTGAGTCTGTTCCATAATTTATCACCATTTCCATGCATAGCCATGGACCTTGCATTTAGTAGAGAATCTAAATTTAATAAATATTTTTGAATGAGTGAATGCTATCTGGCCATGCCCTGTGTGCTACACCCTCACTGCCACGTCACATGTATTCTTCCCTCCCTAGATGTTCTTTGGCAGTCTCTCACCATACAGCTGTACTATAGCTCTTCTTGACCTGACTTTTCTCATTTCCTCATTCTGACTGAAGAGTGTCAACCGGTGTAGCCTTGATAATACTCTCTTTGCATTAAAACTGCTGTGTGTGTGTAAAGGTTTTTTTTCTAGTCCTGAGCATTGGACCCAGGGCCTTCACACTGAGCTACATTCTCATTCCTTTTTTATTTTCACATAGGGTCGCTTGCTAAGTTGCCTGGGTTGGGCTTGAGCTTTCTATCCTCCTGCCTCAGCCTCCCAGAATGCTGGAATTACGGATGTGCACCACCATGTACACATATGCAGTGTAGCATTTTAAAAGGGATTAATAATAGGCAATGGGGTTGGAGACATGAGAGCAATGAAGGACTGAGGTGATGCGTAGGGGCATAGCTTTGATGGCCAGTTTACAGTGGACCACATTTCTCTTGCATGACAGTGTTCCTTTGAGTTTTCTTCTTAATTCCGGTGCTCACGTGTGTAACTACATTTGGCCTTTTGTGTCTGTAGGCATCGGTACATGGGTACTCAAGTACCTTCTATAAAATGGCATATTATTTTCATGTAGCCTAGCACACCTTCTCGAATACTTTAAATCATCGCTAGATTAGTTATAAAAAGTAATGCAATATAAGTGATACCTAAATAATTATTTTATTGTTTAGGGAATAAACAACAAGGAATAAGTTTACGTTTTCAATACAGACACAGATTTTTTCTCCAAATATTTTCATTTGTGGTTGGTTGAATCTGATGCAGAATTTGGATGTGGAGGGCAATTGTACTAGGCCTGCGGAGACTGGGTGTTCAGATTAGAAGGTGGAAGAAGATGAAGTTAGGAGCAAAGGATTTGGGGCTGGCTCTTCCAGTTATATGCTGGGTGTGACCCTGGGCAAGTCACTGGTACCCTCTGAGCCTCTGTTTCCTCCTCTGTAAAGTGTCTTACTTGCAAGGGTTGCTCTAATTAAATGAGATAAAGTATGGTAGACACTTCCTGTGGGGCCTGGGTTATAGTTAGCATTCATGGCACAGCGACTTCCTGGCTTTCCTTTTCATACTTTGTCCTCTGAGTTGCTAATTCCTGTTGTTAACCAAGTACATGTTTATCTCTCAGGAGATGTATTTCTCTCTTAATACAGATATGTATGCACAGGGCATAAGGGAAATGCCTATAAATGGCCACGCCCTCTACCTCTGATCCCAAATCGTATGTTGTTACTTTAGGAAAATTGTATACATCAATGAATCCTAATCTGGCTTTTCCTTGGATTCATCCGTAATGCTTTAGCAAAATGCAACATCCAGGTCTCAATCCCAGTCCTTTTGAAGAATTGGAATCTTAGTGGCTAAAAACCACTGTAATAAAAATACCTGGAGGGCTGGGGATTTAGCTCAGTGGTGCCACTGCCTGCCTTGCAAGCATAAGGTCCCGAGTTCGATCCATGGTACAAGATGAACTTCAGAGATGAGTGCTACCCGGTAAACAGATGATCACCACCTCCAAGGGGCCTCTTTCATGGTGGGTAGAGCTGGAAAAAAAGCTCAAAATTTTTAGTTCCTGTTTCGTGCTTCTTTCAAGAATGCTGCTTGGCGGGCTGGGGATTTGGCTCAGTGGTTCTGTTGCCTGCTTTGCAAGCACAGGGACCTGAGTTTGATCCCCAGTACCAAAAAAAAAAGAATGCTTGGAGTGCTGGTGCATGTCCGTAATCTCAGCACTTGGGAGGCTGAGAGGATCGCCATGAGGCCAGCCTGGGCTACATACTGAGTTCAAGGCCAGCCTAAACTACATAGCAAGATCCTGCCTCCAAAAACAAAACAAAACAAAACACAAAAACAAAAAACCAGAATGCAACACAAGCCTGCTTTAAACTTCACCTAATATCCCCTAAGGGCCCTGAGAGCCTTCATCTTCTGCAGGTGCAATTGCTAATATTATTAGGGAACAGTGCCTCCCAGCCCTCCCAATAAAGCATCTTTGGTTTTTACCCATGACTGGTGCTCCAAGCTAGTGTTGTAAGGATTGAGCCTTTAGCATGTACATTCTTTGCTTAAATGACCTAACACATCCTGAAAAGAAGATTAAAATTTATGTCCCCAAGTCAGAAAGAAGTCTGAATGGGGTGACTCAGCCACTGGTAGGAAGAGTGGGGAGAGGAGACCAGGGGCAGAAGGAGGCCTTTTTTTGTTATGGGTGAAAATCCTAAAGCAAGTGATTTGAGGCTCTCTCTACGGAAGCTCAGGGGTGGCCAAAGGCAATGTCATGTTAGTGGCCCTGGGTGTGTGCTTGACTTAGAGTCTTTCTTCACACGTTGTGTTCCCAAAAGCAGGGTGAAAACAGCTTCTATAAACTGGATCTGTTGCCCATTGCTATCTTCTCCAACTTGGCTTGCTTTCTGTTGGCAGCAACTCTGAACACCTGAGGTCTTAGTGTCTCTTGTATCTGTCAACAGGCAATCTGTAAGCTGATTGTTAAAGGCTCGCTTTTCCTCCTGGAAGGGGGATTCGCCACCTAGTCTGCGCTGTAACTGAAAAGTTGCAGGTGTCAGGTTTCCATCAAATGATGCTCTGTATTTAGAGTTCTTGTTGCTTCTTCTTATCTACCCAACTTCATCCATGGTATACACAGCATAGAGAACCAAAATCATGGACATCTTCCCCCATAAACACTATGGAGATTCAAAAGATTCGAGGAAGTTCCATGAAAGATATGCTAGGGCTTGATTTTTGAATTTCACTTCTTCAAGACAAGGAAGTAAGGTTGAGTATTCATGTGTTCCAGTAGTCATTTGAAATATGTTGCTTACCCTGGGAGAAAAAGGGAAAAAGTCTCAGGAAAGATGGGAGGAGAGAAGGGAATGATATACACAGTCTCTCCACTGTAGCACTGCTGACATTTAGGGGCCAGATATCTGTGTTGTGGGGATGACTGGACATTGTAGAATGTTAAACAGCATCTAAAGCCTCTACCCTACAGATGCTTATAGTATCTTCTGTTCCAGTTATGATGACCAAAAATGTCCACAGACTGCTAAATCTTCCTTGGAAGGCAAAATTGTCCAAGGGGGAACCGCTGGAATGGTCACCCATGGGAAAACTTACATTAATCCTCTGGGTGATTCCTAGACACTGCTCTGTAATGATAATATAATAATTAGTCTTTCCCTATCCTCTTTTAAAAATGTATTTTAAAAATCCTTTTAGTACAGATATTTTCAAAAAAATCCTTTTAGTATAGGTATTTAGTACAGTTTAAATATCTATCCTTTTAACAACAGATTTGACTTATGACCTAGGCACACTCTTCAGACTTAGACCTGCCATTTGGACTTACAACCTTTTTTTTTTGCACAGTCTTTACATCTTGCTCATAGAGCCTCAATGTATTTTTTTGTATAGTATACCTTGTTTATATAATAATTTTTGCTCATTGTACAGCACAGTACAGTACTATAGTTTTATGTTGTTAACATTACATGCATGTAAGAGTTATGTATATCAAAGCAATGTCACCAAGTTTGGAGTTTCTCTGACCATTTCTTTGTTCTGAATATTGTTATGTACACACAATAGACAGTTGCTCATTTAGCGACCAAGTCAGTTAACGACCTGGTCACAGGAACACAGCACTTGGTCATTAAACCAGGACTCTCTGTACTTGGAATGGAACCCAGGGCTTGGATCTGTGCCTGGGATTGCTTCTTAGAGTGCTGTGAGGATAAAATAAGATATTGGTTGGACAAATACATTGAGTGCCAACATGCCAGCCAGGTCTACTGTGGGAACTCAGATGCAAGCTGTGAAGTGTCTGTTGCCAGGGGCTCATAATCCTGAAGTATGAAGAGATGTTGAGATAATTTGCTAAACTATGTGAGCCAGGAGAAATAACTGGAATCCCACTGCAAACTTTTCCTTTCATAAAGAAGAAATGGAGGCCAGTGTGGGGCAGAGCTGGGATGAGAGGTGATTATACCTAAGCCTGGGTCCTGAGCCCTATGTTGGGGTGCCACCTGTAGCCGACACATGCAGCCAACCTTTTGGGGGGCTCTACATCCACTATTTTGTGCTTCCTGACCCAGTCAAGGAGGTTGAATGCCAGAGACACAGAATCAGTTTAACATGCTGGCAGCTAGGGGGCTCTGGCCTCTTCGTAGCAGAGGAACCCCTTGAGTCTGGCTCATCTCTCCTTTATTCACCCAAACACAGGTGCAAGCAATCAAAGTAGCACAAGCCTCATCTACTTTCAGATATCCATTAGTACATACCCTGGTAAACAACTTAACCTCAGCTGTATGCAATCACCCCCAGTGCAGCCTTCCCCTTTTGTGCTCACAGAGGAGGCCAGTTAGGCCTCAATTCGCCTCTGGTCTTCTACAGGTGATTGTCAGAGCAGTTTGTTTTACAAATCTAGCTATTTCTCTAATTTTAGACAAGAGCATTAATGATTCAAAGCCGCATCTGACGCAGGCTCTGAGAGCAGTGTCATGTCCCTCAGTGAGAGGAACACTCAGTAAGGCTGGAAACAGATGGCAGCCCTTGGAGAATTCCCAAAGGATGAACAGGATTTGAAAAGCAGAGGTGGGCATTGGCATGGTAGGTAGAGGGGACAGAAAATGGCATGGGGGCTAAAAAACACAAGGATACATTTGAGGAAGAGCAAGTTTTCTAGCTTTGGAGGAGACCAAGTTGTCATAGGAAGTAATAGGAAGGAAGATAGTCTGGAAACAGAAATGTTAAAGTAAAATGCTTACTAATGTGAAATATATAAAGTGTGAAAGTAAACTAACATAGTATTTTCTATCTTCAAAGGTGTTGGGTATTAATTAACTCTGCTTCTACCAGGAAGAAGCAAGACACAAAAGTTGAAATGACTGGATTTGGTTGGGTTCATCTTTCTTACCAGACACAAATTCTTCTCACACTTGCTTCCCTTTCCCAAGACACTGTCAGTAGGAACAGTGGTCCTGTTTCCTTTATCATACCCCCATCACTATCCCTTGGGGTGGTTTGTGTTGTTTCACAAGTTCAGGAATCCATAGTACCTGTGAGTAGTGGGTGTTTGGATTAAATAGTGGTGCAATTGGGTCATGGATGCCCCAGGCTCTCTGGATGATTGGCAGCCAGGCTAGGTCAGCTTGGGAATATTTAGACTGTCTTTCTAAAGCCACCAAAGAGCTGCCACCAGCAAAGAGACCACCAGAGCAGCCAAGCAGAGATCCTCACAGGAGAGCTTTTGAATAAATGAAGTTGTTCTGAATGGCCTTGTTGATGAAATGACTGCACTTGGCCCCCAAAATGGACTCTGTCAGAGGTTGGGCTGGAGGACAGCTGACTGACAGCACCTGCTGCATGAGGCGTTTCAGCGCTGCATACTTGGTCTCTGAAGTCTATGAATCTAGCCTCCAGCCTACACGGAGAGCAAAATAAAATATGCCAGTGTGTGTTCTGCTTGTCTGTGGCTTTCTAGCTTCCCATGTACATCTCTCCCCTGTTTTGAACTGACCTATTGTCTTTTTTGGAGGCCACAATTTACCCATGACACCATGTCCCCACCGTCTCTCGCCACTCCAGACTGGAGGCAGAGACTGCTGCACTTGCATCGCCTGAGGTCAGGGAGGATAGGGGGAGAAGAGAGTGGCAGCGGGGAGGTATGAATCCAGGGAGAGGGTAGCTCAGAAGGAGAGCACCACCCAAACTCATGGTGTAGAGAGGACTGAGGACTGCTATTGGCATCTGGCTTTCTCCCTGTACCCTTTCCCCAACCTTTTTCTTTGGCCACAGACTTCCCCCTTTATGCCCTTGTGTAGATAAATTGCTTCAGCTTTTGATGAGATCTAGGACATTGTTTAGACTCCTATGGGGAAGGGTACAATTTTATTTAAGCACCTCTACCATGATTTATAGGTATCAGAAAAAGTGAAAGGGGTCCGTTTGCTCTTTGAGTATAGGATTCATGGCATTGGTTAATTATATAGCTCTTATATATAACAGCACACATGGAGTAAATGTCTGTTAGATGCGAAGCTGGCCCCAACTCTGAAAACAAAACAAAACGAAAACAACTAAGATAGTATGATAACAGAGTGAGTTAGGTGCAGAAGGAACAAATGGATGACATGCTTTGCATGGATGTGGGGGATTTGGGGAATCTTAGAAAGGTGAGATGAAGAAGAAGGTGCTAAGAATAGGAAAGGTTCTGGGGTGAGGGAATGGCCTGAGCAAAGACCTCGAGGCAGGCAGAACAGCTGCGGAGATGTCGGAGAAACTAAATGGAAACCAGGGCAGCTGGGCTGTAGCAAGGGAGGGGGAAGTACAGGAAGAAGTAAGGTTGGAGGAGAAGGCTGGGGCCAAGTCCTTAGCATACGGTGTTTTACTCGAAAACAGAGATAAGCTGCTGAAGAAATTTTAACTAGGGGACTGCGGTCTTAGTTATGTGTTTTGTTTCGTATTTTAACTGAACTATAACCTCCGCTAAAGTGTAGACATATAAAGCATGGTACAGTATTTTGTACAGGTGCACCCTGACTGAGATACAGAATGTTTCCATCAAGTACTTCGTTTTTCAGATCATGGTTGCTGATATGTCAAGAATATGTGGAGCAGAGAGTGGAAAAGGGAAGGTTAGAGATGTTCTGCGTCTGTTTAGCAGAGTTGATGGTGGCTTAGATGGGCCTGGGATAGCAGTGAGGAGGAAGAGAAGTGCGCTATTTGAAATGAATTTTGCACGTGGAATAGAGAGGAGCAGCGAGGGGAAAGTCCTGGTGCCTAGGTGTGAAGCTTACAGAACCTTTACAGAGGTGGAACAGGCTAAATGAAGGACAGATGTTTGATGGTGGTAGGGAGAGAATATTCTATTCGGGACATGTTCATTTTTAACAATAAATTTTATTTTATCCCATTCCCCCCGTAAGACCCCTCCCTATGTACAAAGCTTTGTTTCCATCTTTTCCTTCTATTTTCACTGTGTGTGTGGGGGGTACTGGGGATCGAACTCAGGACCTTGCACTTGCAAGGTGGATGTGGTGCCACTGAACTAATATTTTTCCTTCTATTTTCTGGGTACTGGGGATCGAACTCAGGACCTTGCACTTGCAAGGTGGATGTGGTGCCACTGAACTAATTCCCTAGCCCCTATTTTCAAATTTTTTCTTGTCCCTTCCTTTCTCCCTCCCTCCTCCCTTATTCCCCTTCCTATTTGAATACTTTCTTTCCCTTTCTGAGTATCCGTTATACATTTCCATCCTTATTGTTTTAAATGCTTGTGAAATGTACAAGATTTTTTTCTTGTCCCTTTTTCCCTCCCTCCTCCCTTATTCCCCTTCCTATTTGAATACTTTCTTTCCCTTTCTGAGTATCCGTTATACATTTCCATCCTTATTGTTTTAAATGCTTGTGAAATGTACAAGTGGAGTGGTCAAATAGATCAGACTGGGTCAAAGGTACATATCTGAGAGGTACCGGCATAGTAATTGGATTACTTAGTAAAATATGGGGTAACAAGGAAAACAGGAAACATTCCAGGACTAAGACTGAAAACAATTCCAATATTTAAAATCAGAGAGTGGAGGAGTCGACAGAGAAAACCAAGGTTGGGAAATCTAAGAAAAGGAGGTGAAAAACAAGATGGGAAAGTGTGGTTCAGTCTGGTGTGTGTGATCCTGGTGTGTATGTGTGGGAGATAATATATAAAGAAATTTACATCCATTGCATCTGGTGATACGGAGGTTCTGGTGACCTTGAGAAGTCACCTCAGGGGAGCAGGTGGGTATCAGTCAGATTTGAACAGGTTCAAGAGAATAAGAAGCATTTAGTAGAGGTCAATGTTTTGAAGACATTGAGACAAAAGGAGAGATTTAGTGCTGAAAGAAAAAAACAAGACATTGGCTTGTAGCCAGAGTCACTTGCCATAAAGAGAAAATTTTTAAATGAGAGACACTAGGGCCTAATTGTTTATAGATGAGAATTCACACACACACACACACACACACACACACACACACGAGAGAGAGAGAGAGAGAGAGAGAGAGAGAGAGAGAGAGAATATAAAGAAAACCTACAGGTCCAGGACCATGAGAAAGTGAGGGAGAATCCAAGGTAGAAGTGAAAGAAAAGGAGAAAACATTTAGATAGCTTTAGAGGTCTGGTGATGAGAAGATGAAGTTAGTTCCTATTTCTCTATTTTATTTTATTTTATTTTGATATGGGGGATTGAACTCGGGACCTTGCGCTTTCGAGGCAGGTGGCAGAACCACTGAGCCAAATCCCCGGCCCCCTATTTCTCTATTTTGAATGAAACAAATGAAAGAGAAATCAGGGGCATGTTCATCATCTTTCTGTTGCTATGACAAAATACCTGGAAAGAACAACTTTAGGAGAAAATATTTGTTTTGGCTTACACTTTTAGAGGCTTCAGTCCATGGAGGAAAGCTGCTTACCTCCTGGTAGCCACGAAGCAAAAATTTAGATAGAGGAAGAGGCTGGAACACACTATATCCCCAACTGCATGCCCCTACTTCCTTCCACCAGTCCCTGTCTTCTAAATTTCCACCCTCTCTCCATAGCTCCATTAGCTGGGGCGGAACCTTCAACACACAGGGTTTTGGGGAACATTTAAGATCCAAACCATGGATGCTTGAAGATTAGATGTGAAATCATTGTTTAAAGAATTTAGAGTGACACAGACGGATGGCTGACCAGGAATAAGTTCCTGTTTGAGGTTTATGATCATGAATCCAAAGTAAAAGCCAGTCTTGCACAACTTTCTCTAACCACATGCTACAGTACTCGTTAGAGAAAGCAAAAGTTGACTTCTGCTGAGCAAACTGGGGTGGAGAGAAAAGCTGGGAACAACTGTGTTGGACCGTAGGATCCAGGCCAGCCAGGAATGCTAGGGGATGAGAACAGCGGGAATGCTACAGCACCCATGAGAGGTACGGAAGTCGGGCCTGTACGCTGAGCCTCCTTTGGCTTTAGCGAATGAGGGCACTTGCTTCAGCAGCAGTGGTGACGCTCGGTGACTACCCCTTGAAGTGCACTATCTTGGTTGTAGGTTGACATTAGATCCCAGGCAGCTGAGTGTTCATTCTGCTCCAGCAGGAGTGACACGCAAGCCCTTCCCTTCTCCCTGCGGAGTCTCTCACAGGATTCTGCTTCCCAGCTTGGGCATTCTAAGGTGGTAGAAAGGCTGCTGTGTGGGGAGGTAGCTGCATCAGACTGTCAAAGCCCTGAAGGCAATCTGGGGGATGTTAGCAGAAGAGCTCAGGCCTGCACTTCGCAACGGATTCCTAGAATTCTGAGATACAGTTCGTCCTGCATCCTGGGTGGCTCTGGGCACTTCAAAGCCCTGCTCGGGTTAAGATAAATGCCAGGTGGTGACACAAGGCCGCTCTAGCCCACAGCTGTTCTGGGAATTGCCATCCCAGTTGGCTCAAGAGCTGAGTGAGGGCTCCCCTTCTCTACCATTTCTCTACCAAGATTGACCATTTCTCTGCATCCTACGAGGGTCCTTTTATCCCCGGCTCTGCTTGACCCAGTTCTGGGAACCTGGCCTAGTCTAGAAGGAATCACAAGTTCCTCCCCAAGGTCTGTTGCCCATCACAGGTATCTGGCTGACTTCTGAGCCAAGGAGCTAGATGTCCCTTCCTCAGAGGCTTTTCTACCCACAGCAAATAAAAAGAGGTGCCCCCTCTGCAGCAACTTTTTGTCTCAGTATCTTTTACTGTTCTGACATAATTTAATATTTACGGAATGGAATTCCCACTGTGCATTTAAATCAAGGCATACTTTGTAAACTTGAAGGAAAAAGAAAACCTTCCCTATCAATGTGATCTTGTGATCCCTTAGGGGCAAGGTGACAACAGAAGTCCTTCCCAGGATGGAGAAGGCCCAATGGGAGGTGGGTGAGGAAGAAGAACCTATGGCTGGGAGTCAGACAGATGTGGCTTTGCTTCCCAGCTCTGCCAGTCAGTAGCTGTAGCTCTTGGAAAGCAAGGGAATGCTTCCCGGGTCCGGAGCATTCCCTGTGTGAAGTGGGGATAATTTCTCCCTCCCAGAGCTGTTGAGATAATTAAATAAGGTACCATCTGTGAAGTGCCCGGGATTGGAACAGTCACTCAGTGACTGGTATCTTGAAAATTCATAAATTCAGGTTATCCAAAACTGGGCCATGTATACAGGCTGGTAAAAAAAAAAAATATATGGGATATGTTTAAATTTAAAATTTTATAACAGTAAAAAATCACATTGCCATGAATTCCCCTCAAAATACTTCCCCTTACTTTTAACATACTTATCTCATTTTTCTTGCCACTTTCTGAAGCAGTTCTAGAAGTCTTATTTCTTGAGAGTCTTTAGTTGCACCATTGTGGCTGCCTTGATGTCCCGAATTGATTCAAAACTTTTACGAAAATGTTCGTCAAATAAAAACAGTACGGTGTGTCTTCATCAACCTTATTCACAGGACTTGTCACCATGCAACTTCTAGCTCCTCCCCAGAGTAAGAATGACCATGGGAGAGAAATGTTTTGAATTTATTCAGGACATTGAGGCAGTTATGAGGGTGCCACTGAAGACCTTCCCGGAGGAGGGCTTCTAGACACGCTTCAGAAATTGGCAAGGATAGTGGGATAAGAGTATTCCAAGTGTGAGGGAGTATTTTGAGGGCTAAATATGTGTCCTTTACTGTAACAAATTGAAAATAATTTAAACATTCGCCATATTTTTCACATAGCACTATGGGCCAGGCACTGCAATAGCTGCTAGGCGACAGCATGAAGCATAGCTTTTCAGATAGGCAATTTTAGTTAAAATCCCAGCTTTACTGTTTGCTAGCTATAGAAATGTACAGTACATAACTTCAAGTTTTAGTTTTCTCATATGTCAGGTTGAGAATAATGTTTACTTTAAGAGATCATTATGATAGTGATGTGATCTATGAAAAGTGCCTAGCACAGTACCTAACACATGAAGTCTCAAACTTGGCAGTGATTATGTTTAGTATTATTATAGACAGCTAAGTAAGGTAGAAATATTACAGGCAGTCAGGCAGGGAGAGGCCTGCAAAGAAATGAGTGCAGAAGATAAGAACACATTGTAACTGTGGATGGAGGCCCATTCATAGAAGGCCAGGCCTCAACACAAAGACGAAATGACTACAGCTCCCTCCCCAGGGATAAACAGTAATGATCAATCTTAAAAATGGGCATCTATCACCTGGGTGGGGCGGGGCCTTAACCTACCCCTTCTAGGAAAGGTCCTTGTTCTTTCTATGAACACCTGCTACGTGACTTGCTTCCCTATTGGATCAATATTATCTAAGTGGCTATACTTATAATCTTATTGGTTGACTATAGTTTGCCCCATCTTGTTCCCACCTCATGATTCTGCTCTATAAAATTTCTTTGAGAAGTGGACTCATGGGCAACCCACTTTCCGGGTCCCCTTCTGTCTCTCTTAGACAGAAGCTGTCTATCCTCATAAATATTTCCCACTCTTAACCCCCATCGTGCCTAGAATTCATTCTTTGATTTCAGAGAACAGGAACTCGGCATATTGAACATCTAACAGGCTGGGAATTATAATATTTCCCTTACATTATTCCTTTATCATATGTCCTATATCAGTATGACCCTGCTGAAACATTAAAGGGAGGAGATGCTGTTGGATCAAATCTACAGCCAGAGACACTAATGACTTACTTATAACATTAAATTTATCCTTAAACCAACTTCATCTGCATTAAATAAAATATGTGATGTTATTTTCTCTTACATACATCAATACATTATTCTCTAAATTGTTAGGGCAAGAGAGATTTCCATTTACTCTAAAGACAGATGTGGTAAAATACTAGAATGAACAAGAGAAGAAGGCTGTGCAATCTCTGAATTATAGGCAGCTAAGTTAGATAGAAATTAATATATCGCTGGGGACTTACCTCAGTGGTTCTGCTGCCTGCCTGTCAAGTGAAAGGTCCCAAGTTCAATCCTCAGTACCAAAAAAAAAAAAAAAAAAAAAAAAAAAAAAAAAAAAAAACAGGCAGAGGGACTGGGCTGTCAAGGAAGTCAGCAGAAAAATACAGACATCAGAATTGTGGCACATCTGAAGAAGACCAGGCCTCCTGATAAAGATGCAATGGCTAGACCTACATACCTCTCTAAGGGATAAGCAGTAACTTGAAATTATTGTAAATAGCACCACCTGGTCTAGTAAGTCCAGCTAGGCATCAGTGGCCCAGGTGGGTGACCAGAGCATCCAGACCATTCCCTTCCCCAAAGCTTTTGTTTTTTTCCATGTCCCCTTGCTACATGACCCACTTCCCTATTGGATCAATATTAGCTAAGTGGCTGCATTTTTTTTTTTTTTGAGACAAGGACCTGGAACTTACTTTGTAGCCCAGACTGATCTCGAACTCAGTGATACTTCTACCTCAGCTTTCTGAGTTCTGCGATAGCAGGCGTGTGCCACCATGCCCAGCTGTGGCTGTACTTTTAATCCTATAGGTTGATTGTAGTTTGACCTACATTATACCCACATTGTGACTGCTGTATACATTACCCCCTGACAATGAGCATCAGTGGCAACCCACTTTCAGGGCCATCCTCTCAGGAGCTATCTCTCAATAAATCTTATTCTTAACCTTCATTGTTCCTTTTGATGGGCTGGGGATGTAGCTCAGCGGCGCAGTGCCTGTCCGGCAAGCATGAGGCCCTGGGTTCGATTCCCGGTATCAAAAAAGAAAAGTGAAAAAAAAAAAAAAGACCACAAAAAAAGCCCCTTAGAATTCATTCTTTGATTTTAGGGGACACCAATTCAGCACATCTGATATCTGGCAGGTTGAGAGTTATATTTCTCCTCTATCATCTGTAGAGTGCTTTCTCCTAAAGTCTTTCGAAAACTGTCTTTGCTAAGAGTATACCCCTAATGCAGGGCCTTGGTGCACCTGCCCTAAAGACCCAGGAGAAATCCTTTTCCACAGTCTCCTGTCCCTAGGGCCAATTGCTTTAATGAGAAGAAATGCAAACTTGACCTGTATGACCAGCAGGGATCCTGCCTCAGGCCTGCTTTGCTTTCTTTCCTTTCTTCTTGCTTCCTGGTTCTGACCCCTCCCTCCAGTCAGCCCCAGCAGTTGAAAGTTTTCTAGCTTTCACTGCTAGGAGATATCTGTTCACGCCCACAGCTCAGGGAAGGCCTGAGCTGTGTATACACAAACCTTTTCCTGGCTGTCTTAACTCTGCTTGGAAAACTGTTCATTAACCTATAAAAGGGCCCAAACACTTAAACATGGATTCAGGGTCCGATCAGGGATTAAAAAATTTGACCCATTTATTGTAGACAGATAAGTTAGGTAGAAATATTATAGGCTGTCAGATAGCCTATCTCTATGGGCTCTCCATAGAGTCAGGACAAAGGTAAACATATCTCAGTGGTGGCTGGAAACATATCCATTGGAGACCAGGCCTCAAAATAAAGACGAAATGACCAGACTTCATTGAAGGACGAGATTAGCGGTAACCGCTGGTCTAATGAAGTCTAGATAGACATCAGTCACCCAGGTGGGTGATCAAGACCACCAGACCCATCATTTCCCAGACAGAGTCTTTGTTGTTTCCATACACACGTATATGACTTGTTTCCCCATTGGATCACTATTACTTAAGTGACTATACTTGTAACCTTATGGGTTGATACTCACGTTGTACTCACACGGCTTTTGCGCTATAAAATTTCCTCATAAAGTGGGGTCCTGGCTACCCACTCAGGACCCCTCCTGCCTCTCAGGAGCTAGCCTCTCAATAAATATTCCCTACTCTTAACCTCCATTGTTCCTAAAATTCATTCTGTGACTTTAGAGAGCATGAATATCAGACATCTAACAGGTTGGGAATTATAAGATTTCTCTCCTATCATTTGGACGTCCTACTTCATCTGCTATTTCATCCCTGTAGCACTTCAATACAGATCAACCTTTCTTTTCTTTTCAAAGCTGATACCTTGCTGTCTCTGAGTTTGCCAGGCCCTAATCCTCCTGCCTCCCAGAGGCTGCCAGGTTTCACCAGCCCTCTTGGACTGGGTGTGGTCCAGAGTTCCTACCTGTACCTTAGAGTGACAGTGATGGTGGCTCAGTTTTATTGTCATTCCTCACAGAAGTATTTACCGAGCACCAGCTAAGCACAAAGCGCTGTTCTGGATATTGAAAGGTCATCAGAGAACATGACAGTAAAGTCCCTGCCCTCACCAACCTTTGACTCTGAATGAAGAGAAGCAAGAAGCAAAATGTTAGGTAGTAAGAGCCATTAAATTCCACATCTGGGCCTGCAGAGCTTGAATGACTAGAGGTGCCACAGGAAGATTCTCGGTGGTAGTGATTTGAACAGGGCCCTGAGCAAAGGGAGGGAGGGAGCCACGGGGAATAATAGGGTGAGCACTGGAGCCAAAGGGTACAGCCAAGCCCTGAGGCAGGTGAACTTCCTATGTTTGAAGAGCACCAAGGAGTTCTTATTTTTTTCTGTTATTCTGTGCTGAGCACTTTGTTTTTAAATTGTGAAAAAAATATATATAACATAGACTCTACCATTAAAACAATTTTTTTTCATACTGGGGGTTGAACCCAGGGCCTAGCTATATCCCCGTCCTTTTACACTTTTTTTTTATTGTGAGAAAGTATCTTGCTATATTGCCCAGGCTGGCCTCAAACTTGTGATCCTTGGGCCTTAGCCTCCTGAGTAGCTGGGACTACAGGCATGCACCATCACACCTGAATCACTTTAAGGTGTACACTTCACTGTCACTAAGACATTCACATTGTTGTACAACCATCTCCAGCACTTCTTTTTAATCTTCCCAAATTGAACCTCTGTACCCATTCAATAGTAACTCCTCCTTCCCTCCCCCTAGCTCTTGGCAACCACCATTTCACTTTCTATGCTGAACACCAAACGCATGGTATTATCATCTCAACACATCTATAGCCCAGGTTTTACTATCACACTCTTTCTACAGAGGGGGAAACAGAGACTGAAGGAACTAACTGCTTGAGATCACACAGCTAGTAAGCAGCAGAAGAAGGCTTTGAGCCATAGTTTTTCTCATTCAGGCTTCTATTAATTAATTGATTTGCCTCTCTGTTGGGGGTGAAGTTCAGTTTTGCTGAGGCTTTAGTGTGGATTATAGAAGATATATTGGAATAGGAAGGGATTTGAACCTGAATGGTCCCGAGTTATGGAAGGGGCTGCTCCCTAGAGACATGGGTTGAGGGTAGAGGGGCAGGCAGGTGACCAGCATCTGTCTTTTTTTTCTACTCTCTGACCTCTTTTGGGGTACCTCCTTACATGCAGATATACTGGAAGGTAGGAGGCTTCCTGTGCCTCACCTCCCATTGTGGGAACAGAAAGGGTCTGGTCCTGCCTAGCACTTGGAATCTGGGAGGAAGGATAGAGTTGAATGGAGAATCAGGATTGTTTGTTTATTCAGCCCCTAGAGCCTGCCCATTTCTTAATCTGGGGCCTCAGTCTCCTGGTGATTCTGTGGGCACCCAATGTCTTTTCCACAAGTCCCCTTTCCATGTGGCACAGTTGATCAGTTTCTGTTGCTTGCAAGTAAGGACACCGGTGTTACACAAGATCTTCTCAGATCAATGCAGAGACTGCAAGGGGTGTTGGGACAGCAGCAGTTGCTGGAACAATGGGAGACAGCTGGCTAGGAGAGGGACCTGGCACAACCTCAGGGCAACCCTGTCTTCCAGCAGCTGGATAGTGGATGATTCTCTGGGGCACAAATAGTGTCACCTCCAGGTGGCAGGTGATCTGCTATTCACTTGTTTCTATAGTTTGTTTTTGGGTAAACGTTATGCATCTTTTCCACTTGTGTTGTAAACTTTTCAAAGCCAAAGCCTCCTTTTCTATCTCTTATACAGTCATAGAAGAAGCTACAGAAGATTATGTGGTTTAGCTTCATACTTTAAAGGGTCCAATGTCCTAGACAAATAGAAACAGTTCATCTCGGAGAAGTCCCCGGCAATGGTACTGTCCCTGGCTACCCTTTCCCCGGTGTGCTGCCCATTTCCTCTACACACACTGTGAGGCTGCTTCATGAAAGCACTTCAGAAGGTCGTGAAATCACTTGGCCTTCCGTTCCCTGAGTGCCACTGATGCCCACAGGCCCTGGTACTCAACCAAAAGGGCACCAGTATCTGGGCTTATGTTGTCTGGGTAGTGAGGAAGGCTGTGGCTGCATTTTGAGAGCTCTTATGAATTTTCTAGATTGGCCAGAAATCTTAATTTTTAAAAATGGTGTCAACTAATTTGAGTTTTAAAATCCATGAGCTGAAGAAGTACCTGTGTGGGCAGATACTCTCTGGAAGCTAGCTGTTTGTAGACTCTGCATTCAGCTCCCCAAGCCTGACCTGCAGCTTAGTGCTGGTCACCGGGTGTGACCTTAGATGCTGAGGGCCTGTCCATGCTTACTGTGTCCACTCCCATGCTCTTTTTACCTTAGGATGCTTTGGACAGGACCATCTGAGGTCTGAGTCCCGCTTCTAGGTCATACCCAGGACCCGGGAAACCTCTGGGGACCTCCCTCCTCCTAAGGGCAGCTCACACCACATGGTGTGGACATCTTCAGGCCTGAAGGGTCATCAGGGATAACAGTTAGCAGGCTGAGGGCTGTGCCCTCGTGAATGAGACGCATCCCTCTTTGCGATGGGATGGAGTGGTGTGGAATCAGGGCTAGGACTAACAGCCAAGGTCCTGGCGGGACAGTCGGTAGGGTAGTTCCTTTTGTCACTGTCCTGCCCGCGTCAGGCTGCTGAATCGCTATTCGCCCCGTGCCCAGGCACTCTTCAATGCATTGTGCGCTTTGCGTCTTTGACCCTTACACCAGCTCTGAAGATGCTCACAGCAGTGGCCCGTTTTACAGGGGAAGGCACCAAGCGCAGGAAGTTGCACACGGCTAGTGAGTGCCTGCACTCGATCTATGGGAGTTGACTGTCTCAATGGCCAGTCCACTCTCTCTGGATGGGAGCCGGGTGGGCAGGGGAGCAGGGGAACCCCCCATCCCCCACTTCCCTACCCCGGTCTATCCTCAGCGGTGGTACGAGGAAGGCTTCCCGGGTCGCCAGTGACTGTCTCCCAGCTACCCGGCCTCGCACGGCCCAAGCCCCCG
>NW_022900925.1:20668378-20701624 GCF_012274545.1 Fukomys damarensis
GGCCGGGTCCTCCGCCCGCGCGCCCACACACACCCCGGGGCTCTGGGATGGGTGTTCGGGGGCGGCCGGGCAGGGAGAGACCCGAGGGTCTCGGGGTGTGTAGTCCTCGAGAGTCCAGAACTCAGTGAAGGGGAAAGGAGAAGGGACGGGGCCGGAAGAGAGAAAGAAACACACCGAGTACGCAGAGCGAGAAAAGCGCACAAAGAAACAGAGACAAAGCACAGAGGAAAAGTCCGAGAGAGCTTGTGCAGCCCGGAACGCGCGGGAAGGCAGGGAACCCAGTGTGTGATCTTGGAGACCTGGGGGCCCGGGGAGCGAGAAGGAGGGAAACTCTGAGAACGGGAGGGGAAGACAGCAGAGTGAAGACAGATAAGAGAGGCAGAGAACAAAGGCTAACGGAGGTAGACGTGGAGGGGACAGTACAGAGGACTACATATCTAGGAGAAACAGGCAGAAACTGAGATTTAACTTCTCTCCTCACACTGTGAGAGATGTAGAGAAGAAAGACCTATTAGACAGTCCTGGAAACCTCTGAGAAGGCCTTCTTGGCACTATACGCCAACCAGATTCCCACCTTGCCTACCTGGTAAGCTCTACTCATCCTTCAAAACCTAGCTCAAGTATCACTAGCCCTGTGAAGAAGGCTTTCCCAGAAGTCTCATGCAAATGCAGTTCCTCTGCATACCTCTGCACATCAGTCAGACACAGACAGTTAAAGTGGATTTTTTTCTACTTGTCTGTTTCCAACAGCTCAAGATTGGGAGCTGTGTCGTCAATGTTTTTTTTTTTATTTTTTTATTTTTTGGCACCGGGGATCAAATTTAGGACCTTCTGTTTGCGAGGCAGATGTGGTGCTACTAAGCTAAATCCCCAGCCCTTTTTATTTATTTATTTTTAAAATCCCCGATCTTCAGAAATCAGCCCAGTCCATGATGCCTTGTAGATGATGAATATATACTTGTTGAGTGACCCCCAAGAACATTTGGATCCTCTAAGACATGGAGCATAGACTTCAGTGCAAATAGAGGACATGTACTCTTCTGGCTCATAGAGACTCTTAAGTCAGAGCAGTCCTTGTTGTAGGCAAAGAAATTAAAGCGGGGGGGGGGGGGGAGACTTGCTGAAAGGTATGCAGGTAGGAAGCCCACAGAGAAACAATGTTGTGAGTAAGCACTTCTCTGAGGTGCCCTTGTTTCTGTGCAGACTCTGTGAGTTTGCAATACAATTTTGGACAGTATTAAGGGCGTTTCATTAAGTGACAGATCACATATACAACAGATTATATCATCTAGTGTCATCATAGCTGTCTTAGTTTGCATAAATACACTCTGGTGATGACACTTGTGTCAGGACATACCTGTGACCCTGAGCCATGCATGACTGTGAAAGGTTTTCCTGAGTAGGACCAGGCAATAGTCAGTGAGTGGTGGAACATTTTTACCATCTTCTTTCCTCCTCAGAAAGGCAAAGGAAGGTGAATGTCCATTTCAGTTTTAGGGGGTGGTTTTCTGTGCTCTGATGACATGAACATATTCCTTAGCCTCCCTGAACCACACTTTCCTTGCTTAATAGTAAGAACACTGTTGCCTTCCTCACTGTTTGTGGTTGGGAGAATGAACACAGGCCTGGCACAGATCTCTGTCAGCGTGATCCCAGTCTCCCCTTCTTTAGCAGATGTTCTTTCATGCCCAGGTTTTGTAGATGTGAAGACACTGGTGCTAGGTAATATGATTCCTTTTGTCCCAGGTTTAAAAACCCATCCTGGTCCAACTGGGAAGCAGCCTTCCCAAAAGAAAAGGCAGATTTGAGCAGGGCATAAAGCACATCTTGATCATCTTCAGGTCCTCAGGTCTCTGCAGGTGACTTAGGGAAACTTATTGTCTCATGCCCTTGCCTGCCCCATTTGTCACTTCTTTCATGGGTTCTTTGCTAGGTCTGCCTTGCCTCGTGTTCGTCCTGTGTGGAGGATGTGAGCAGGGCTGAGTTGGGAGCCAGCCAGAAGCATGGAGACTGTGGTGATTGTTGCCATAAGCGTGCTGGCCACCATCTTCCTGGCATCATTTGCAGCCTTGGTGGTAGTGTGCAGGCAGCGCTATTGCCGGCCCCGAGACCTGCTGCAGCGCTATGATTCCAAGTGAGTGGACCTGTGGAGGGGAAGGAGAGACTCTCACCAAAGCATAGAGGAGCACGAGCAGTCGAGTGCTCGGCCGTACGAGTTCAACTTTCTCTCTCCTAAATGGTAGCTGGAGGCTGGTCTTCCTAGGAAAGACCTCAGAGCTTAAAAATCTTCCTTAAGGTCCCACTATCCTGAGCTACTTCTTTCTTTGTTCACGGAGCTGTTGAGAAGGTTCACCTAGCTTGAAGGCACAGTCATCTATACACAGCAGGCCATTTAGCAATGGGACAGGGTAAATCCCTTTCCAACCAAACCCTGGGGACAGAAATCTCATGCCCACCTCAGTCACACATCTAAACCACAGATACTCCGCATGGTAAAATCCTAGTATAGGCCAGTCTATCTCCATACGGCAGATTTCTCATGACGCATTTTAGGTGAAGTAGATTTTGTAAACAAGATCCTATTTTCAGTTTAGGGATTTTTTTGGAAGGTGGGTGGGGTACTGGGAATTGAACCCAGGGTTTAGGACATGCTAGGCAAGCATTCTACTACTGAACTAAAGATGTTTTAATTGCTAGAGGTCCTTAGAGGACCATGGCAACTGTCCCTTTAGTTTTTGTTATCCTTCTGTCAGTTCTAGCAGCACATCTGTTGAGTAGTCAATAATTTGTAAATGCCCATTTAAATAATCCAGGAAAGCTCTGCTGTTGTAAAGAATGCCACAGCATCTCAGGATTTAAAGAATCCTGTGGAGGAGGAAGTTTTTTGTGACTTCTCTCACTTCTCCAAAGCAGGGCATAGAGAGGAGATAAAGGTGGTTCCCAAGAGTGATTCTGCAGACTGGGTAGAGGGTACAGGTAGGCTGGGGTAATAGGAACATTGTCCTTTCCATACAATGTAGGGTTGACAGGCAAATAAGTGATGAAGGAGAGTAGCTCTGTCTAATACATCTTTGTAATTGTATAATCATAGCTCTACTCTTTCAGAAGCTCATCTGATTTGGTTTCATTCCTATTATGGTGCTCCTGGCTGCTTCCTTAACTTAGCCCTCGCCCTTGTCATCAACTATATATATATAACTATATAGTTGGTTAGGTTTGGATCCAGGACAAGTAGACTCTGCTGTATTTATCAACTCCTTTTGTTCTTGTAGTTGTATTAGTCAGCTTCCTGTCACCTGAGGAATACCTGAGATAATTAACTTACAGAAAGAAAATGCTGATGATTTGGAGTGTGTAGTCCATGATCTGGATGACCCATTGCTTTTATCCCTCTAGAGGGGCTGCTAGATAGCAAAGGTAGAGATCACGTGGTAGAATCTCAAGGCAAGTGATCTAAGGATCTTCTAGTAGGCTCCACCTGCCTCCCAGTAGTCCATCCTGGGGACCAAGCCTTTAATGCTCGGGCTTTTGGGGAACATCCAGACCCAGATTGTGTCAGTGGGCTTCAATGAGAAGAAGGTCAACAGCTTCACTCATCCTGAAACTGTAACAAGATTTTTCCTTCCAGGCCCATTGTGGACCTCATTGGTGCCATGGAGACCCAGTCTGAGCCCTCTGAATTAGAACTGGATGATGTTGTCATCACCAACCCCCACATTGAGGCCATTCTGGAGAATGAAGACTGGATTGAAGATGCCTCGTAAGGCCTTGGGACTTTTTGCTTTCCTGTAGCCCCCAGGGGATGGTAAAGGGGCTCCTGGGTGCCTCTTTATGCCTCCTTGTGGCAGAGCACTCCCCTGGGCAGCCAGTGGTGCTTCCCTGGTCCTCAATTGGGGAAAATTAGAATAGGACACAACAGTGTTTATCCTTGTACCCTACACGCCTGCCATTTTGTAGACCTGAATACCCAAGGCCTTTACAAGTGCAGCAGAGATTGTTATCAAGTCACCCCTATGTGCTTGGGTTGTTCTTAGGATACCCACAAATTTGATAGTCAGGCTCCAGGGGTGAAGTGTTGTCCTGAGCATCCCTCAGGGACCTCTTCATCCATCAGGAGAAGTTTGTGCCACTTCTAGCCCCTTAGCCATGCAGTTATCCATCCGTTCACTGGGCACATGTTTGTGGGCTGTTAAACGCAGGGCACTGAACCTGGCCCCACAGATATTCAATGTTGGGGAAACTAGAATTATAGCATCACAGGAGATATAGAGAATCTCTGTGTGTGGTGTAGTGAGCACTCGGAGGAGGTAGCCTGGTGTGGGAGAGGTCAAGATGGCTGTCTAGGAGGATGTTACAAAGGGTATCTTTCAATGTGAAATAAAGGGCTAGAAGGAGCTCACCAGGCTGAGCCTAAGAGGAAGAGGGAGCATGTTGGGCAAAGGGAACAGTCTACCAGAAAGGCAGAGTTGTAAAAAGCATGGCTTGCTAGGTGGGGAGCTGAGCTGGCTGGAGAACTAGGTAGGGTATAGAGGGGCAAGGGAAAGGATCCTGGGCTTGTTGATTTCACAGCAAGGCATTACTGCCCTCAGGTGGTATCCAGCTGTGCCCCTGGTCAGCACTGGATGAGGAGCAGGGTGGGGATAGGCTCTCTAGATCAGCACTAACGCCTTCTTCTTGTCTCCCCAGGGGTCTCATGTCCCATTGCATTGCCATCTTGAAGGTAATACTCTGATTCCCCTTGAGATCCAGGGCAGTCACCGGAACACCGCAGGTGTAGACCGGAGACATTAGGAAGTGCACTGAACCCTTGCAAGAGGCTTTTTTTCACCCTGACACTTGGCATTTTCTACTGTCTGTGTCTGCACCCACCTTTTCGGTCTGTTTTACTGTAGTGTTCGTAATACCTTTTTTAGGCTTCACTTCATTTGGTCCGCTTAACGCAATGATCTGCTGGTCAGACAATCTGCGTGGTCACTAGCCACAGTTTTACCAACTGAGGGGAAAGCTACATGCTCAAGGCTGTGTAGTGTTTTTCCCACACATTTTTTTTTTTTTTAACAGAGAGCTCAGGCCTGTTCAGCAAGTTGACTTTTGTATTTGGACTTCAGTTATGGAAAGTCTCACCTAGCTGTTTGGGCTATGACAGTAGCCAAATGTCAGAGTTAAAAAACCCAAATCGTCTACTTCAGCCTGGCAGCAGACTTTGAGTGCTTGATGTCTTTGGAAAATTGCATCCAATTTACATTGCAGTAATTTTTATATTTCAGCATTAGTTTTGTGATTCTTGCCTGATACTACTCTGCTGAATAGAGTAATAATCCTCAAGTGTTAGGCTAATTGCAAATAAGAGCTTCTTCACTCGAGTAACTGTACCTTTGTCTCTTTGTCTAGTTATTCAAGATTTCAAAAAAAAGACAACCTTGTCACTTAGTGCAAGATACTAAGAATTCTTCGTCCTATGTCTTCTTTGGCTTTCTCTGTTGGAGCAAAGAAAGCTTACTAAGAAATGGTTGCTTCTGGACTGGGGATTTAGCTCAGTGGTTCCACTGCCTTCCTTGTAAGCACAAGGTCCTTCCTGAGTTCGATCCTTGGCACCAAAAAAAAAAAAAAAAAGAAATGGTTGCTTCAGAGTCTGGGCTTATTCTTTAATTCCAGGAAGCTCTTTGGATGTATAAATATTGCTGTAGACACAGGTATAGTTATAGATATAAATAGGTATAATGACTATGGCAATTAAGCCAAATTCTGTTTTCCTTCTCCACCCAGTATTTGTCCTGTGACTGGGCCTTGTCTCTTACCTGTCAGATAAATGGCACCTGTGGAGGGAGAGGGATTGGCTGGGAACAGTCTTACTAGTTGAAATCAGTGTCCATCTTAGCTCAGATCAAAGTAATGAGCCTCTCATCCTCCTCATGGGCTTTCAAACTCTTGAGCATGGTCACTTGCCCTTGAACCCTGTGGTGGGACCTTGAGGGAGAGGGCTTGGGCGTTCTTCCTGGTGTGCTCCTTTCCAGGCCCAGGTACACAGCAGGCAGTGGGCCTCCTTTGCAGGGACAGGAACATGCCCAGTTCTCACCCGGAGGAGGCTGGGGGAAACAACCTGGGAGTTGGGGATGATGGTGGCTACTACTGTTGCTGGGTGATGAAAAGGGCCATGGGTCGTGGGCTTGCCTCTCACCTGCTACTGCTAAGGTCCTTTCATCATCATCTGACAATGATGTTTTACCCTTGAAAATCGTTGAAATGAGTACCATTATTTGGAGAATGTGCGTGCTGGGAACACTTGCTGTCTGTCCAGCCCTGTTTCTGCAGGCACTTGGCCACAAATAGTCCTTTTGGGAGATTTACGTGCGAGGTGAAGGAATAGAAAGTCCAGTATTTTCCCTAAGTGAGAAGGTGAAGTCAGAGCACATGATTGTTCTTGGATGGATTATTCCCGCTTAGACTTCTCTGAGCCATAGCTGTGCCCTTGATCTGAGGTGTCCCCCACAATACTTTCCCCACCCCATTTCTTCTCATCTTATCCCTTTTACTACCTCTCAGGCCTTACGGTAAAGGGCCAGCTGTGTGGCAGCGCCCAAGATGGGGCCATATTTGTCTTTGTGAGGGTGGCAGAAGCCCTTGGAACCGGGTCACCCGTCATCACCTCTCTCTCTGTTGCATTAGATTTGTCACACTCTGACAGAAAAACTTGTTGCCATGACAATGGGCTCAGGGACCAAGATGAAGACTTCAGCCAGCGTCAGTGACATCATTGTGGTGGCCAAGCGGATCAGCCCCAGGTGAGTGGTCAGCGCCCTGAGGTCCCCATACTCCATGGGGGAAGCTAAGATAGCTGGTATGCCAGGCTGTAGTAGGTAGGCACCTTTAGTTGTCTGTGTCTCAAATACGTCCAGAAATTTGGATATGGGGATGCCTCAGCTGAGCCACTCTCCCATGATCCTCACCTTCAGCATGCTTCTGAGAGGCTTTTGAATACCTCCAGTGTTACTGGTTCTGACAGTCTGTTCTACAGCTCCCTGGTGGCCTCTCCCTTCTCCCTGACACATTCCGGCTGGACTTCCTTTCTGCCTTCCCTTACTCTCCATCTTCCAGCAAGTCAGCATTTCCCACTGGCACCCACCTCCTTTTTCCAGTGACCTCCTGGCCCTGCCCTTGTGCCCAGCCTGTATCTGTACTGTGGGCTAGTTTGGGGACCTCTGCCTGATGTGGTGGCCCTCACTCACCCCCGCTCCACATCTCAACCAGCAGCCTTCTGGACCGGGTGGGAGGTGAAGCCATACAATGTACTGACCTCCTAAATTCCAGGCTGCTTGCAGAAATCCTATGTGGGAGGCAACCAGCAGGATCGCAATCAACAACTACAACCTCCCCCATCCGGGCTCCACTTTGCAAAGAAAAAATAAAGCCCTTTTTTTGAAGCAAAGGGCAGGACAGTACTAAGTTTGTGCTGCCATCTGGTGGCTGGTATGTGGATATGCCCAAGTCTAGAAATAATCCAAATTCAGGATGTTTTCCTTATCAGCCACCTGGCCCTTTCCCTGAAGCACCCCTTTGCTCAGTTCTAGGGGCCTCACTTTCTTTGTTGCCTTGGCTTCGGGTAAATCATGAGGAACCAGCTCTTACCCTGCCTCAAGATGAGCCAAACAAAGACAACCAGCTTCCTGTGGGTGGACGGCCTGTGAGGTCCTCTGAGGGATACATGTCTCACTGCACTTAAACTCTGTCCAGGGAGTTCAGTGAGGTGAGGAAGCATGAGGGAGGCCATTCAGAGAGGGACTCAGTGGGGGCAGTTCTTGGCTTTCTCTGGAGCTGCCCCCAGTGGAGGCAGCTTTGAGGTTGGTATCAGTGTCTGCCAGTCCCTACCCAGGCTCGTTCTGCTGGTCACCCACTCATTATTATTGGAGATCCTGCATGGCTTATACCTGCTTGACTCTTCATCCTACTTTTTGTCTCTTCCAAGAGCCACCCAAGGGGCTGGACAGTCCCTGTGATACAAGTTAGGAGGCAGCATTTCAGAAGAGGCAGGACACTGAGGTGTCTTGAGGGTGAGCAGGATTGGCTGTGTGCTGAGGTGAGGGTATGATGCCCCCAGGGAGGGTAGCGAGGGCCTGCCCTGGTGCCTGTGGGCCGTCCTGGTTCTACCGAGCTCCCTGGACTACTTCCTTACTCCCTGCTGCCAAATTCAGTGGGGGCTTTGTCTTCTTTCCCTCATACTTTCTCCTTCAGGCCGATTCCCTTCTCCATTTTTTCCGTAGAATATATTATGGCCTGTTATTTCAGGGAGAGTGGCTTCTTCCGTGGGCACTAGAGAGAAAGGGAGAGGCTGGCAAGACAGGTGACCAGGGCAACTCTGTCTCTTTATTCCCCCACCAGCTCCTCAGCCCTCAGTAAGAATGAGGACATCTTTTTTCAAGAAACCAAACAATATGTCCTTATTTGTCCTTCCTAGCAATTGGCCTGTGGGCAAAGATTTAGAGCAAAACCTTGTACTCTGCAAATGAGAATGGATTGTAGTTATCTTTCTGAGCTTGACCAAACAAAAATGAACCTTGAACCGTATCACGTGGGAAAAGGCACACACTGGAGCAGTTTGAACTTAAATCAAGCTTGTGACTTTTTTTTTTAGTGTTGTGGGTAACTGCCGTAGCTGTGACTCCTCCCCTCTTGAACACAAAAGTACTAAATGCTTATAAAAGTTAAAAGATGGCAGAAACAGCTCTTCTGCAAAGTGGAGTGCTCCGTAATTCTGCTCCCTCCTAATTTCAGGAAATAAATAGTCCTCCAGGTTTTTTTCTTACATGTCATAGCTTTTGTTTGTTTTTATACAAATGGGCCCTATCAGGCTTTACAAATTGTTTGGCGGTTGCCTTTCTAACTTAGTAGTCATCTTGAACATCAGTCTGTGTGTGTGACCGCCTGTGTTTACATTGTCGGAACTGAAACAACCAGGAAGCACAGTTTTCTGTAACCTGAAGCTGAAGTCTTTCAACTGAGCCAGCAGAAGTAGTTAGAGAACCACGGGAGACAGGGTCTGGAATTTCCGCGGAGAAGGACTGGAGTACAGGGAGTGAGGAGGGCAGGTGAAAAGGACGGAAGGGAAGTGAAATACTGAAAGTGGTTGCTTTTGTCTCCCCTCAGAGTGGATGACGTTGTGAAGTCCATGTACCCTCCGCTGGACCCCAAGCTGCTGGATGCACGGTGAGAGGCGTGATGCACCTGCTTGCCTCTTCACACTGAGGTTCACTGTCCCGTCACATCTGTAAGCCTGGCCAATCACGCTGTGTGGAGAGAGCTGTTTTGCTGGGTTCCCATGGCGGCCCCAGTTCTGAGTAAATTCACTGTGGCGTGAGCCGTCAGCCACTTGGTGGACGAGGCCTGGCCGGGTGATAGAGGCCAGACTTCCTTCGGAAACCCCTGAGAAGAAAGAACCAGTTGGAGGTTTCAGAATTTTGTGGGCGTAGTGGTGCACGTCTGTAATTCCAGCACTTGGGAGGCTGAGGCAGGAGGCTACATAGTGAGTTCAGGGCTAGCCTGAACTGCAAAAGCAAGACCCTGCCTCACAAAACCAAAAGAAAAACGGAATTTCGTGATTTACATCTGGCCATGCCAAGTTTTAGCTGTGCCTCCCCTCCCTTCATTCCCCTGCCAGTCCCTCTGAATTTTGGACTCCAGAAGCAGACACACCCAGGCGTGAGGGCTGCCAAGGAGGCCATGGCGAGCAGAGCAAGGAGTGGAGGGGACACATTCTCCTAGTACTCACCTCCCCTGGGCACCCCAGAGACACTCCTCCCGACCCTCCCCTAACGTAGGGTTCGTGGCCCTATGAAATAACTTGGGTTTCTATACTAGACGTAAACTCATTAAACTCTCTCCCCCTCCTCCTCCCCTCTGCTCCTGTGCTTTTTAAGATTCTCTCCCAGGCGCATTGTGTACTGGGTGCTGATAAGCAGTGAGTCATAGGACTTCCGCTTTGGTTTCTCTGCCCCACTCCTGCTGCTGCTCCTCTTTGTTCCCTGGGTTACTAATCCGTCACATAGCCCCCGTGTATACGGCAGACTCACTGTATCGAAGGTATTTTACTCTAAATCTTTCAGTACTGAAAAAAACAAAAACAAAAACGAAAACAAACTCCTCCTCAGTTTGATTTTCAATTAAAAAAATTTTTTTTTTTAGATTGGGTAAGCTATCCTTGAGCTTTATTGATTTGTGATCAATAAAGGATGCTCAAGGTGGTCTTTAAGAGGCAGCAGTCGGAGATCTGCTCATCCTCTTGACCAGCTCTCAAATGCTGCACAAAACGCTCTTCTGGGAGATGGTAATAGGTGAGCTGCAGAAAGTGGCTTCTGCAGCCTTAAATAAGTTTGTGAGACAAAGCATCTTATAGTCTCCCTGGAAGCCTTCTCAGGTTCAACAAAAGCTCCAAGACATGCCTCATTTAACCTTGTTTAACCTGGCCATCCACAAATCTATTTGAGTGTCCAACCATTGTTCTGTTTTTCCCACCGACCTCCCAGGGAAGGGTCTCCAATGTGTGGAATGGTAGTCTACCGTGTATCCATTTGGGATTTTGTGCTAAATGCCTCCTTTCCCAGGGAATCTGATCCTTTTTTTTCCTCCCTAGGACGACTGCCCTACTTCTGTCTGTCAGTCATCTCGTGCTGGTGACCAGGAATGCCTGTCACCTGACCGGGGGCCTGGATTGGATCGACCAGTCCCTGTCAGCTGCCGAGGAGCACCTGGAAGTCCTTCGAGAGGCAGCTCTGGCTTCTGAGCCAGAGAAAAGCCTCCCCGGTCCTGAAGGCTTCCTGCAGGAGCAGTCGGCCATTTAGTCCTAGAGGTGGGCAGGTGGCCAAGGTGGCCTGCTCCGTGCCTGGGTGGTTCAGCTGAGCTCGCCACTTTCCCTGTAGAGTTAGTTATTCTCCAGGGCTCAGGACTGCAGCTGTGCTTGGATGCCTCTGTTGCAATGGCAAGTGGTGTCTGAAGAGTGGCAGTCTAATACCACAGTTAGGGGAGACACCGTCCATCATTTGTACAGAAGAGCGTGGAAGATTGGGCACTGTCAGCTTGATTTAGCTTCCTAGTGTTTGCAAGAAAATTGAGCTGCCCTTTAAAAATCAAGGAGTTTCATATTAAAATCAGAATTTCTGGCTTCTCTTGAGCAATCAGAAGGTGTGACAGTTCTGATCTGCAGTTTTAAAAGAGGGACAATCAGTTAGAACTAAGTAGAGGTTGCCTCTCCTTGTACTCTCACCTTAGATGGTCTCACCTGACCTGTTTGTTTATTTGTGTTACCTGCCTGGTCCTGGAGGCACCGAGACCTTTCTTCCTCTTACAGGTTTGGGTTTGAAGCTGAGCACTGTACAATTGATTATTTCCTTTTTATCATTATGCCTGCATTTTACCTAGCTACCTCTAGGTGAATAGTAGATTTGTACTTATGTTTTCCTCCAATGTGTGGTTATTGAGTCAAACTCACGCATCGTCTGTGGTGGGATGGATTTGAAAACGGAGGATGGAAGGAGAGAGCCTGAGAATCCTGAAGGTATCTCATGTGTGTCCCAGAAGGAGGTTTAAGGACCCTAGAGTTCAGGCACTGGCGAAGACCCCACCATAAGGAGGTTTCTGCATCAGCAGTGACATCTACCAAGGGTGTGTTCTTTTTTCTTCTGGTATCTGTGTTGCAAAAACTGAAAGAGGAGGAGCATTTCTATGACTCAAGATTTTAGGGCCCAGAATTACAATCGTGAAATTAACGTATGAGCCACAAATTGCATAATTTCAAAGCATATATGCTTTCTTATAAGAAAGCCTGAAGTACTTTGCTTCTTCGTAGTAGTGCTTCTGTTTCCCTCTCTGTCTCTCTTTGTAGTCCAGACTGGCCTCCAACTCATGATCCTGCTTCAGCCTCCTGAATGCTGGGATTATAGGCCTGTGCTCCTGCAATCCAGTTCTGGTACTACTTTTGAAAGGGGGCTGGCTCGGGGGCTTCCCTGGTTTGTGTCCCGTGTTGTTAAGCATGATTGGAGCTGTATATTTGTTTTCATATCATTTTCTCTGTCCTAATTTAAATAAAAAAAATCCCTCAGCTTAATGCTAGGAACCAGGATCCCCTAATCTCAAATTCAGGGTGGAGATGAACAATCACTTGTTTGTTGGCACATTTCATTGTGCTCTGGAAGACAGGTTGCTTCTGACCAGCACACCCTACCTGGGATATAGAGTCAGGAGAGGAAGGCTGGAGCTCATTCTCATGGACTGCAGAATAGAGAAACTATTGATTGTTGTATTAGTCACTTTTCTGTTACTGGGACCAAAATACCTGACACACACGATTTAAAGAAGGAGAGGTTTACTGTGACTCACAGTTTCAGAGGTTTCAGTCCATGGTCAGCTGGCGCCAAGGAAGAAACATCACGGCAGAAGGGCCTGGTGGAGGAAAGCTGCTCAAACCATAATACCTGGGAAGCAGAGAGGAGAGGAAAAGCCGAGGAAAGACTCCCTTCAAGGCATGCCCCCAGTGATGTCCCCAGTGACCAACTTCTTCCAGTCAGACCCCACCTCCTGAATAGCCCACTGACCTATGGTTGAATTCACTAATGAGCTTAGTACCCCCTGTGGTCTGATCACCTCTGAATACATGAGCCTTTTGGGGGACATTTTTGATTCAGACCTTAACGATTGTTTACAACCATTAACCCCCAATATGTGTTATGTAATGAACTCCCATTTCACTGGCAAGTTGTGACTGAGAAATGTCCACACAATCACTTGGAGTGTTCTGTTTGAGACCTTTATATAAAGGCAACCCTAGTCTTTATTCCGTCATCCCCCTGCCCCTGCACACACACACTTTTATTTTTTTAGGCAGGGTCTCCCTGTGTAGCCCCAGCTGGCCTTAGATTCACAGCTCTCCTTTTACCTCAGACTCCCAAAGGCTGGGATTACAGGCCTGTGTCTCCACACCCAGCAGTCCTCCCTCTTAAAAACCTAACTTTTATCACCGGACTGGAAACCACTGTGCTGAGGTTGCAGAGGCTGCCACAGCTGTGAGTGTCCCCTGCATGTTCACCTGGGCCAGAGTCCCGAACTGGACAGAAGCAGCTCTGGATGGGTGCCCCGGCCCCCATCTCCACGCCCCACCACCCACACGGAGCCTTCCCTTGCTTCTGTCCAAGCCTCGCCCATCCTGGTGCGTCCCTGAGCGGAGGCGCCCTTTCCACTGGGAGGAGAGGTGTCCGAAGACCTGGAGAGTACCTGCTGGCTTGCAGGGTTTCCGGTGGTGCTGCTGCGGTGTGGTTTTCCTTTCCTCTCCAGTGCTGTTAAGAAGCCTCTGTGTAGTTGGTATTGGGGGCAGTGGTTGAGGTGGAAGCATCGCCTTTGGGGTAGTGATAATCCCACTGCTCTAGACCTTGGGGGATTTAGCTGCAGGTTATCCCTGGGGAGGGCCTGGGTGGTAAGCACGGGGGTCCCAGGACAGTCTGCCAGGTATGGTTTCCCGGGTGATGGATGGGTACATCCAAAGTCCCTGATTCACTGGTGTTTACGTACACAGTGGCAGAGTCATCCTTCCATGACCTCCACACCCCTCGTACCCTGGATTAGGACCATTAGACTCAGATTCTAATGAATTACTCAGGGATAGAAATCCGGTGTAAATAGAACAAGATATTTGGAGTCATGGAATTACATTTAAATTTGGACCTGGCGATTTACTGTATGAGGTTGGACGAGTTAACCTCTCTGGTCTTTCTCATCTGTAAAATCAAGACTTCTGACTCATTGGGTTGGCACAGCAAGATTTAAATTTGGACGTGGCGATTTACTGTATGAGGTTGGACGAGTTACTTAACCTCTCTGGTCTTTCTCATCTGTAAAATCAAGACTTCTGACTCATTGGGTTGGCACAGCAGTCTAACAAAACAAAGCACGTGACATGCCTAATTGTACTTGGTGCTGCATAATCGATGTCAACTCTTCTTTCCCCACCATCCCCCATGCCCTGATGCAGCTGACCCGGGGCTGTCACCTCAGTCACCATGGCTTTGTCCAAGCAGGGACTGCTGTTCATGGGCCCTGGAATCGAGTGGCCAGTGATCTAAAACCATTGCAGTAGAGAGGACAGCCCAACCCTTGTTACTGCCCTATCCCAAGCATTTCATGCCACGAAGCTAGTGGGAGCTCTCAGCCTCATTAGCGATCAGAGACTGGATTGTGCAAGCTCACATTCCTCTGGGAGAAGACAGCCCCTGAAACCACAGCAGGAATGTGTGGTACTAGCGGCCACCTTCCCCCAGTGCTTACCCTGGCCTCCGTCATTCCCCAGACTGGGCTGGGGGAGCCTGATCTTGAGAACATAGCTTTCAGTTCAGAGGTTCATGGTTCTCTTGGGAATGTGGGAAAGGTGTCAGTAAAAAGAATTCCCCTCCTTTCCTTCTGCTGTCCCTCCAGTCAGGTGTAGTGAAAGCCTCCTCTGGGGGAGGTGCTGTGCTGGCTGCTTGGGATGTGGAGCAAAAGGTTCAAATGAGCACTCGAGTTGGCTGGAATGGAGGGGATGGTGTGCAGAAACTGGGGGAGCTGAAGCCTGCGTGGGAACCTGAACAAGATGAGGACAGACAGCACAACCTGGGAAGGGCCCAGAGCCAAGAGCATGGCTTGCTTGGGAAGTGCAGGTGACTGGGGAGCCGGAGGGTGGAATGTAGGGGTGAGAGGCTGGACAAGTCGGCAGGGTATTAGGTCAGAAGGGACCTTGTAAATAGGTCACCTTAGGGAGCTTAGATTTATCCTGAGCGTAATGGGGTGCATCATGGAAACCATGGAGACTTTGAACACTCAGGTTCGCAATTTAGAAGGCCATATTTCCTTCAGAATCGAGAACCTGAGGGCCTTAGGATTCAAAATTTGCCTTGTGCCACATGTTTCCCCCAAGGCTGAGGGGCTCAAAGCTGAATCAGTCTAAAGGCAGGGTGGGCAACTGGTCAGGAACAGAGGAAGACGCGGGCATGATAACAGAACATTCTGGGGAATAGTGTAGTGTGCTGTCCGCTCTCGAGCACCCACAGTGACTGTTTGCCAGAAGCACTGATGGATGGTGCTGAGAATTTGAAGGGTCTTTCTTGTTTCAGCCTATCTGAATTTTTCATGAGGTGATGGGGAACAAACCCCGGGTCTCATGCACGCTGGCTAAGCACTGTACCACTGAGATACACCCTCAACCGAGTTTATCTTTATCTTTTCACCTCCATTTTCTAGGGAAGAAGACTAAAGCCTAGGAAGCTGAGTAGCTTCCTTGGGATCTCATAATAAATAGGAATGAGAGCAAGAACTTCATTTCCCCAACTTGTATATTTAATCACTGCTCTGTCCTGCCAGGGCAAGGTGGGTGGAGGAACAAAAATAATGGAAGTGTTGCAAATGCAAAGGAAAGAACAGGTAAAAAGAGTCATTCTATTCTCTTTTAATAATTTTCATTTAAAAATGGTGGTCATGACCCATGAGTTAATTTCACGGCCCATAATTGGTTAAGACCCACAGGATGATGACACGTGGACACTAAAATGAGGGTCAGGGCATGGGTGAGGTATTTTCTCTCCATCCCAAATGACTTAATTTTATCTATTTTATGTAAAACTTACACTTACCAGAATAGTGGCAAAAATTTATGGCGTAAAATGGAATCATTAATTTATTACATGATTGATTAGTTCAAGAGGCATCTGTTGAGCACCTAACTGGACTAAGCCCAGAGATAGAGGAATAAGAAAAAAACATAATGTCCCTCTTGAGGCACATACAATCTGAGGTGGAAGGAAAGCCATAAAGAGTCATTTTCAGTATTGCCTGGCAAGTGCTAAGTAAGGAATGTGTGCTTAATGAGAGAACAGGGCGAGGGCACAAAATCCAGCTCATGAGTTTCCTGAAGGTGTCATCTTGGAAGGATTGCCAAGGAGGAGTAGGTGTTAGGAGAAAAAGATCGGGCAGGATCAGGGAAGGCGGAGATAGAAGGGAACAGAGCATTGGACAGGAAGGGCACCCTGGGGAAGCATGACATTCCACACTGTGCTCAGGATGTCACAATTGTTTTAAGCCAGCAAGTGTCAGATGGGAGCTGGGGCATGGTGAGAGAGGAAGGTGAGGGCAAGACCCTGGAGAGTCTTGTGGGCCTTGTGAGTTCTTCTCACTGTTCCTCCGGGTGGGAGTGAGCTATTGAAAGTCAAAACAGTGCTTGCTTCCTTTTTCCTGGGAAACCAGCCAATGAAGACCGAACCCTCACCATCCTTTAATGCTGTCCTAATTTGATAGGTGGAGGAAGGTTTAGCACTGTGCTAATTTGCATTTCCCTGACTACTGGTGAGGAAACATTTTTCATGGGTTTATTAAGTTATTTGTATATTCATGCTCTTTGCCCATGTTTTGGCTGGAGTTTTAGTATATTTCTTGTCGATTTATAGAGCTCTTTATATGTGAAGGATAACAACCTTTTGTCATATTTATGGCATATATTTTCCCCAGACTTGTCATTTGCCTTTTAGTTTTGTTTAGAATGGTTTCTGTCATCCAGAAGTTTTAAATTTGGTGTAGTCAAATGTATTGATTTTCTTTCCCTTAGTGATTTCTTCTATTGCTTTTATGCTTAGAAAATCCTTTCTCATCCAGAGATCAAATAAATATCATTGACAGGCTTGAAGCAGTACAATGTCAAGGTGGATGATTAATAACACCATTCACAGATTAGGTGTAGTAGCAGGAAAATAACAACAACAACAGGAAAGAAGAAGCCAAATTGTCATTTATCTACCCCAAACCTAACTTGAGGTTACTGGTAGGAACAGTTAAGGATCAAAGTGGTAAACAAAAGAGAAGCAGAGATCTAGGGAAGGTCTGAAGGCACCAGCTGAGCTGGTCAGGCAGACAGGGTGGGAGAGAGTTGGGAATGGAGGATGCTGCATGTCCCCAGGTAAAATATCGAGAAATAATGTCTAAATGCTGGGGATACTGAACTGAGAAAAAAAAAACCCATCGTTTTTGTCCTCATGAGATTATAGTTTGGCAAAGGAAAGTGGACATTAAGGAAGTGGCTGCTTTTAGTAAATGTGAAATTAAAAGTAGCTTAAGAAGAGAGCTAGGTTTATTTATTTACTTATTTATTTGGTACTGGGGATTAAAGCCATGGCCTTTGCACTGAACTACATTGCTAGCTCTTTTTTGTTTGGAGACAGGGTCTCACTAAGTCTCTAAATTGCCTAGGCTGGGATTGGACCCATGATTCACCTGCCACAGCCCCTCAGACTGTTGGAATTACAGCTGTACACCACCATGACTGGCTAGAGAGATCGATGCCTATGAAAGATGATAAGGGAGGGGCTGGGGATTTAGCTCAGTGGTTCCACCACCTGCCTTAGAAGCTCAAGGACCAGAGTTCAATCCCCGGTAGCAAAAAAAAAAAAAAAAAAGGAGAGAGAGACTGACACATTCAGATGTCAGGAAAGGCTTCCACCTGAAAGGCTCTCTGATCTGCTTTCTGGAGTATACGTAGGAGTTCAGAGGTGGAGCGGTGGGGACAGAAGGAGCAGCACATACAAAGGCCTTCTGGCAAGAGGACAAGAACCAAGACTGAGCCAGCATGACTGCAGAGTAGACAGAAAGGAAGGCAAAACGAAGAAAAAGCAGGTAGTCAAGTCCCACTAGACCTTGTAAGCCATGTGAAGAACCTGGTCTTTCACTGAAGAACTATGTGTGTTCATTCAAATGGTTTATTCAAAGCTGGTGGGGTTGTTGGAGAGGGTTGGAGGTAGACATACTCAGATTTGTATTTTAAAAAGATCCTTTTGGTTTCTGTGTTGCTATGGCCTGGAAATTGGTGCCCCGTCCACAGTTCCTATGATGAAACCTAACCTCCAATAGGGTAGTAGCAAGAGGTAGGGCTTTGGGGAGTGGTTAGATAAGGAAGCCTCCACTCAGAAAGGCATTAGTGCTTTTATGAAAGAGCCTCAAAGGTGCCTTTCGCCATGTGAGGATACAGCTGGAAGGCGTCAGTGGTGGGGAACGGGCCCTCTCCAGACTCCAAACCTTGGCCTTCCAGCCTTCGGGAATTGTGGGAAATAAATTTCTGTTGTTATAAATCACCCAGTCTGTTATAGCAGTCCAAGTGGGCTAAGCCATGTAGAGAGCCAATCGGAGGGCGCAGAGTAGAGAGGAGAGAGATGCTAATAGCTTGACCTAGGCAGGTGCAGGAAGGTAGTTAGGAGAGTGAATACATCTGAGGTGTATTTAGGAAGGAAACTAGATTGGACTTGGGGTGGATTGGGTAATCATACAAGATAAGGGTGAGTCAAGACAGACTCGGGTTGTAGGTTTGCATACTGTCTTAGTCACTTTCCCATCGCTCGGACAAAATACACGACACTCACAACTTAAAGGGTGAGAAGTTTATTTTGGCTCATGGTTTCAGTCCATGGTGGGCAGGCTGCAAAGGAGAAGCAGCATGGCAGAGAGTCCTGGTGGAGGAAAAAGTGCTCAACACACAGTGGCCAGGAAGCAGAGAAGGGAGGAGGCAGGAACAAGAGCACACTCTTCCAGGTCGCGCCCCTGCTCAACTCGTCAATGGATAAATGTACTGATGAGTTTAGCACCTCTGTGGTCAAACCACTTTCCAAGAACATGGAAAAGAACACTTTTCTAGAACATGTTGTCTTTTTTCAGAGAATTTTTACAATTTTACACATGAGACATGGGGGATATTTGTAAATTTTGTTCATTAAGTTTATTGGTACTTTTTAGGTATGCAGAACAGTTACATTCATCAATGGGATCTTGTACCTTTACATGATGTGTTTTGGTTCTTATTTTTTTCCCCATACCCTGCCCTCCCTTCACCCGCTCCACTCTCCCCTATTTACAAAGACTTTGTTTCCATTTTTTTCCTTTTCTCATATTTTTTCTTTTCCCTTCTTTCCTTTGTGGGGGACATTTTAGATATAAACTATACTAAATATCTACATGGGGAGGACAGCTTGGTGATGAGAGGTCCTTGGCAGAAGAAACGTCAGAAGATGACCAGGTTTGGGCAAGAGGTTAATGGAATCTACTTTGGACTTGGAAAGTTTGAAGTACAGCTAACTCGGGTTAGATAGAATGAGTGAAGCTTGGAAAAGCTGGGTTAAAGACTTTTCCTGGGTCATTATTATCAGCATTATGGCTATGGATATAATTTCAGGGAAAGATTATAGGATGAGAAGAGAGCCAAAAGGAAATCCAACATTGAATATGATTTTTGGACCAGTTTAAGCCTCTGTAGTTATTTTGATGGTTGAATGAAACACTATACACACAGTGCCTCTATAATACACAGAGTCAGAAACTCAAAACTCAAATCTTCCAACTTGACCAGGGCCTCAGAATACCTATTATTTATACCAGACGTGCCCTGCTCTCCTCCAAGACCCAGCTTTGGGGAGCCTACTGCTTGAGAACTGTTTGAAATTGAACTCCAGAAACTTTGGGCCTTTGTGATCAATGCTCAGTGTGCCAATTTCCAGAGCACATAAGCAACATCTACTAGATAGATGATCACACCTTAGAATGGTAATCATGCCACCTTGCTTTTCTAGAACATGTGGTCTTTTTTCAGAGAATTTTTACAATGATTATCCCGGTTGTTCATCACAGGATTTTTTTTTTATTATGAAATGCATTTGCATATTTTATTTATCTATAATCCTTTTCACTGCTAAAACAATAGCATTCCGAGCAAACATGCATATGGATGGTTTACAAATCCACCTCTTAATCCTAAGCTTTTTTTCCTCTTGTTTTCCTGTTTTATTTTTAAATAATGAGCTTTATCATCCTGGCCATTTTCTTTTTCCTGCTTTCATTATTCTCAGAATTACAACTCTGCTTTTCTCTTCCGTTTTGGTACTTGCTCTCTTCATCTCCTCTCACTAGTACCATGGGTCCTGGCCCCAAAGCCCAAGGTTACAGCCCAATGAGGGACCCATGTGTTTGACTTCTCTTCACCTCATTCCTCCCTGATACAGGTGCTCTTTATGTGTCACTGAAGTTTCCTTTTACCTTTCACTAGAGATTTGTTATGCCAGGAAACCCCATGATCATGCTGCCTCATCCAGATTCTTCCTTTGCCCATGACAACTTAAAGATTCTCTTCTGCTTCTGAGCGTCAAATCATTCCTTTTTTTCTCTTCATCTGCATAATACTTCCCTGATTTTCCTTTCTGTATTCTTGCTCTTTATCTATCCCCTGCTATCTGTATTCATCCTCTCATTAAACACATGCCAAGCACTTATTCTGAACCAGCCTCTCTGCTGGGCTCTGGGGACTTAAAGACTCAGGACCAGGACTTCGACCTTGAAGTGCTCACTGCACAGTGCATCTCAGACCTGGTGGCACATCTGAGTCATCATCTGAGGAGCTTGAAAAATACTAATGCCAGTGTCCTAGCCTTAGAGATTCTGATTGAATGGTCTGTGGTGGGACCTAGCCATTGTTATCTTTCAAAAGAGATTCTAATCTAGATTCAAGGATGAGAACCACTCATTGGTCTAATGGCTGAGACAGATGTGGAAAGAAATGCTTTTCATACAATGGGAAGGCAGACATAAGCAGAAGGGCTGGAAGAGAACAGAAAAGCTCCTCATGCTGTCTGAGGAAGGTTACCCAGAGTAATTAACTCAGCGCTCTTTCATTGCAGAAAGCCTTTTCTCAGCAACTTCCCTGCCCACCAGTTGGATAGGAGAAATGAAAGTAGAATCACCTCTGTCTTCTTAAGGGATAGAGGAACAATTGTGAGCACAGATTGAGACATTCAAGGCCTAGCTCTTCCACTTGCTAGCTATGAGACCTTACGCAAATGGCTTAACTGCCCTGTGTGCATGTGCATGTGTGTGCGCACGCGCGCGCGCGCGCGCGCGTGTGTGTGTGTGTGTGTGTGTGTGTGTAAACTGAAGGAGCATATGCATGTAATGTGTGTATGTGAATCAAGAGAGCTTATGCTCTCAAGTAAGAGCTTCTGCATCTCAAGTCAGATGTTTAGTGCATTGTCTAACACATAGTAAGTTCTCCAAAAGTTGCAGCCGTGTACTCTTTGAGGTGCCGCACTACACGGTGCTCAACATTTCTTTTTCCGGCAGCAAGTGCTGAGATGGCCTTCTCTGCTGCCCTACTGGCCCACACCTGCTGGAGGCTGCCTCTTTACTCGGTCCTGCTTCCTGCAGTCCTCGCAGGCTGATGACTGAGCCTCCATCTCCTCGGTGCTCTTCATAACTACCCACTGTGCTTTCCCAACGCTGTTTCCTTGGCTAGCTCTCTCTTTCCCGGGACCAACCTAAACTAGATAGCAAGTCTGTGTCTCAAAAATAAAAACAAAAGGAAAAAAAAGAGGTGGGGTTTGCACACACTCAGGGTCAGACTTCCTGTTTGGTCTTGGGTAGGGGAGTGGCCCTTTGTTGACCTGACTGAAGAGAGATGCAGAGGGTCGGAATCATCCCGAGAGGCTGCAGAGAGGCTGCAGGGCAGAGCCATAGGAGACAGGTCTAGGTATGAAGCCTGCGGTAGTCAAAATAAATCTCTACTGGAGAGGCTGTGGGATGATGATGTTGCTGGGCAGGCTGCAAAGTGTGTGGAAAGCAAGAAGAAAAATACAAAGCACCTCTCGGGTGGCATTGTGCCTTTTTCTCTTGTCTTATTTTGAGCTGAAACATGCCAGAGGAGATGAACAGACTTGTATTTGGTTCCCATTTGGCTTGGGATCCTTATTATTATGTAATTGATTTGGTCTCCTTGGAGCTTGGAGGAGAGCGGGGAACACGCAACTCAGAGCCCCTGACATCTGTCATCATGTGACAGGTGTGATAAAGAGTCCCAGGAACATAAGCAGCATGAAAAGTTCAAAGATAAACTCATTAAATTCAGAAATCCATCTCATGCTTGGGACAGAAAACAAAGGAAAGGCATCTTAGGCCCCAGGGACTCATAATCAGTGTGTTGAATGCTACAGCCAAAGAAACCTGGAATGACAAGGGGCCTCGGCATGGGCTTTGTGTTGGGGGTTGTTCTAAACTCTTACAGATATTATTTCATTTAATTTTCACAGTGGATGAGCGAGCTTATGAGACTGGTATGATTATTCCATTGTCTCAAAGATCAGAGAGCTTGAGACACTTGGAGTCACTATCAATCAAGTAGCTGATTTGGAATGAGAGCCCAGGTAAGGCCAGGGATTTAGCTCAGTGGTGCCACACCTTCCTGGCAAGCAAAAGGTCCTGAGTTCAATTCCCAGTGCAAAAAAAAAAAAATGCTGGGTGTGGTGGTGCACACTTGTAATCCCAGCACTTGGGAGACTGAAGCAGGAGGATCTCTGCGAGTTTGAGACCAGCACAGGGTACATAGTGAGTTCAAGGCCAGTCTGAAGTACATAGTGAGACTCTGTCTGAAAAAAAAAAAAAAAGCCCAGGTCTGAGTCCAGCTTTTAGATGCTTGCCTCTATATTGTGGTTTCCCTGGTTTTGTGAAAGATGGACTTTGCATGGCCCCTGGAGAAGTTATCAATCCTCCTTGGGAGGGGTTGGCGGACTTCTGACTCCTTCAGGATTCCTGCTGGCTGCAGCACCCTGGCAGGATGGAATGCTGGGTGTGACTGTGCAGCTGCCCCTTTCTTAAGTACACAGAGAAGAAAGCTTTCCTGCTTCGGGGCAAAGTTCAGAGAACAGACTTGCCCCAAATGTAGGGATGGGGCCACTGGGCTGCCATTTGTGCATAGCTTGCCAGGAGAGCTGGAACGAAGCGCATGATAAGGGCTGAGATGGAACAAAGAGCAAGTTCAGGTCCTTTTTTCTGAGTATCAGGTTGGCTTCTGCCACCTCTCCACCCAGTGCCACAAGCAGCTTGTAGTTGGGTGTGTTACTGGGTACTGACTTCCCTGCTCATAGATTTGGAGGTTCACATCTTACAGTCTCTCATCCTTAGGGCTTTTCCTAAGACCTGTTCAAAGCCCATGCATGTGTGCTCACTGAGGACCTACCCCTGCTGAGCACCGCAACTGAAGAGGGACTCACTGACTTCTGCTGTCCCTCACGACTCACTCAGCTGTTACCTCCCTCAGCTATGCATGGAGCTTCTCCTTCTGCCCACTCTGTTCCCCACTTCTTCCTCAAGGTGCGTCTCAAATGCTGCCTAACACGATACTAGATGGCACCCACAACTACTTCATGCCAGATGTGCTTTTTTCTTTTATTTAATCCTCTCAACAACCCTGCAGTGTAACTATCATTATGGTTCCCAATTTGCAGATTAGAGTGATGAGGTACAGAAAGGTTGAATAACTTTTCCAAGGTGACACTGTTCGCACACAGTACACCTAGGTTGTATCTACATTGATTTCCAAATATAACCTGTGTTGCTTAACCAGGGGGTTCTGAGGGTTCTGATTCCAGGGGGTTCTGCGAAATGTTATCATTAGGCTATTTTGCCATTGTGTGAACATCGCAGAGTATCTTATACAAACTGATAAGAGTGCTGTGGGGTCATTGTCATATATGTGGTCTGGCTTCTTGTTGACTGGATAGTCTGTCTGTATGTGGCCCTTGATGGTGAGGAAATTGGCAGCGTGGTGTAGTGAAGGAGCCCAGATTGGGTTCAAATACTTGGTCCCACCACTTAGTTTTGAGTTTGGGAGTAGTTTAGCCTTGCTGAGCCTCAATTTTTCATCTCTGAAAGTGGGTAATACTTCCAACATCATATAGCAGTTTATGATGATTAGCGATAAACATTGAAAATGTCAATCATTTATGAATAATTAATGCATATTAATTTTCCTCACTTTGCCTCTTCCAATTTTAAATCAATCAGTTATGTAAATATAAAACTTGAACACGGAAGGAATAGGACATGATCTAGAAAGGATTTTAGCAATGATCTAGTTCATCGCACTGACCGAAGGATGAGGAAGTCATAGCACCTGCTCATGGCCAAGTGCATGGTCACGAAGTGACTGTGACAGAGATTGGGAGAAGCTTTCCTAAGATCTGTTCTCCTTGCTTCCTTGGCAGTAGAACTGCTGGTTTTAGCAGGGCTCTTGTTATATCAAGAAGGCTCCCTTTGCTCACTTTCTTTGGAGCTAAGTGTGGCCATTTGGCCATGTCTGGCAAGTGAGAATGGTGGAAAGATAATACGATGCTTTCTAGAAATTTCCTATACAAAGGAGGAAGCCAGTTCTCCTTCTCCCTTTCTTTCATCTTTCTGTATGGAAGCCAGATCTGGTGACTGGAGCTCTGGCTGTCATCTTGGGAACAGGAGGATGTCACATCTTAGGGAATGATATAGCACCTTCACACTACTCGGAGTTCTGTACCGATCCATTTATTTCACATGATATAGGAATAAACTTCTGTCTTCCTTAAGCCACTATCACATGGATTTCCTGTAACCTGCAGTTTAACCTAATCCTAACCGACAGCATTACATATGGACTAGAACCAAGGTCAAGAAATATTGAAGAGTTGATGCCTGGAGAAGCTCAGCCTGTTTTTTTTTTTTTTTTCTATCTCTGCATATACTGGTGAAAGAACTTGGGGCTCCTACAGTGAAATTTCCTGAAGCCCTAAATGATTTCTCATGCCTTGAGGGTCTGGTTGGGCTTGCCTCTGGGAAGCTGGGTTGTTGTTGAGGATGGTGCTAAGACAGGGATGCCTGGGGCTCTGTCAGTGCCTGCTGTCCAACCCCAGAGGGACAACCCTGTGGGGAGAGTCAGCCTTTGCTTTGGAGTCTCTGCATATGGTTCATTCCCCAAACCCCAAGCGGGTGGGCTGAAGAAGCCTGAGCAAGTTAGGAAGGCAGGCTGATTATTTCTCCTCCTATTCCTGCTGCTGCTAATGGCATGTTTTGAAATTGATAGGTTCTTTTTTTCCCCTTTAAAGATATGTTCCTCTCTTTGCTTTTTTCTTTTACCTTTTTTAAATTAATTTTTTCTTCATGAAATGTTTCAAAGATCAGACAAGAATATAAAAGCATAATGAATACTTATTTACCACCATTAAGCTGTATCAAACCTTAACATTATGTCATATTTGCATCAGATCTCATTTAAAGAAATAAAACATTATTGATATAATTTAAATTCCCTGTGTATTCTATTCCTGTCTCCATTTTTTCCTCCTCTTCAGAGGCAACTATTGCTGTGAATCTAGTGTTTATCATTCCTATGCACGCTTTTATACTTTTGCTACATATTTATGTAACCGTTAATACAATATAGCATTATTCAGCAGAGCTTTACATTCTGTATGTAAATTGTGGCATATTCCACTTATCACTGGATATTCTATTGTATAAATATTTCACAATGTATTTCTTGTTTCTGTGGATGCATGTTTAGACATCCATTCTTTCCTTTTCTTTCCTCTCTTTCCTTCCTTTCTTTTCCTTCATAATACAGACACTGCTACGATAAGTTCCTGTAGTTATCCTCTGGGGCTCATTGGTGACAGGTTCCTGCCCTTCCTTATTGCCTCCCTCCTCCCCTCTTTCCTCAGGCAAGCACTCTATCACTGAGCTACATCCCCAGCCAAGAGTTTCTTTAGGACAATTGTCAACTACAACTCTCAGGGGAAATCTGGCTATCGCTTATAGTTGTAAGATGCCATGAATTAAGAGTGTTTTTTTACGGCTTTCCCTTTTTCAAATTTGACTTCATTGTTTTTCTTTGTTGGTACCAGGGATTGAACTCAGGACCTTACTTACACTTGAGAGGCAGGCATGATGCCACTGAGCTAAATCCTTGGTCTCTTGATTTTTTTGAAAAAAGATCTTGGATGTAGTTTAGGCTGGCCTTGAACTCAGCCATCCATCTGCTTCAGCCTCCCAAATGCTGGGATTACAGGTGTGTGTCGTCGCATCCAGCTTTGAATTTGACTTAACTTTTATAATTGTGGGAAGTGTGTATAACGTAAGATTTATCATACTCACCTATTTTTCAGTGGCATTTAGTGTGTTCACATCGTTGCGCATCCATTATCACCATCCACCTCCAGAACTTTCATCATCCCAAACTGAAACTCTGTAGTGATTAAATAGTAACTCCCATACCACCTAACTGTTGCTCCTGGCAACTACATTCTAGCTCTACGAATTTGATTCTTCTCGGTACCTCATATAAGTGGAATCATACTGAGTTTGTTCCTCTGTGTCTGTCCTATTTCATTTAGCAGAAGGTCTTCAAGGTTTGTGCACATTGAGGAGGCATGTGTCAGACTTCCTTCCTTTTAAGGCTGAATACTAGTGCATTGTAAGTATATAGGCACCATACTGTGTTAACCATTCATCCATTGATGGATAGTTTTTATATTCTAATGGCTAAAAAATAAGAGGACATTTTGTGGCACAAATTTCAGTGTCCAGTGGAAAAAAGTTTTGTTGGAACACAGCCACAGATGTTTCTTTAAGTGATGTTTATTGGTGCTTTGATGCTAAAACAGTAGAGTTAATTAAGTGGTTGCGGCCAAGACTGTATGGCTTGCAAAGCCTAAAATATTTACTGACTGGCTTTTTACAGAGAAATTTTGCCAATTGCTCCATGTTATATAATTACCTAGAGGTGGAACAGTTATTGAATGGTGGGGTACATGCATCATCTCCAGCTATACCAGATACTGTGAAACTGCTCTTCAAAGTGATAGAACTAAGTGGTGCTTGAGTTTTTTTTTTTTTTTTTTTTTTTTTAAATTTCCCCTTGTTAAAGGGTCAGAGTTTTTCTTTAAACGAAAGTCCTGGAGGGTCCTTCAAGGGCACTAGATAGTTAAGTTTGTTACTGCATGACAGACAGCTTTGAAATTCTAAACTCTTACAGCAAGCATGTATTTTGGGCTCACAGGCCTGGGGTGAGGTGGGCAGAGCGCTGCCAGCTCAGCTTCTCTCTAAGGTCGGTCCACTGGGACGTTGCCACACTTGCCCAAGCTTTATTAGAACATCGTTGGATATCCTGTACTCCAAGTTGTTTGGTTCTCTGGAAGATATCTCTGTGCTCCCACCCCTGCAGGATCCAGGGATGGGAAGCAATGTGTCTCAGAAAGTGGCCCACAGGAACACAGGGTCCAGGTGTAAGGAGGCTGCCCGAGGCCACACCTGACTGCAGACAAAGTCAGACAACCAGACAACAAACAAAAACAGGCTAGTTCCATGGTTTGGCCCCATTTGGCTGGCTTGCTGCAGTTCCAGCTTCTTGCCTATTTCAGACCCTCACAAAGTGGACCTTTGTCTACCAGATAGATGTGCAGTATCTGGCTCTCTGGTCAGGAGGATGACAGCGGTTTGTCATTATTGACTTCACCGTGGATTCAGCAGCGTCCTTTGGACAGGCCACCTGGTGCTGATTGCACACACATACTGTGTGGCCGCTCTACTTTTCTACCCACCTGTTGCTTGTAAGGGAAGCCCATGCACAGAAGACGGAATGTGCAGGGGACAGGCTGGATCATCCCCTACTGCAGGTGGCAGGATTCTCCACAAGCTGGAGCTGCGTGTGGCACAAGGTAAGCCCCTCTCCACACAGCAGCCCCAGGACAAGTCCAAGAGGCTCCTGCTTGCTAGCCTTGCTTTCTCTGGCAGCAGCCAGTTTTACCCCTCCCAGGATCTCCCTCCAGAGCTCAAACCACAAATCCATCTCCATGTTTTAGGTTTCCTATTAGATTTCTCCTCCAATATTGTTGTCCTTTGCAACTTGACAGTGTCTGGACTTTTGTTCCTTGGATCTGATTGAAAATTAGTGATTTGATAATGATTGCCCTGAAAGGTCACATGAGAGGCAGTGACATCGTCTCTCTTTCCTTGGTGGAGGGGAGGGGGCTGCGTGTCTACAGGGGCTTTGTCTTGCACTCCTTCATTCTGCTAATGTTTATTCAACCCCATCGTGTACCAGCATCTGGGATAGGCACTGAAGAGAGAGTGACAAATGAGAGCCAGATACCTGTTTCCTTCCCTGCCCACTTGCTATATGGGCAGATTTTCCAGGGCTGACTTCCGTACATCCAGCTGCTTAGACATTCTGTGCTGTACCCTTATCCCAGCCAGAGCAGTTCTGCTGACATTTGCTGTTCTCACCCTTGAGCTTGCTTCTTCTTTTGAACTAAGCACCTTGAATCTTTATGGCTGCTTTCTCTAGGGGCCCAGCTCTGGAGCTGAAAATTCTCCCCTACTTAACTGTGCCCTGCTCTCTAACCTGCCTTGTTCTCACTCCCTTGCCCTAGACTCAAAGGAAGTGGGGACATTTTAAAGCCGAGCATTGGATTCTTCTGATAGTATAGTTAGATAAAAAACTTCTGGAACAATTCCATTGCCTTTGTATAAATTGGATTCCACTGATGAAAGAATAACTGACGAATAACTAAAGCCACCTTCTCTAGAGAAATGAAGGATTAACCAGGAGAAGAGCAAGTTTCCATTTCTTATTTGGAATGCTAAGTAAGCAGACCTAGGTAGTAACTCTTGCTTGCCTCTTTTTTGTTATATGGGTATCTTGTCAGGCCTGGATCTCTGGAATGCACACTTCAGTATTCAAGGGTCTGCTTCATGTTCAGTCACACTAACTCTGTGTATGTTTGCAGGATGTTATTTGGTTTGTTTATTTATTTATCATGGTGCTGGGGATTGAACCCAGGGCCTCTGACACGCCAGGCAAGTGCTGTACCACTGAGGTCTATCCTAGGCCCTAGAATGCTGTTTGTGTTGTCCTTGTTTTTTTTCACTATGTAGTTCAGGTTGGCCTTGAACTGACTCTGCAGCCCAGACTGGCCTCACACTCATAGCAATCCTCCTGCCTCAGCCTGGAGTGCTGGGATCACAGGTGCGTGACACCATACCCAGCTAGAATGTTGTTTTTAATGGTCTGTTCAGAAGTCAGTGTGAGCCCTCAGAGTGGGAGTGCCGTAGAGGGATGCTTTGATCTGGATTTCATATCTGACAGAGTAGTTTAGGCTCTGACTGTTCTTCCAGGGTTGCATCTCCTGGTAATTTGGATGATGGGTTTGAGTTTTAGCCTTAGGATTTGGCATTTCAGAATGTTAGGTCTCTGCACAGCTTAACTTATCTACATTCTAGTTGACCTTTAATCAATAAAAGATGGTCTTCACTTAACCACAGAACAGATTCTGTTTTACAAGATCACTTTCTTTACAGAGGTTCAAGTGTACCGTGGTGTCTTTCTCACTTTAAATGGTCAAGAGATATCCTTTTAACCTTTTTTGACAGCTGTGTTCCTGGGAATGCAATCAGGGGTGGGGGAAAATACTGGTGAAACACTTTTCTATCCTCATCCTTCAGATCATACATAACACATACTCAGTTTGATCCAACATCCAGTGTAGTGTAGCATTTTGGTGTATAAAATGGTGTGTGTGTGTGTGTGTGTGTGTATAAAGGCGGGAGTCAGCAGAGGCTACCAAGCATCTTTTTCATGGAACCAAGTGGGTTTTGACAATTTCTCACAGAAATCTTAAATAAGAATGCAGTTGAGCTTGGGAAGGAATGCATGAACTGGGACCCATCTGTGGCTCTTGGAATGTGATAACAACAGCTAACGTGTATTAAGCACTTACCCAATGCTTTATCTCACTTGAAATTCACAGGCTTCTAATTGATTTGCCTTATGATCATCCCTAGAGATGATAGTTAGGTCACTCAGTAGAGAGTGGTAGAGGAAGGGGTTTGATCTTCAGTCAGCTTTTGCCTCAAAGCTCTGTCACCTCCATTCCAGGGTCTAGAGCTCTTGAAATGATTCTTCCAGTGGGATTTTCCTTTCTATTGTTTCCCCCTCTCTATTTTCTTTTCTTTCTCCTTTCTGACAGAAATATTTCTCCTAAGACAGTGTTGGAAGAAACAGCATACCTTTGTGATCTCCAGACCCACTTTACTAGGCTGCCTGCAAAGTTAAAGATGCATTGATGACTTTTGGAAAGTTCTGGAAAAATACAATTCTTTCGTCTCACAGACCCTTCTGCCGTGGAGGCAGCTGGATGAGGACATTTTTCAGTGCAGCACAGTTTCCTTGAACTTTTATCTGTGCGGATCCATGATGATGTTTTTCTTTTCTTTCAAGACACATTCTTATTAAGTACCTTGTAGTAAGAATTGTCCTGTGAACTGTAGCCAAAGTAATTCCATCCTGTGATGCCTCTCACCCCTTTCTAGCTGTCCAGTGAGCCCCTCCAGGTGCTGAGGCTGTGAGCTTGACTGCAGCAAGACAAAAGCATCCATCACTGTAGCTGGTCAGTGCTTTCTGAGACTGGTGGAGTTTCTTGATAAGAATGGAATGGGAGTAGAGTACACAAGATTTTCCCCAAGGTCTCGTCTTGCTTTTGATCTTGCTTTTGCTTTTTGAATTAATGCTTTATAAAAAACAGTAGCTTAACAAAGGGACATTGGCAATTTTGGCGGGTCTGCAGCCCACAAGCTGTACATTATTTTTTAAGAAACCCCTAATACACTTATTACCTACCAAGCTGGACTCGTCTGGGTCTTTCTTTGTACTGTCAATGTCCCTTCAACTTGGAGGTAGGCGTTCCTTTTACTTCTCTCCAGGAAATTCACAGAACACACTTACTCTGTGTAAGCCAATTTCATATACATTATTTTTTGCTTCTCATAGCAAAGTAGGAATAATGAAGTAGAAGTAATTATTCTCATTTTGTAGTTAGGGAAATAGCAATAGAAATTCTTGTTCTCTTGCCCCTTATAGACTCAAAATGCAGTAAACAAACTCAGCAAGGGGTAGGGTGTGTGTGGCCAGCAAGCACAGAGGAAGGCATTTGGCGGCACATCCAAATAAGATGCATTAAGTCATCTTATTTTATAGGTCAGGACACTGAACAAGGCCTGGAGAAATGAGAAAGCCTGTCCAACAAAGAGGGAACTGCTTTAGACTGCTATATGCTGTATATTGGGATTTTTATTCTTAACACTATCGACTTTGGGCCAAATAATTGTTGTGGGGCCCTGACCTAGGCAGTGTAAGGTATAGCATTCCTGACTCCTACTCACCAGATGCCAGTAGGTTTCCCCTTCCCAGTTTTGAAAACCGAAAAATGTCTTCAGACATTACCACGTATCCCATGGAAAGATTTAAGCACCCCCAATTGGGAACCATTGTGGCACGCCATTCCCTTTCAGGCCCACTGAGCAGCATAAACCTGGAGCACAGTTCCTCCCCTGGAGTTTGGGAGGGAAAGTGCTTCTGGGTGCTAAGTGGAGAACGTCTTTCTTCCCAGCTCAGGCCCTGAGCACCTGGAGAGCTTTGCTGGTGAGAACAGTTTCTCAGACACGGGACGGAGGGAAGACAGTATGGAAACCAGATCTTCTGAGTTGTGCATGTCATTATTCCCATTTCCCAAATGAAGATATAAATTAGAGCATTGGAAATGTCACAGGGAAACTATGATGTTTCTTCCACACACCAGAAAGGAGTGGAGTGCTCCCAGGGAGTGCTCAGGCTCGTTGTCCCACAGTATGCATTCTGGCTCTGTGTTAGCTACTTTTCTCGCATGCTGAGACAAAATACAGCATCTTTCTCCTTTTATCCCATCCAGACTACTGGGTTTAGGGTGGTGCCAAACCAATCCCTCACGTGTAGTGGTTTATTAATCACATACCCTTAATCCCAGCATCACACATTCCAGATTCAGTCACCTTTGAAAAAGTCTGTGTGAGGCTTTGGGGAGGACATCTAGACACAAGACATAAGAGGCTCCATGAGCAATAATGTCAGAGGGCTTGTGTTGTGTACTCTGTCACCTATAAGAGTATGTTAGTGCCCACTTGTGTTCTGGAAAGTTAGATCTGGCCCTTGCTGTGGCTCTTACTTCCTGTGGGTCCTGGAGTAATTCATTTTGCTTTTAGAGATCTTTGTTTTCATGTTCATAAAATGAGGACTTTGGGCCATACCAGAGGTGAGCAATCTTCTTGCTGTTCCATTCAGACTTCCCACACTCTCAACCCTGAAAATCAAGCCAGGGAAATAAAGTTGCTTACAGGTCATCTTTATTTTAATTAAAAACAATAATAGGTTTACTGCATCCTGTGGAGGAAAACGTACATTCTCAAGACGCAGATTAACTTGTTTTATCGACAGAAAAGTTGTCAATACAATGATTTTTTTTTTAGCCTCTAAGATGTTAATAACTGGACCTTTTTGATGAGGAGCAGCATGGAGTAAGGATTTTAACTATTTATCTTAAAATACATCATGCATTATATGGAAAAATGAGATGAGCTGCAGGTTGAGCGTCACGAGGTGTGGTCTCCATACGTTTTAGGTCTGATAAACAAATATATTATTTCCCCACGAGTGCCCCCTGGTGGTAAGACCTCAAGCTCCACCAAAGCAAATTGTCCAGAGGCTGCCATAGAAATGGGTGGAAGGCCTTTGAAAAAAGGCCAAAGTTTGTTTATTAAGAGGGTAGCCAGAAAATCACATTTTTGGAAACTTTCAAGAAGCAATGATGAACCCTGGGGTTTTCATCTGAGAACTTGGGTTTTGGAGTCAGATATGGTTCCAAACCACCGCTTCCAAGGAGTATGCATTTGTTAAGTTCCTGAGCTGCTTTCAGCCTCACTTGCCTTATTGGTGGAACTGAGATGATAATACCCACTTCTCAGGTTTGTTTTAGGAGCAAAGGAAGGAAGTATGGGTTGGGACAGTGATTGAAGATGAAGCTTTATGAAGAGTTTACAAGGAGTGAACAAAGAATACAGTATATGTTTAAGTAAAAAATTATTACAGAAAACATTGCCATGAGTTCCACTTCACATATTTCCCCTTGTTTTTAATGAACTTATTCCATTAATCTTTGCCACTTTTGGAAGCAGTTCTGGAAGTCCTATTTCATGAGTGTCTTTAGGATAAAAAACACAGTGAGTGCTGCTGCCGAGTGCCATCCAATGGAAAGGCTGGCTTTTAAAAAATTATGGTGTGTCCTCATTCACCTTGTTCATAGAATCTGACACAGTGTAACTTCTGGCTCCTCCTCAAAGTCAAAATGACTGTGAAAGGTAAACATTTTGAGTTGAATTAGAATTACGCAGCCAGGACAGCATAACTACAGACATTCGTGAAAAAAGACTTCCAAAACTGCTTCAGAGTAAACATGTTTGAAGTGAGGGGGAGCGCTTTTACTGTGTGTTTTACTGTAATTTAAACACATGCCATTTTCTTTTCTTCTTCTTCTTTTTTTTTTTTTTTTTTTT
>NW_022900925.1:20704027-20708133 GCF_012274545.1 Fukomys damarensis
AATTTAAAAAAAATTTGTATCAGACTTCATGAAAAATTCTGGAGTTGACAGCTCTTCACTTCTAATAATATTTTAGGTTTGTCAGAATGGTAAAACTAGCTGTGTGTGTGGGTGCTTTCCCTTTTGAAGAAACTCTCTATTTTGATGTAATTAAAGGAAGTTGCAAAAATAATAGAGATCCTATGTACATTTCCCCTAATGGTTACATCTTACAGCAGAAGAGCTAGACCAGGATGTAGACTTTACCAACAGGTGTATATACGGTCCCGTATTCTTTTAACATGTGTCATTTATGTACCCACAACCCCAGTTAAGATACAGAACTAGTCCATCATCATAAAGATCTACCCTGTGCTGTACTTTCATAATTACGTTCTTTCCAACCTGTGTGTCTTTATTTTTATTTATTTATTTGTTTATTTTTTGTACCAGGGATTGAACTCAGTTCCTGTTGCTTGTGAGGCGGGCAGTGGAACCACTGAGCTAAATCCCCAGCCCTTGTGTGTCCTTAAATGCCTTGGCTTGACCTCTCTCCAGTTCCTTCTGTGTGCCTCACCCATTAACAAGTCAAGGGAATACAGAGATAAATACAACACATTCTTGCTCTAGAAGAGCTCAGAGAGGGCCACAGTCATGCACATCATAAATTATAGTATAAGGTGGTGCTTCTAGGAGAGATGAATTCATGAGACAAGAAGGTACCAGACAAGAAGATCAGAGGGTTGAGGACCAGATTGTTGCCTTAACCCTTTCTGCAGAGGTTGTAGTACTGGGTTGATATTAAGGGATGAACTGAAGTTACTTGGTACCCAATGAGGAAGGGCCTTTAGGCAGGTAAGTTTGGGGAGCTTTAGGTAGGTGGTTAGAACTGTTACAGAGCAGAGTGGGGCTAGGGAGGGGCTGGGGCTGGAGAGGTGGAGGTCATGGGGAAGTGGGAGGAGATGCACTGTGCAGGGCCATTGGGCCTACTGGACTGCATCATCTAGTTCTGAAGTGATGGAGACCAATCAAAGGTTATAAAAGTGGGGAATGTGCGGGGCCCTGAACCTCCGCAGGAAGGAGAGCCACGCCTGCTCCCGACCCAGCCGCCATCGCTCAAGCACCAGGAAGGTAGCCACACGGGTGCCCCTGAACCCCCATAAGTCCCCCCCGCACTCTCAGACCTCCTGACTGTGCCAGTCTTTAGACCCACTCTGCAGAGGCAGAGGTCATCATCAAGGAAGTGGGGAATGTGCGGGGCCCTGAACCTCCGCAGGAAGGAGAGCCACGCCTGCTCCCGACCCAGCCGCCATCGCTCAAGCACCAGGAAGGTAGCCACACGGGTGCCCCTGAACCCCCATAAGTCCCCCCCGCACTCTCAGACCTCCTGACTGTGCCAGTCTTTAGACCCACTCTGCAGAGGCAGAGGTCATCATCAAGGATAATTCAGATTGGGTCAGCCAGTTTTCTTCACTCATCCAGCCTCCTTATATCTGGTCATGTAGGAAAGTTGTATGTTTTTTTATGAGATTTTTTTTTCTTGCAGTACCAGGGATCAAACTTGGGACCTTGCACTCGCGAGGCAGGCAGCTGCACAACTGACTCAGATTGGGTCAGCCAGTTTTCTTCACTCATCCAGACTCCTTATATCTGGTCATGTAGGAAAGTTGTATGTTTTTTTATGAGATTTTTTTCTTCTTGCAGTACCAGGGATCAAACTTGGGACCTTGCACTCGCGAGGCAGGCAGCTGCACAACTGAGCTAAATCTCCGGCCCTCTCAGATGTTTGTTGCAATTATAGCTGACCTTGTTCAGCTCATATAACTACACTGACTCTCACTCTGTTTACTCAGGGCTCCCATCACTTAGGCACTGTTAGAAAGCTGTTTAGAAAATAAATTTGTACCTAAACCACCCAGATATTAAAGCACCCTTGAGTTATGTTTCTGTTGTAATCACTTTCTCCTATCCAATTTTAAAAAAATTTGTATCAGACTTCATGAAAAATTCTGGAGTTGACAGCTCTTCACTTCTAATAATATTTTAGGTTTGTCAGAATGGTAAAACTAGCTGTGTGTGTGGGTGCTTTCCCTTTTGAAGAAACTCTCTATTTTGATGTAATTAAAGGAAGTTGCAAAAATAATAGAGATCCTATGTACATTTCCCCTAATGGTTACATCTTACAGCAGAAGAGCTAGACCAGGATGTAGACTTTACTAACAGGTGTATATACGGTCCCGTATTCTTTTAACATGTGTCATTTATGTACCCACAACCCCAGTTAAGATACAGAACTAGTCCATCATCATAAAGATCTACCCTGTGCTGTACTTTCATAATTACGTTCTTTCCAACCTGTGTGTCTTTGTTTTTATTTATTTATTTGTTTATTTTTTGTACCAGGGATTGAACTCAGTTCCTGTTGCTTGTGAGGCGGGCAGTGGAACCACTGAGCTAAATCCCCAGCCCTTGTGTGTCCTTAAATGCCTTGGCTTGACCTCTCTCCAGTTCCTTCTGTGCGCCTCACCCATTAACAGGTCAAGGGAATACAGAGATAAATACAACACATTCTTGCTCTAGAAGAGCTCAGAGAGGGCCACAGTCATGCACATCATAAATTATAGTATAAGGTGGTGCTTCTAGGAGAGATGGATTCAGGAGACAAGAAGGTACTAGACAAGAAGATCAGAGGGTTGAGGACCAGATTGTTGCCTTAACCCTTTCTGCAGAGGTTGTAGTACTGGGTTGATATTAAGGGATGAACTGAAGTTACTTGGTACCCAATGAGGAAGGGCCTTTAGGCAGGTAAGTTTGGGGAGCTTTAGGTAGGTGGTTAGAACTGTTACAGAGCAGAGTGGGGCTAGGGAGGGGCTGGGGCTGGAGAGGTGGAGGTCATGGGGAAGTGGGAGGAGACGCACTGTGCAGGGCCATTGGGCCTACTGGACTGCATCATCTAGTTCTGAAGTGATGGAGACCAATCAAAGGTTATAAAAGTGGGGAATGTGCGGGGCCCTGAACCTCCGCAGGAAGGAGAGCCACGCCTGCTCCCGACCCAGCCACCATCACTCAAGCACCAGGAAGGTAGCCACACGGGTGCCCCTGAACCCCCATAAGTCCCCCCCCGCACTCTCAGACCTCCTGACTGTGCCAGTCTTTAGACCCACTCTGCAGAGGCAGAGGTCATCATCAAGGATATTTTTCTGAGTTCCCAACTTTGAACATTTTTAAAGAAAGGGTGTGGGAAACCTGTAACAGAACGTTGTGGAGTTCAACCATTCAGAAGGATGGGGAACTCTATCTGGGCCTTGCAGCCCGAGGTCAGTCAGCGTCATGGGGTTCAGCCATCAGCTAACTGAGACCAGGGGACTTGCATCCTCGCTCTGTCAACCCTGTGCTGTACTTTCATAATTACGTTCTTTCCAACCTGTGTGTCTTTGTTTTTATTTATTTATTTGTTTATTTTTTGTACCAGGGATCGAACTCAGTTCCTGTTGCTTGTGAGGCGGGCAGTGGAACCACTGAGCTAAATCCCCAGCCCTTGTGTGTCCTTAAATGCCTTGGCTTGACCTCTCTCCAGTTCCTTCTGTGCGCCTCACCCATTAACAGGTCAAGGGAATACAGAGATAAATACAACACATTCTTGCTCTAGAAGAGCTCAGAGAGGGCCACAGTCATGCACATCATAAATTATAGTATAAGGTGGTGCTTCTAGGAGAGATGAATTCATGAGACAAGAAGGTACCAGACAAGAAGATCAGAGGGTTGAGGACCAGATTGTTGCCTTAACCCTTTCTGCAGAGGTTGTAGTACTGGGTTGATATTAAGGGATGAACTGAAGTTATTTGGTACCCAATGAGGAAGGGCCTTTAGGCAGGTAAGTTTGGGGAGCTTTAGGTAGGTGGTTAGAACTGTTACAGAGCAGAGTGGGGCTAGGGAGGGGCTGGGGCTGGAGAGGTGGAGGTCATGGGGAAGTGGGAGGAGACGCACTGTGCAGGGCCATTGGGCCTACTGGACTGCATCATCTAGTTCTGAAGTGATGGAGACCAATCAAAGGTTATAAAAGTGGGGAATGTGCGGGGCCCTGAACCTCCGCAGGAAGGAGAGCCACGCCTGCTCCCGACCCAGCC
>NW_022900925.1:20711444-20711947 GCF_012274545.1 Fukomys damarensis
CTCTGTCTGAGCCATTAAATGGTAAATACAGTATATTGAAATTTTGTTCACTGCAGACATGTCCTGGACTGCTTCTTGATTTCAATTTAATTCAAATGATTTAAGGGTGATAGACTAGTGACTACCACCAGTGGTCAGTGTCCAAGTTGTGCTTGATCTTAATGTGTTGCTGATTGTATCAGTTGGGATAAAGCACTGCGGTTGATTTGTTGAGCTGTTTTCTTTGATGTTATGAAGATGAGAATGTCTGAGGGTTGTTAGATACACAGAAGCTAGGGCGCAACTATATCTGGAAGATTTGGGTGACAATCCAGAGATTAAACCAAGGACAGTCCGACAACAAAAATAAAAATGAGAAAACACTTAAGCAAGATACAAGGACAGACTTCCAGTTCACCAATGGCAAACAGTAGGGCAAATGAGGATGAAAAGGCCTATAGTGAACCACCAGGACACCCTGAACTCAAAGCACAGGAAGTAACAAAACAGATCAATCAGGCTCT
>NW_022900925.1:20713998-20739655 GCF_012274545.1 Fukomys damarensis
AAGGGGAAAAAATGAGAATCAAGACCTATTATGTAAAGGTACAGAATCCCAATGATGAATGTAACTGTATTGTATACCTAGATTGTACCAATAAACTCAATAAAAAGAAAAAAAAGAAAAAAAAGTAGTGAATGTGTATTCAGCCCTGTCATTTAGAAAGAGCCCCCTGCGGTAGGGAGACCAGCATTAGCTAAGCTGTGATGACACACACCAGAGTGCTGGGGACAGATGTGGAAGGCCATCCTGAACCTAGGAGGGAGATGGAAACAGGAACAGGGAGTAGGACAGGGGTGAGTAAGCACTTTCCCCAAGATTGACGATTTCCCTTTTTCTTCTGGCTATGTCAATTTCCCTGAGAAAACATCCCTGGGCCCTAAGTACAAGACGATAAATGTGAGGACAGTGATTTCTGGCTTGTCCCCAGATGTTATGCCTTCAGATCTTATGTTTTTACGACTGCAGTGAGTTACCAGCAGAGCACACACCAGGGTGGGGAAAAGGCCTCTGACCATTAAAACAGCTCCTGCGCTTATTGTGCAAGATCCTTTAAGCCCTCATTTATTTCCTGACAAGTCAAATGTAGTTCTTAAAAATACAGTTTCTGTGCCCCCTGCCCCATAACAATAATTGAAATCTATCTCTCATTGAATGTCTGCTTAGGACCAAGTACTATCTGTCTCACGATCCCCTCAGTGACCTCCTGGGTGGCCAATCTTTTCATCCCACAGGTGAGGATGCTGTGGCTCAGCAAGGCTAACTAACCTGCCAATGTCACAGAGCTGGTACACTTTGTGAAACTGGGACTGCAGCCCAGGTCTAGACGCTTCCAGCCTGTTGCCCTGAGCTGCAGAAGTCACAGATCACAAGGAGGGAAGAGGCTCCAGTCAGGGAGGGAACTAACATGAACTGAGGAACCCAGCAATTGTTAAATGGTGTTTTACTAACTTCACATGAAGCTTTATCAATCAAGAACCTCCAGGGAAACAGGATAGAATCTATCTATCTATGTATCTATCATCCATCGCTACCATCTCTCTATCCATTCATCCATCCATCTAGGATGGGAGAGAGAAGGGTGCGAGGATTGGTTTATTATAGAGCTGCAGGCTGAGTTGGCAGCTGAAGACCCAGGAGATGACGGCTTAGTTCCACTGAGTCTGAAAGTCTGAAAACCAGGAGAGCCTCCGGTGTAGTTCCTATCTGAAAGCTGGCAGGCTCGTCAGAAGGGTCTGACATTCGATTTGAGTCCAAAAACAGGAAAAAAAAAATGCCAATATGTCTGTTGGAAGGCAGTTAGGTTAGAGGAATTCTCTCCTGCTCAGAGGAGAGTCAGCCTGTGGAGGGCAATCTGCTTTACGTATTTCACTGATTTGAATGTTAATTCATCCAAAATACCCACAGAAACACCCAGAGTACTGCATGACTAAGTATCCTGTGGTCCAGTTGAGTGGATGCATAAAATTAACCATCACACAGGGGAAACCTGGGAGGTTGAAGGAGGCACAACCTTAAAAGAAAATGGTGGAGGAAGACTATTTAGAATAGGTGTTTTGGAAAAGCACAGTTCCAGTGTATAAGAAAGAACCAGCTACCAAAGGCAGAAGGTACACAGAGAGACAGAGGAAAGAAGCTGGCAGATCTCGGGTTGCACCAGGTGTAACTTATTAGGGACTCACAGATCGAAACATGCCTTGAATGGCAACAAGACAGGAGGAACCCTGCATCCCAAGGTAATAGGAAGGGTTTTATATACTGAGCTAACATAATAGTGGGTAGCAGGAGACAGTTTGTCTGGCCTTTCTCAAAAGCCACTAACTTATCTGGTATCACTTCAGAAGTAGTCCAGGCATCAGTTGGTGGCACAGCAGACACAGCTGACTATCTTAGTGACTTTGTCCTTTAGAGTTTGTGATGCCTGTCAGGGTTACCTGGTGGGCAAAATGATGGTTACAATCAAGATGGCTGTAGTCATGTCAAGATGGTCTCTCCCTCCCTCCCTCCCTTCCTTTGTTCCTTCCTTCCTTCCTTCTCTTTCTGTGAGAATTAAAACCAGGGCCTTCATACTGTGTGACATCCCCAATATTTTTGCAATATTTTTTTTAGTTTTTGAGACAAGAGCACCCTAAATTGCCCAAACTGGATTCAAACTTGTAATCTTCAAACCTCAGCCTCCCAGAGTACTGGGATGCTAGGTGTGTGCTACCATGCCCAGGTGGGTAAGTCACTATTTTAATACCTTAGTCCTCCTGACAGTAGTGTCATGATTATGGCCTTACATCCAGACCACTGATGAAAAGGACAAGGAGAAACTCCTGGAGAAGTCCATTCTATTCTCAGTGCACTAAGTTTGGAGGGGTTGACTGAGGTTCTTTATCTTGGAGGTCTAGGCTTTCTCTACCTATAGCCAGAGGGGGATGGATTTTTCCATCATCTATGGGGAGTCTGGAACACTCTTTGGGGCCAGCCTCTGTGTTCTCCTGACTAAGTCTCCTGGGTTTTCTTCTGAACCAGCTCATGAGGTGATTTTCATTCATCTCTTTATATTTTATTCACTCACCATTTTTAAATTTTTGTTCTCCACACTAGGAAAACAGCCATGAGATATCTGTCAAGCATCTGCTAATCTGGTGGGAATGGTGGTGAAAAGAAAGATACTGGTAGAGTGTTATAGATGCTGAGGTTCTAAACTAGTACAGGATTCTGTACAAGAGTATTGGAGAGTCCTAGGGCAGCCCAAGGAGTCCAAGAGAAGAATCCAAGCTGCAGAGGTTCTTTAAGGAGAACTAGAAGCTAGCCAGGGAGTTAGGATGGAAAGCATGGATTTGACATATACAATAGTATATAAGGCAGGGGTGTGACATACTGTCACACACTTAGGGAACTATAACAAGTTAGGTTGGAAAAGTGGTTCTCAGTCCAGGAGTGTTTTGGAGTGGTGGGGGAGCTAACAGAAATGCAGAGGGTTAGGCTCCACTCCCAGGGATTTGGATGTCATTGGCCCAGGGAGGAGTCCAGGAGTTGATTATTTATAAAATTGCTACTGGGGCTGAGGACCAGAAAGGTAAGAAAGGCTATCAGCAAGCATGAACTTGGAGGGAGCCAGCAGAGGATTTCTGCTAGGAATATGAACTTGCTTTGCCAAAGCAGGAAGGACGTGTGTGGAGCTCAGTGGAGAAATAAAGACCTCAAGCCCTCTCTGGGGCCTTGTCTGCCCTCATAACCTATTCCTTTTGAGCTGTTGTTTCTTTTCTCCCATTTAAAAGGAGAAGTCAACCAGGAAATAACAAAACACACGATAAAATAAAATAAACTGAAAGATTACTCAATAAAAGGAAGTGATAGAATAGTAAAAGCAGACCAATGCAGTAAAACCCAAAACAACTCAACCAGATAGAATCACCACCAAGGGCCACGTGATAAAAACAATAGCTAGAATGTACCAAGCCACATGGTAGGCATCCTGGTGAGTTTGAGGAATCTGAGTGTCACCACCACCTCAGGAGGGGGGGGCAGGTTTGGGGAGTTGGAGTGCAGGGTCAAGTTTACAGTAGGCGGGCAGAGTAATGGCTCCACTGTAACGGAGAGGAAATGCAGGTTAATTCATGAAGACTAAATAGTCTTTCAAGAAGGGCCAAAACAAGACCTGAAACTCAGGTTTTGTACCATGAAGCTCCGGGGAACTTACCCCTAAATAAACACTCAAGCCTGAATGCAAACATTTTTTTTTTTTTAAGTTTTTTGTTTTCACTCTGTAGTGAAGCCTGGCCTTGAGTTTACTACATGGTCTTGAACTTGCGTTGATCCTCCTGGCTCAGCCTTCTGTGCTGAGAGTACCGGTGTGCACTACCACACCTAGCTCTGGGGAGCTTTTAAGAAATACTGATGCCCATTTTTTTCCAAAGGAAATATACAAATGGTCAACAGGTATCTGAAAAAAAATGTTCAGTGTTATTGGTCACCAAGGGAGTTCAGAGCAAAACCACAACGAAACATCACCTTACACCTGTCAGAATGGCTTTTACTGGAAAACAGAAGGCCATAAATGTGGGTGAGTATTTGGAAAAATTAGAATCCTTGTGTACTGTTGGCATGAAGGCAAAATGATATAGCTTCTTTGGGAAAACAATATGAAGATTTCTTAAAAAAAAAAAAAAGAATTACCATACAACTCAGCTATCCCACTTGTGGGTATTTATTCAAAGTAAATGAAATGATGATTTTGGAGAGATATCTACACTTCATGTTCACTGTAGCATGTTTTACAATGACCACGATATGAAAACAGCCTGAATATCCGCCTGGAAGAAAGAGTGGATAAAGCAAACATGAGTTAACCATCCATCCAGCGGCAGGCCTGGTGGAGACTTCCCTGAGTGAAACAAGCAAGCACAGAAAGATAAATGATAGCACTTACTAGGTAACTGGAGGAGTCAGACTCCTATGGATCCTATGATCTAAGAGTGGAATGATGATTACAAGGAGCCAAGGGAGTGGGGACACGGGGAATTACCAATTAACAAACAGAAAGGTTTAGTCAAGGAAGACAAATGAGCTTAGAGATCAGCTGCACAATGGTGTACTTATCGTCAATAATCAGGTGTGCACTTAAAAATCTGTGAAGAGGGCAGATTTCTTGTTAAGTGTTATCACACTGAAAAAATTACCACTGAAACATAACCACTCTATTTTGAAATTATATATATATTTGCAACTTTACAAAAAGGAAAATAAAAGATACTGGTACTCGCTTCTGACTTGGTTGCTTGGTTGGCCTGGGCTGGGCCAAGAAGACAGGCTGCTACTAAACATGTGTATGGCTGTGCTCCGCTCTGCTTTTAGTAGCAGTTGCTTCTATTTACTGATTTCCCATCCCTGAGGACTAAGCACTTTATAGATGCTTTGTTGAGCTCTCTTAATCTACCATGAGGTAGATAACGTCATCCCCACTTCAGGAATTAGGAAGCAGAGAGGTTTAGCCACTTTCTCTGGGCCACGCAGCTGGTGTTCTCGAGAGCTTGCCCCTCCAGTAGGTGAGCCTGACCCCAAAGCCCGTGCCCTAGCTGCCGAGTTGTGTGGTTTTCAAACCATGGGGCTCCCATGGGACACAGAGCTGGGTACCACAAGTCCTGTCACTTCATTTCCCTGTCCCTCAAGCTTTAGAGTCAGCGGCATAACTGGGACCCCAGCTTGTGCAGCCAGACCGAGCAGTCACCAACCGGATGGAGGGAATGTGTGGCTTAGCATTAAGGAAGGGGAGGAGCTTTCTGCCAGGCAAAGGAGTCCAGTGGTGAGATGGGCAACTTGGAGGCACCTGCCATCATGCCTGGATCTGTTGGGAGGGTAGTCATCCCTCAAAGTAAAGTACCGTGTGTGTGTGTGAGTGTGTGTGTGTGTGTGTGCACACACAAGCAGCAGTAGGCAAGAAAGGTCAGGAGTGTACACCCCTAACATGCCTTTGAACCTTGAAATTGAGGGGGTCAGGTGGGCTGCTCAGAGCTCAGAGAGTGGGATGGGTTCCAGAAGTTGAGCTCACAGAGCTGGGGAGTTCTAGAAGGCTTAGGTCAGTCTGGAGCCTGCCTCCCCCACTGTCCTCTTACCGCCTGTATCCTGGTACCCAGCAGTATTTCAGGGACGTCCTGAGCTGAAGCAGAGATTTGGGTCACGGCTGCGGCTGTTGTTGTCATCACCACCTCAGCTCTTGTGGGGAGGACCCTTGATCATTGAGGTCCCTGTGCCCTCATCCTAGAGCTGTTAACCTGGCTTGGGCTGGCTCGAGAGGTACACAGTGAAAGCAGGTGTTGGTCAGAGGTGGGGGATTCTGGCCTGGAGGGCTGGGGAGAGGATGGCTGCTCGCAGGTCTGTGGTCTCTGAGTCCCCCAGGTCTGACTCCTCAAACCTCTGTACCTGCTGTGTAATGCTCAGGGTGGATTCACCCTTAGGTCGCTGTACTGTACCGAAATCAAAACCACTCACTGTGTAGCAGGGAGCTTGGTTTCCTCATCTATAAATTAGGCTATTAAGCCTATTGCCCTTGAATTGTAAGAGGATTAGATAAGATTAAGTTAGAAAATATCCAGAAAAGGCCTGATCCAGTGTCTAACAGATCTGAAGGGCTCAGCATGGGTGATTGTTCCCCTCCTTCCTACTCCACACACTTTGATGAGAAGGACTCCTAACGTTGTGGTTGCGACTCCAGTGTATTCTCATTTCAGACACATCCAGTGAGCAATCAAATTATACCTGCAGCTCTGGCTGACTCTCAGGACATGAGGATAAGTTAGCCCAGGCTGCTGTTCTTCAGCAGAAGCTTAGAGATGAAATAGGCTAATGTCCACAGAACAAAGGAAGGGTAGAAGAACAGGGGGCTGTGGGAGAGGGGGGACGCTGGTCCACCAGGAGACTCTCTCTGGAGAACTCAGCCCTATTGTAACCCTTAAAGTCTGAGTAAAAGTTAACAGTGTGGAGGCAAGGAAAGGGCCACCACTGTAGACAGCAAGGTTGTTCTGAGTGGGCAATCTAGCATTTCTGGGATTGAAAGTCTGCGTGAAGAGAGGCTGGCAGGGCTGAATCCCCAAGGACCTTGGTGCCCATGCTTAAGTGAGGGTAGGATCTCGTGAGGAGTGTCACGTGGCTGGGCTTGGTATTTACAAAATTCACTCTGCATGTGTGCAGAAGAGTTTGGAGGAGGGGTTAAAGCTGGAAACGAGGAACTTTCATAAGGAAGCCAGGATGGTGGTTTGAACTTGAGAAAAAAGCAGTGCTCTTGGAGAGTCACCAGGACTTGGATCGATCAGTCAGGGAATGGGTGAAGGATGTGTAATGAAGAAGGAGAAGCAGAGAGGAACAGCTCCATTTTTAGTTTGGACAAGTGGGTGGCCATAGCGTAAACCAAGAGAGAGAAACACAAGGAAGAGCAGGTCTGGGGAAGCAGTAGTTCTATTTTAGATGTCTTAGTTTGAGGTGACTGTGGGGTATCCAAGTTGGAGGGGAGTCATTTGCCTCTGAGGTCGCAGGGAAAGAAAATCAGGGCAGGTTAATAGTGGAGAGTCTGCTGAAGTGGGAGAGATTGGGGTCCAAGGTAGGAAGGCCAGGAAAGCATCTTAGCATTTAAAGCCTGGGTGGAAGCAGAACCCGCAAAGGAGAATAAGAAAGCCAGAGCAGGAGGAGGGAGCCTGGGCAAAGGGAGCATCCTGGGAACCAAGAGAGACAAAGGTTTCAACAGGGTAGTGGTCAGTAGTGTGAAGTGGTGCTGAGGACCCCTATACAATGGGATTTGCTGGGATCCACTGGCTGGGAAAGAGCAGTTTTAGGCTAGTAGTGATGGTAAGGAAGTCAATGTCCTTGAAATTGGGAGGTGAGGGAGCAATGATTTTTTTTCCCCCTAGAAGTTTGGATTCGAAGAGTGGGCAAGAGCTAGGTTAGCATAGGTAAGGGTAATAAAGGAAGGTGTGTAACAGCTGGAGGCTTAACCAAACACGGTACCCACACAGGGCAAGGAGGAGCAGACGGAGACGAGGTCCTGGTGAGGCTAGGGGAGGAGCACTGGCTGAAATCTGGAGCCTGGAGGGAAGATGGGCCTGAATGTGTGTGGAGGCGCCTCCCTCTAACCTGGGGGTGCTGGTGCTGGGGGTGCATGAGGGGAGGGATCAGTTGCAAATGGGGTGGTGGCTAAGGCAGGAAGAGGTTGAATTCCACATGTGATCCTCTTGCTTTTTTCAGTGCAGTGGGAGGTGGGGTGGTCATCTGGAAGCCAATGGGGTGGGGCAGAGTGGAGCTTGGTGTTCCAGGACAATAATGCGGGTTCTGAATCCCCTTCGAGTTAGATGGGAAAACGCCGACCACACACCAGCATGAATACCAGTGCTCATTTTGGTTCATAGAAATAACAGCTAGTCTATTTTTAATGTGAAGAGCTAAGTTCTTTCCATGCCTTTTCTCATTTACTCCCTTAACACTCTGATGAGGCAGGTGTTATCAATGTCCTCACTTTATAGATGAAGAAAATGAGGCTTGGAGGGTATCCAAAGTCTGATACGCACTAAAGGACAGAGAAGGGCTTCGAATCCACTGTAAAGCCACGCCATTAGCATTGTCACCCTCAGTGAGATTTGTTGGGGGCATCGGAGAGCAGGGGCGTCCCCTCTGAGGTTGTGTAGCTGTTTCTTGTTTTGACTCTGAAGAAGGAGAGCAGGTGTGGGGGACAGAGATTGCAAAAGAGGTGGAAAGATGTGTCGGAGAGGGTGGTCAGAGGCCGATGAGAACGGAAGGTTGCAAAGATGGGGAAACATCAAGTGATGAAAGATGCAGGGACAACAGGCCATGGAATGGGTAACGGGACAGAGTGGAGGCGAAGGTCATGAGGCCTGGAGAGGTGAAGGAACCCTGAGGCTAAGGTCAGCGAGAACTAACATCCTCAATGGCATGGGAGAGGACGGAGGGTGAAGTGACAGGATGGGGAGCTTCTAAGAAGGAGGGGTTTTGCAAGCTGATGGTTTAGAGGGGTGGTGGGTTGGACACCTTCAGTACTTCCGGGGGTCCCTGTGTAGGAGGAAGAGTGTTTTCCATGTGAGAGAGCTCCAGGGTGGCAGTGTCCTGGGAGCTCCTGTCTCACTTAAGGTCTGGAGATCAAGGCTTAGCACTAGAAAGGAGGTCCGTTGGCAGTTGGGCTTAAAGGTTGATTTATACCAATGACATTGCTTAGCCCATCCTGTCTGGAATATCTGCTAAGGGCTACATGCCAGTGGGGCTTTGATTCACATCAGCTTTGATCTCAGTCCAAACTTTGACACTTCTTACTCATCAAATCTTGGGCCTCAGACCTAAATAATGCCTAGTGTGCAGTATGGAGCTCAAGTTGTGAGTTTTCCTTCCCATTTCCTTCCTCTTTCCTAGGGTGCTAGGCCATGGTGAGGTTGGGTAGGACTGGAAAGGAGGGGGCTGGGTCTCAGGGAGTATGGCTGGTGTTTCATGGGGGATGCAAGGGAGCTGCGGTGCCCTGTTGGACTGTTCTGTCCATTCCCTTTCTCCTTTCCCAGAGGCACACTCAGATACCTGTCCCTTCTTCTTCCAAGGAGTAGCTATCTGTGAGTGGAGGACCAGGTTTGGTGAGCTGCCCTCCGTCCCAAAGCTCCGCTCTGAGCCTGGGTGTCTTGGACTCCACCTCTGCCACCCATATGGAAGCCAGAAGGAGCTGGGCTCCCAGAAGTTGGCTGTGTCCACCTGTGATGACGTTGCTGGTCCTCTCCTCTCTGCTCAGCTGTCTGGTCACCTGCGGTGAGGCCAAGGTCTACAGTCGCTGTGAGCTGGCCAGAGTGCTCCGGGACTTCGGCCTGGATGGCTACCGGGGATATAGCCTGGCTGACTGTGAGAACCCCTTTCCCTCGCTGGCTACTGGCCTCTGACTCCTCTCTCCCTCCACTCCCTCCTCCTTGTTCAAGGGGGTTTGGTCTTCAAGGGAAGCTTTTTTGAGATTTTAAAACCAGGAGTCAAATGAGATGACAGGTTGGGAAGGCCCAGTTCTGAGTTAGACACACAGTAGGCAGGCAACAGGGGCCAAATTGGAACCATTCCTTCATTTTCCCCTGCTAAGGGACAGACCAGCTTATTCCAGTAAATTTAATCAGCCACGAGGAGCAGATACCCTTACTGAAATGTAGGAAGCAAACTGAACAAATGAGTACTACCAAACTTTTCAAGCTGGTGGCAGCTTTGGGAAGTTGTCTGTGAAATGTAGTCACATCTGGACTCATTTTCCCCCATCCCCTTTGTACATCCCACCCATGTCTTCCTAATCTTGCCTCTAAAGATACAGATCTCATAAATTAACTTGACACACACATTGGGCCCTACTGTGTGCTGAGGAATGAGAAAACGAGGAAGGTTGCAGCCTAAGAGTTGCGAGACCTGAGGTCCAGTCTGGTCTGGACTGATAACTGTGTGTGACCTTGGCGAAGTCACTTTACTCTCTGAACCTTGGTTGATCCATTTGTAAAGCAGGTGGGAAGGTATCTTCCTGATCACCTCGAGGAGGTACATGGGACCTGTGCTCTGATTAGTCTTGTCTGCAGTGTCCCGGCCATGTGACACCAGGCCTGTGTCTGCCCTTGCAGGGGTCTGCCTTGCTTACTTCACAAGTGGCTTCAACACAGGTGCTGTGGACCACGAGGCAGACGGAAGCACCAACAATGGCATCTTCCAGATCAACAGCCGGAAGTGGTGCAAAAATCTCATCCCGGATTCCTCCAACCGGTGCCGGGTGTACTGTTCTGGTAGGATGGGCCTGTATCTTGGGCTGGCTGGGGTTGGGCCTTATACCAGGGTGGGCTTCTTCCCAGCTAATTTTGTTCTCCCTGCCTTTGTGTCTGAGAGGGGTCTCCTTGGAGACATAAGCAACATGCAATGAGGGTGAGGGTAGGTGCTCCATGGGTCTGATACATGGCGTCTCAGCTGGGAGATGGGCCTTAGGGCTATAAGGTGGAGGGAGAAGAGGGATAGAAGAATCCCTGTGTTTCCAGAGATGGGGAGGGGAGAGAAGGAGGGAGGAGGAAGAGGAGGAGGAGGAGGAGAGGTAGAGATAGAGAGGAGGAGAGAGGGAAAGGGAGAGGGAGAGAGGGAGAGAGACAGACAGAGGCAGAGAGATTGATGGACTCTAGACATCCAGCTCTGCCCGTTGCTCCCTCACTGTGTTTCCCTCTCACCCCAGACCTGCTGAACCCTAACCTCAAGGATACTGTTATCTGTGCCATGAAGATTGTCCAAGAGCCCCAGGGTCTGGGCTACTGGTAAGTAATTTGGAATGGAGCTCCCTCTCCAAAGAAGTGTGGACAGGACTGGAGGGTAGCAGCAGGGAACTTAGCCTTTAGCAAGCGTCCACTTTGCCCAAGGCACCATTCCATGCCTTCATCCTTCACGAGTCCTCTCTCTGATGGGCATCACCACCACTGAGGTGTCCACTGATGGCACAGGGTTTCAGGAAGGATGAGCAATTGACTGGTGGTCACTCAGCTACACAGCTAAGCCTGGCTGCTCAAAGAGTTGCCTGTCCTGTGATATCTGCTTAAAGGTTGTCTAGACTAAGTTCTAAGAAGGCTCATTATTTTTTTTTTATCACCTATGGTATCTTTCATCTAAAAACTAAATTTTATATAAAGTCCAAGATATATAACAGATCAAAGAAGCGGTTCTCTGCTTGAAGCAGAGGTGGGGCTCTGGAGCTCCCCCATTGTCAGCCTTCTTTTTTCCCATCTCCTCCCCACGAGGTGGCCATGAAGCTGGCAAGAGAGTGAAATGAGCATTTCATGAGGTGTTTGGTTCACGCAGGTGCCTCTGACTCAGGTGTCCCACAGCCGCCCAGCTTCCTTTGATGGGAGTTTCCTAGTTTCCAACCTTACTTACACTCACATTTCTGGATTAGAAAACATCAGGGCGGGCGCAGTGTCAGGGGGCTGGGGGACCGGGACCATGGACAGAAGTGACAGAATGAGAAGAAAATTTGGGACAATTGAATATCAGCCCAAGAATACAAGGAAGGAGGAGAAAGTAGAGGCAGGGTTGGGGGAGATCTGCTGGGATATCTTTGTAGGGGTCTCAGGGAGAGGTGTACAAGCGGTGGACATGAGAGGAGTCGGGCACGATGGACTGTTGGGAGGATATAGGGACAGCTGAGATGTGAATGAGGAGGGAGAGAAGGGAGGTACAGGTGACTGAATCTAGAGAAGGCTTGGAGACGGGTCCCGAAATGGCTACAGCTCTGGATGTGTGTTGCTGTGAGAGCAGTAAAAAGCCCAAGGCACCAAGGCTGGGTCAGAAGGCTCTGCAAGACATAGTGCATGGTCCATGACTTCAAGAAAGATTCAGCTTAAAGAAGAATGAAATTATGTCATCGGAAGGAAAGTGGATAGATCTGGAGGTCATGTTCATTGAAATAAGCCAGACTTGGAAAGCCAAGTACTACATGTTTTCCCCAATACATGGAATCTTGAAAAAAAATAGTAAGATATGAAAGTAAAAGGGAGATCATTATTAGACAAAAGGAAGGAAATAAGAGGGAGGGGAAAGAAGATACAAGGGAGGGTGGGATGGATGTAATCAAAACATGCACATGCATGAAAATACCACACTGCAACTCAATATTCTATACAATTAAAATGCACTAATAAAATACATAAAAATAAAATTGGGAGGGGAGAATGCAGGCTCAGCACTGAACCAAGGGCTTGAGGACTGGGGGCCACCACGCTGGGATAGAAGAAATTTGCCCTTATGGGTTTAAAAAAATAGCTCTCTTTTCTACACTGGGAAATTTATATAAATTCACGGCATGAGAACCCCTGAGAGGAGGTGGCTTTGACTAGCACAGAAAATGGTCCCAGAAGATGGAAGAAGGGCTTGTCTTCCTTCATGGCATCCACTGACACTGAGGACGCAGCTGTACCAGGCTCCAGGAGGAGCCGAGACCCATCTTCGCCCACACGGATCTTACAGTCTGGTGGCAGGGGCTGACAGGCCAGTTGATCTCTCTTGGTTGACAGATTTATAGAGGTCTTTTAGGGCACTCTTGATCCTTGGGCTCCGTGGCCTCCACATTACAGAGAACATTAGGTATTAGAACTTGGGACTCCTGGCAACTTGGGTCCCAGGACCCATGGCCTTGATTATCACCTCAAGATATCTGCTGTGAGCTGGAACAGGGTAATGGTCCTAAAAGAGCCTATGAACAATAGGAACCAACAGTGGAAGGACCCAGACTGGCAGCCAGGGATGGCTGGGTGTGGGCACGGTCCTGTCATTTACTACTTGTGGCCTTTGGGTAAGTATTTTGCACCTCAGCCTGAGTTTTTCACTTGGAAAACTAGAACATAATATCTCCCATTCTACGTAAGAGGGCTGCTGGGGACAGAAAGGGGGGTGATAAATGGGTGTTGGATGTCATGGTGCTATGTATACTGCAAAATGTTATGTGGCACCACTGTCACCGAAACACAAGGGTGTGGGAAAAGAGCCTCATACCTGAGCATCGGGCTCCTCTGGGTCTTTGCCAATGACTTGTGAGCAAACTGAGCATATAAAGAAGCCAGGTATTGATTTTTTAGGGCCATTCTCTTCCTTTACATTCTTTTTTCTCTAGAGGCTTCTTGCTTGTTCGCTCAGTTTGCTTGTCCCCCCTTCCCAGCCTCTCCCCTTGCCTGGCTTAGAGCCTGCATCCCCTTCCTGCTCTTCTCTCAGCAGTGCCCGGGGCTGCAGCTGACATGGTCTCTCTGCCTGTTCTCTGTCCTCAGGGAGACCTGGAGGCATCATTGCCAGGGCAAGGAGCTGAGCGACTGGGTGGATGGCTGTGACTTCTAGGACCCTCTGGATGCACAGCATTCTGGGAAATGTGTCCCAGACTTGGGAAGACAAACCAATTAATAAAATATAGTTTAACTCGAGCATGGTTCTCAGCAGCCTGTGTGTCTGCAGGTGCTGAGTTGCAGTCAAATCACCTTGTTGTCTCCTCGCCTCATCTAGGGCTGGGTGTCAGGTGAATTCCAAAAATCCTACCACAGAAAGCTTGCCTCCCTTCCTGGTTACCGAGGGCAGGTGGTCAGTGCCTTCGCTGCCTACACCTGGCAACAATTTAGCCTAGGGTTGCCAGATTTAGCAAAGGAAAGAAAGAAAGAAAGAAAGAAAGAAAGAAAGAAAGAAAGAAAGAAAGAAAGAAACAGTGAACAAGAATAACAAAAATTGGTTGCCTCTTTTAAATTTAAATTTTGAATATACAAATAATTTTAACTGTGCTTTCCCAGTATTGTATGGAGTATATTTACATTTAAAAATCACTTGTAGCTGGGCATGGTGGCATATGCTTATAATCCCAGCACTCTGGAAGGCTGAGGCAAGAGGACTTCAAGTTTGAGCTTAGCCAGGGCAACTTGGAGAGACTTTGTCTCAAAATAAAAAGTGAAATATCATCTGGGAATGCAGCTCGGTGTGAAGTTACTAGGTTCAACTTTTCCTATTGAACAAAAAAACAATGACTTGTATATATGAAATTCAAATGTAACTGGAGCATCCTATAGTTTACCTGGTAACTCTGGTTGGGTCTGGGGCTGTGCACCTCTAGCTTGTTTAGAAAGGTCCTGGGACATTTATTTATTTCACTCTGGTGGCACATGTACCCATGGTGCCTCGGCCCTCCCTCTGGTGCGGGCTAGGCTAACATACTGGTGCCTCCATGGGTTGGTGTGCCTAGGCAGCAGGTGCCCCACCACACGGGCTTCCGTAGCACCCAGCACCCTGCTCCACAGTGCCCTCTAGAGGTGGAGATTCAGGTGTCACTCATTGTAAGCGGTGTATACTTCCTAGATAAGGAAGCGACCATACATTGCAGACCACTGCTAGGAGGCTGGCTTTCAGGCAGCAGAATGCACAGCTAGTACAGTTGGCTGTCTCTCTTGGTATGTGGGAAACATGGAAGAAGGCAGTGCTGTCCCTCACTGACAGGTAGCCCTGTGCCTCTGTACACCTCTGTCTGAAGGAGGAAGGTGGGCAGCGTCTCAGGGTCAGCTACAGTGGGTGTGGGGGCAAAAGCAGTCACCATGGTGACGAGGTGATGTGTGAGAAGGCTGAGTCCTGAGTTTGGGTGGTGGGTTTTTCTGGAAAGGCTGCACAGAACCCTACTGTACATACAGAACTGTTGGTTGAGCCATGGCTGATAACTGCTGGGGAAGACACTACCATGTCATCCATCACACCTGGCCTCACAACTGACTTGTGATCTCTGAATGCCACCAGAGGGATGACCCAGCACAGAGCATTGGTGTTCTGGACAAGGGGATGACAAAATGTGGAAGCTGCTCGTACATGTGAGCGGGAGTGGAGGATCTTGGTAAGAGAAGGGGCATCAATGACTAATCATTACACACAGGTAAGGGGTGACTGCTGTCGCTCTAATGTGAAAGCAAACACAAGTGCCTACTATGTGCCATGTTATCTCTAACTTAGATCCTAGAGCAGTAACTATGATAGAGGTGCCTTTACTTTCCCTGTTCTAGAGATGTGGAGGGGAGACATCTGCACCTGGGTCAGTATGACTCCCCGTGTGCCCTCTGCCACTGTGCTTCTTAAGGGATTGCTGCTGTGGGTCCCCCAGGCAGAGACCCAGGGCCCATCCGTCTTTCAGTGATTCATGCTTTCTGCTTCATGTGCAGACATCTGGGCCTGTGGTGCTTGATGACCTCACTGGGTTCCATTCATCATGTCCCGGAAAGGAGCCCAGGAGAGGAGAGTTGAGGCTTTTAGGCCCAAAGGGAGAGCTGATAAAAGGAGGCCCTGGGCTGGCATGATGGTCTCAGGCTCTGCAAGGTGGCCCCCGGGAAGGGTCAGGCCCGGCCATGGGACCCTGGAGGCCTGGGCTGAGGGATTGAGTAGGAGCAGGGGGAGATGGAGAAGGAGTCTCCAGGGGAACGTGCCTTGGAGGCCAAGGCCAAACCAGGGAGGCCCCACCTGGGGTGGGGGTTAAACACTGAACAGGCCCACCAGGAACTGGAAGCCAGATTGTGCTAGGCTCAGAGCCTCATTCCTAAGAGAGATGTTGGTTTGGTTAGGGTGACCAGGATTTGTCCTGGTGCCTCCTTGTTTATGTATCACTCTCTCAACCCGAATTCAATCATTAAGGTCCTGCCTATTTTACCTTCTCAATATCTCTGGAAACTGTTCCTCCTTCCTACCCCCACACAAGTTGCTTTAAGTCAAGCTCTCTTCACTTCCTCTCTGGGACAACAGTGGCTTCCTGTGAGTGTCCCTCCCTCTAACCTTGTCCCTTGCCATTACCCTTTTCTCCCTTAGAATGAGCTGTCTCTCTCTCTCTCTCTCTTAAGTTTGCATTCATGCTGCCAAAGCAAGCACTGTCTCTCTCTTTCTTATGCTTGCCTCATCCTGACCTTGGTAGCTTTTTTCACCTTCAGGTTGAAGTTCAAGTTCTTTGTCTTGGTATACAAGGTTTGCCATGGCCAAGGCTTAGCTGACCACTATAGATTTATCCTCCACCTGTGCAGATACATTTGCTTAGCTGGTGTGTACTGTAGCAAGTAGGTCGTTGAGAGTAGCGTGCTGCTCCATACCTTCTTCCATTGTTACCATCCGTCCCTCATTCATTAACCGCAGCTCATAAACCCTGTCCTTTGGATGAACAAGCTAATTGTATTGCAAGACCTTTGCACCTGCTCTTGCCTTTCTGGAACATCACTTCTTCAGAACTTTGAGTGGCTATTTATTTTCCTTTGGTCAGATTTTACTTCAATTTTTTTACCTCTTCAGAATGACTCTGACCACCATAGCACGTACCACTGTCTGAAATGATTTCATGCTTATCTGAATTTATGTGCATCCTTTCTTTGGTCTCCAAACATTAGATTGTTAGTACCATGAGATCAGGAAATTCGTGTCTTCCTTCTCTCCCCAGCACCTAGAATAGTGACTGGCACATAGTACTCAATAAAGGCATGAATCTGTTGAGCGTACAATTAATGTGTGAGTGAACAAATGGTAGGCACTCCGATAATGTTTGTAGGGCCAGTTAATGAATGGGTCATGATACCCTTTAATGTGTAACAGTTCATTCAGTGGCATTGCTTAAGAACTACTATGTGCCAGGCCATACCCTGCAGGTGGACAGACTGTCCCTCCTGAATCCTCTTGGGGAGATCCTCTGCCTTTCAGGGGGACCACCCTGGCTGCTCTCCATTCACACAAGTGACCCTCACCTCTCAGTTCAGGCAGAGCTAGAGAAGTGGGGTTTTCTCCCAGATCCTAGCAGCCTGATCTTGGGAATGTCACTCCTCCCTCTGGAGCTCAGCATTTCACCTGGGCAAGAGTTGCTAATGAAGTTCACCTCACACCCTCCTGTCAGCTGCATGGTGTCTGTCAGTAATGTACAGAGCAGGCTCCCTGTCTGCTTTCCTCAAGCTCTGGGATGCCCAGCTCTACCCACCTAGCCTCAGAGGGATGGATGGATGCAGGTGTCACCTGCCCCAGTGACCAGGACTTTCTTGGGAGACCTGCACTGTGTCCTCCTCATTGTTGGCTCAGAAGGAGGAAGAAGGAGAAGGGGGAGAAAGGGGATAGTTGTGGATAGAGTGGCAGAGATTGCTACGGAAAGTGGGAAGAAGCAAGTGAGTTGAGTCAGCTTTGTCAAGCTCCCCATTCTTGGACTGGTTTGGCTCCAGGAGACGGATTTGAAATGGGTTTTTCTGTATCTTTTGCTCTGGGGTTGGCTAGCTACTCAGGTGCTGTCTTTCTCTTCCTGCACATGTAGGTGAAGGAGGGGCTGATTTTGGTGGCTGAGGGAGGCTTTGCCGACATCCTTCCTGGGTGGGGTCTCATTGTGCTTCCTGTGGGGTATGTGGCTTCAGCTGCATATGGTTGATTTTTCCCACTCTGAGCACTGGCCCGAAGCTTCCAGACTGTGGAAGCTGGCCCGGTCAGATGCAGTCCAGCATTCCCCGGACTCTGTGGGTGGCAGATGTGCCACCACTTCTTACCCCTGTGCCAGACATTGCAAAGTGAGTATAGGCTTCTATCTTACTGAGCCAGAATGTTCCAGAAACCCTTCCCAACCCTCCAACAGCAGCCTCTCTTGATGAAGTTGGCACATGGAAGGGAGCCTCTTTATCATCTGTGACCTTCCACGGGTCAGGTGTTGCAGTGACACTTTCTCAGTGAATCGGACTACCTTTGCAGCAAATGGAGGAGGCAGATGGTCATCTCCACTTTTAGTAGAAAACTGCCCTTCAGAGAAGTTCTAGAGCAGTAGTGGCGAACCTGTGGCATGCAGAACCCTCTCTGTCAGCACACGAGCCAAGTTGCCCCAGCAGCCGAGCTTCAGATAACGGCTTTTTTTTTTTTTCTAAACTAAAACCTCAGTATTCAGGTTTAATTGTGGTGTTGGCACTTCAGGACAAATAAGTGCGTTCTGAGTTGCAATGTGGGCACTTGGTTTCTGCAAGTTTCGCCATCACTGTTCTAGAGCTTGCCCGAGATGTCACAATTGAAGTGGCCGGGATTTGGATGGGGCTGTCGGGCTGCAAAGGCTGTGCTTTCTCTTCAGCACATCCCAGCCTCCATTGCTGTCCAGTACATGAATTCTCAGAGCCTCTGCCCAGCTGGAGTCTGAGCTTCATGACAGACAACCTCCGAGTGTCTGGCCCAGTGCCCAGTACACAGAAGATGTGCAGAAAATTCTCAGAACGACTGGCTCAAGGTGCAGATCCCAGCCCTCATCCCATTGTGTCTTCCTGTCTCTTCCTTCTAAGACTGGTAGAGCTGGGTGTTGGTGCCCACCTATCAGTCACTTTGTATTAGGCCTATTTTAAGTTCCATAAAATTCCTTTTGAAAAGGAGCCACGGAAGTCTGAATTACATTAAAGATAAATGGTCCATAAAAGTGGTAAATTGGCCGAATGAGCATAACATACAGAACAGATTCAGAGAGGCAAGGCATCCAAATACCCGCTCCTCAAGTCTAACTCATAACCATTATCAGGATTAAACAAAAACAAAAACAAAAACAAATGGAAAGCCGCCATTTCAGTCCTGCTTAGAAATGAACAAGACGCAGCAGCAGGGCTCGCCCAGGGCTCAGCAGAAGTGAGAGAGCATTGGGCACGTGTTTCGTGGCTGTTCTGACTGCAGTGGTCATGGCCTTGAAAAACTAGGCCAGAGGGAATCTCTGCAAATGGGATGCCACGGTTCCTTCTGATGTACACAGGTCTCCCAGCCCTCAAAGACCTCCACGTGCATAAAATAATTTCATGAAATTACATTCCAAGTTTTTCTGTTCAGATTCATTTTCTGCTTGTTCATTCACTTTGCCATCTGTGAGGAGGCGCTAGCTCAAAAGCTGCTGCAGGTGGGGAAACAGAGGCTGCCAAAGGTTTAAAAAAATTAAGGGAGGAAAAAAAAATCCCTCAAAATTGATCGAATCTTATCTTTTCTTTTTTCCCTCTTCTTGCAAATTGAAAAATGACAGTCATTATGTCATTTTTTTTTTTTTTTTTTTTTTTTTTGTACCAGGGATCAAACTTGGGCCTTTGGGCTTTTGAGGCAGGCGGTGGAATCACTGAGCCAAATCCCGGGCCTGTTTTTTTTGGATTTTTCTTCCTCCCATTATGTCATTTTTGGAGACGACTTTTTTTTTTTTTTTTTTTTTTTTTTTTTTTTTTTTTTTTGGTGGTACTGGCAGGTTCTTTTGGAGGACTGTTTAACATTTTCTAGACCAAGGAGACTTTGGCTGGCACCGGAGGATCTTCACAGGTTCCAGATGGGCTCTGGGCACCTGTTAACAGTCTCATAGACAGTTAAGAGGGGGGAATCACACACCAGTAGGACTATCTGTCCCCTTTCCACTCCTCTCCTTTGATACAAAGGAAATGGAGGCCTGCAGAAATGAACTGTCAAAAGTCATGTGGTCAGTTTATAGCAGGAATAGGTTAGAAACTCAGTCTTTTGATACTCTGTCCAAAACACTTGTCAACCTATTGTTTTGCTTTTAAAAACAAGCATGGGATTCATCAAATGCAAAACTGACTTAGCAGGAGATTCTCCTCCTCCACCTGTTCCCAGACAAGGTTGGGTCTTATCCAGGTTCATGCCCCCTTGCCCCATGCTCAACCTGGTAGCTTTAGCAAGGGATAAACACCTGCATGAAAAGATTCTATGTACTGAGGGGCAAGAATTTTGAACAAGAGGGGACAGAGTCATTAGCTCAAAAAATTAAGCTTTGGCTTGGGAAATGTTTTCACAAACTTTTGAGGGTAGAGGGAGGAGGAGCTTGAAGGATAGTGGGCATGAGGCCCTCTCAGAATGATGACCAAGCCCTTCGCTTCAACACCTGTGCATTCTTCAGTGATCATAAGGACATTTTCTCCTCTTGCCTCTTTGCTAGGGCTCCCTGGGACCTATGTCCAGGCCCTTCTCCAGCCCCTCAGGCCTTGCATGTACCTCTCTTTCATGCTTTTTCAACGGAGAGCTGATCATGTCTTTCATAGTCAATTCAGTTTATGAATCCCATGAGGCCAAATGCCTGGCATCTAACAGTCAAGTTGAATGATTGGAGCTCCCTCCTTGGGTCCTCCTGTTCCCTTCCTCCCTCTGCCAGGAAGCTTTTTCTGTGCAGCATGGCATCTGCCTTGGCTCTGTGTAGATCAGGGCTGGTTGAGCTTCCCCTGCAGAAGCAAATCCCTTGCTCTCTGTCACAGGGAGCTCACTGATGGGACCTTATAGAGCCCTTCCGTGTGGACAGAGTAATCAAGTCAAAATCTCTGAGGCTGTGGAGAAAGCAGGAACTAGGTTTCCCCTTGGGCTGCTGAGCACACTACGTAACAGGCTCCTGCCCATGGATGGGTGGCCTCTGACTGCCCCATGCCTCTCAACAGCTCTCATGATTCTTGCCAGGATCCTGTCTGCAGAGACCCTTTGGGACCTGTAGTCTCCCTATCCTCTGTGCTGGTGGCTCCATCAACTTTTCGCTAGGCTTGCTCATGGTTAAAACTGTCACAAAAATAGCTTCAGAGCTGGAAGGAGGAAAATAAAATAATTCTGGTGCCTCTTTGCTAAAAACAACAAAGCAGCAGCCTGTAAGCAGCCAGCTCTCTCCAGCATGGGCATCACAGGAGGGCTCATTCCTTTCCCTTGCCAGTCTCACAGATTCCCTGTCTGACGTCGTGTGCCATTCAGTACTTTAGCTGACCCTCTGAGGCCACAGGGAAGCCAGCCTTGTGGTTGGACTTGTGATTACATCCACCTTCCAACTTTTGTGTCATCACTTGGATCACGTCTGAAAATGTGACATATTGAGTCTCCTCTGTCCACCCAATCTCTCTGTGTCTTCACTGAAGAAATGATTCCACACAGAGTTTGACAGTATAATAAAAAACACCTGACCACTCACTGGAATTTATGTTGTATCTTCTGTTAACAACCAATTAGTGATCAGAAGTTTGCTATTGACATGCTCTTTTGAATTTGAATTTCATATATATACCTTTAGACAAGGTAAGTATATAAGACTGCTCAAAGCTGAAGAAAGCCAAGATTCCCAAATCAGGAGGGGTGCATAGATATGCAGGGCCCAAAGCAATCCCAATATGTTCATATATTCTTTTCTCCATCACAAATTGATCTCCCTTTTTTTGTTGTTTCCTGAAAGGAAGCCAGAAATCCAATGAAGCAGTTCAAATTGCAACTTAAGCTATAGATTTTTAAAAATTTACGAAGCTATTAAACTGAAACAAGGCAGAAGCATCCAATTGACTACCAACTATTTGAACAGACATTTCATTTGCTTCCTGTCCCTGATAGGAGCAGTCTGAGGGCACCCTTTAGGTCCCTGTCCTTCTGAGGGGTGATTTTGTGTCTGGAGGGGGACTCCCATGCTCTGGCAAAATCTGGAAGAATGAGCTCTTTCAGACATGCCTTTTTTGTGAGTTCTCTTGGTAGGTTAACAAATGGAATCAGGAGCCTCGGAATTTAAGAGTCTAGTGCATGGCTATTGTATTGGGGGACACTGGGCCAGTTTCTGCCTCCTTTCTTAGAAACTTAGGGCATTAGGCTATGTGGTCCAAAAGCCCCATGGTAGGAAGGATAGGGATCCCTAAAGATGCCCACCTCCCAATCCCTGGAACCTGTGCCTAGGCAACCTTACATGGTAGATGGATCTCTGAACATGCGATAAATTAACCTAGCAGAGAGAGAGAGAGAAATTATCCTGGATTGTCTGCCAAACCCAATATGGTCACCAGGTGGAGTCCCAGTGGAGGAGGGACGAGGGAGAAGTCAGACTTAGAAGGAGATAGGGTAATGGGCGGTCAGAGTAAGTGATGCAAGAAGGACTCAACTTGTCATGGTAGCTTTGAAGAGGCAGGAAGAGGCCTTGGTTTTGGAACGTGCGAGGGTTCCAGAAGCTCGAAAAAGGAAGGAAGTGGATTTTCCCTTGGAGCCCCCAGAAAGCACCGTGGTTTTGTGGACACCTAGATTTTAGCCCAGCGAGACTTGCGTCAGACATCTCACCTGTGGAATAGTAAGACAATGCATCTGTGCTGTCTCAAACCACAAAGTGGCAATTTGCTACCCCAGTGATAGAAAGCAACACAGAGCCTCTGCTAGATACTTCGCACTCTAAGAGTGAAAGCCTAGCTTTGCTAACAGCTGAATCAACCCCAGCTGAGAGGGCTTGGGGAAGGAATCATGGGGAACCGTACTGGAAATTGTAGCAACAACTTTTCTTTGTGTTAGTGGGTCATTAGGAGAGGCAAGGGGAGAAGGAGAAAGGGAAGAAGTGGAGGAGGAGGAGGAAGAGAGGAAGAGAGGAAGAGAAGGTCAAGAAGAAGAAGAGAGGGATGAGGAGGAGGAAGAGAAAGAGGAAGGAAACAAGAGGATGGTGTAGAGGACCAGAACCCTGACTTAGTCTGGCCAGTGCTTTCTGTGCATGTGTGTATGAAGGGAAGCCACCAGCCACTGTAAGCTTTTCTTCACTGTTTTTGGGAGAGCCTGGTTGGCAGTGGTTGAGTTGGTGGGGAGAACCAAAAGGTAAGCTCAGGGGACTGTTGTTGTGGGACTAGCATGGTGTCAGGAGGACAAGAACTGCACCTAAATAGGAAGCTCTCACTTACTACCAAGAAGCTTAAAAGGTCCTGGCCCCTGTGTCCTGGAGAGGCACTTCCCAACCTCCTGGCTACCTGAACACCCTCTCAGGAACATGGTGAGCAAGGTGACAAGGTGCCTTCTGGAGGGACAAGGCAAGTTGCTTTGCTGGGGGAGAGGAGGTGTGTGGAGAAGAGGAGGTCAGGTGGACTATAGCCTGGGAGGAAGCCCAACTCACAGAGAGGGCTGGTTAGAGTCAGTGTCACAGACAGAGGGCCTCCCTCGGGCCTCAGAGGCCTCTTGATGGTTTTCAGGAGTGGGTAGCCTGCCTCTTCTTCGCGCCACGTGGTCTGGGAAGCATCCTGCAGGACATGGCTGTAATCTGTTAGTGGGTCATGCAGTCATTGACAAAGTTGTGATCAACCATTTTCATAAGAGTACTAAGAGTTAATATAGAGTGTAGATGTTTTGTGGAGGGAGGTGCTATTGCATGAAACATTGGCTACACAGCAGCAGGTTTGGTCTAGCAGGTCTAGCTTTTTTCTGAGCCCTCAGGGATGGAGACCAGGATGTGGAGAAAAGGCAGAAATGACGCAGTCATTTCCACAAGACCAGCTTTTAATATGACTGTGATTTGAAGCAGGAATAAATAAACTCCAAAGAAAATGGGAAAAAACCAAACCAAACCTCAGAACATCAAAACAAAAACCATAAAACAGAGCAGAACAAAACAAATCTCCGACAGACAAACCAAAGTCCCCCAAATTAAAAAGAATCAGACTGTACAAGCTGTGTCACAGGGAGAGAAGAATGACGTAGCTCCATGGATGGAGACCGGGGTCACCCAGGCCACTGTGTCACCTCCACAGGCTGTGGGGTCGGTCGTGGGGAGTTTGGTGTTGTTCACCTTCAGTGCCAGATCCCCATGGGCCGTTTCAGTGGGAAAGGGGTTTGCGGGCAGGTGAAGAACCTTCACAAACGACACAAGGATCCACAGTAGTAGAGTTCTGCGATTTCCCTCTTGACTGCGCAGCGCTGACTCCAGCCTGCCCTCACGGACCAGCTGGGAATCTGGTCCCACTGCACAGGCCCAAGTGGGCGCTGGAAACCACACGGAGGAATGTCATGTACAAGACAGACGGAGAGTGGTGCTGTAAGAAGTCTGAGCATGCAGGTGCTTTATACATCTGGCAGTGAGATGTGATGGCAGGTTGGTTCTGGGACAGTTCCAGAGTGTGACTCATCTCTCCTACGAGGGACGCACGGTGGGGCCCAGGGACGCTTCACGTGAGACGTGGCCGGAGCGAGGTTTGGTAGAAGTCTGCAATGTGTGCATAGGGGGCTCTTGCTTCTTTCCATCATCAGGGGCCATCCCACCTGAGCTTGCTGTCCCCTGTCCTGGATCTTGGGCCTTAAGGTCTGTTGGAGGGTGCTGGGTGGCCCGAGGGGTGTCAGCAGGCAATCTCCTCCAAGGTGCCCAAGGCCGTCTGCAGGGGCACATTCACAGTGTGGCTGATGGTTTCAGAGTGGTTTGGCATCGTGTCACAAGTACTCTGCAGGGGAAGGGAAGGTGGGTGTCTATCATTCATTCAGCAAAAATTCATTGCAAGGTCAAAAATTCATCTACAGGTCAGCACCAGAGCTGATCAGACATTTAGGGTGAGGGCCACAGGGAGGAGCAGCTGTGACTCTCGGAGCAAACGGAAGCTGGTATGGCTCTAAGTGTTTAGTTGGCTCCAGGCTGCAGCGGGCAGGAGGCGGTAAGAGATGGGAGCAGGGAGATTCCCTGGAGGCTCTGCCAGGAATTGGGGGATATATGATGTGCATAGGTGGAGGAGGAGAAGCAGGGTGGAGGGGAGGCCGTAACTCTGAGACAATTTGAAAGAAGGAGGGGAAGTGAGGGTAAGGAGGTAGCCACCAGTTGCTGAGCACTTACTGTTATCTAGATACTGTGCTGATCCATTTTTCAGCATCGTCTCTTAATCCCCATGACAAACCTCTGAGACCCTGTGATCTGATGCAGATGCTCAGGGAGGTTCGGTAACTTGCGCCCCTCCCGGGTGCATAGCTAGGAATAGGGAAACCTGGGATCCAGCCCAAAGTCAGAGCACTCTCTACACTGCCCTCTCTTTCCCCGGAGGTTGCCTTCTGTCTTCCTGCAGAAGGTGTTGGAGCTGAGAGATCAAAGCAAGATTTTTAGCTCGAGAGATAGGTAGGGACAGCATCTCGAACAGAAATAGGAGGCCATACAGCAGAAGGGCTGGGCCATTCATGATTGGTTGAGTTGGGGGGTAACAGCCACTCAATGGAGGTGTCCTAGGTGCCAATTTGGGGTCCCCCCACTGGGAGGGGAAAGTTGGTAATACCTGCACTGGTCAGCCAAGACCTGAGCCAGGAGTAGACTGAGTTTGGGAGGAGAATGATGGACAACCATAACAGGTGGTGCCTCTCTGGCAAAAGGAAAGAAGCAAAGTAGGGCAGTGGTAAGAGATGCCTAGATTGCAGCTCTGATGCTCAAAAGCTGTGTGACATTGACCTCTGGGCCGCAGTGGCCTCAGATACAAAAAGAAGATAAAGACAGACCTTACTGTAGAGTGACAGTGTGGCTGCAATAACTTGGTCCACACAAGCACGCAGGACAGTGCCCAGCAATGTACCATGGGCATTATTGCTACTACCACCTTCACAGAGCCCCATGCTCTGGGTCCCCTTCAAGTGCTGGCAGTACTCTGCTTAGATTTGGCCACCCCTAGAGAGTAAGGAAGTAGACCTATGAGAGCCTCTCTTGCTCTACTCAGGCTGTGAGATGATGGCCTGGGAGAAGCTGAACTGGGCCAGTAGGACCCTCCTGGGATCAGCTGCATCCGTGGCTCACCCATTGGCCCTTGGAGTGAGGTTTGGTTGGAGTGTCCTTGGACTGTGGGACTGACCCTGGAATTGCCCTTACCACGTTCTCATCATGGCTCCCTTCATCCTCCTCTTTGCCAAGCAGGTCTAATAGCTTCTCTTTGATCAGCTGCAAAAAAAAAAAAAAAAAAAA
>NW_022900925.1:20739747-20760575 GCF_012274545.1 Fukomys damarensis
AAAAAAAAAAAAAAAAAAAGCAGGAAGTGGGTGGTCAGGCCGGAAGGATGGTGCAAAAGTAGAGGGGCTTCCCTCCACTGGACTCCACTGGGGAACCACAGGGGCAGTGACTGTCTGCGCTGTGGCAAGAGCCCAGCCTGGCAGGGAGCTCCAAGAGCCTGTCTGTCTCAACCCAACCTTTTGGCTGACATGGGCTTTTGTTGCTGGACAGAAAGCTTGGAAAAGAGAGCAGGAAGGTGCCATCTTGCAGTGTGGACTGTGTTCTGAGACAGAGTTAGACAAATGGAAGGATACAACTGGTATGATGGGCTCCATGTTGGTCCCAGGAGCAGCCTAGGACCCCTGTTCTGAGGCTGGGCCGGGGGGACAGGCTATTATTCACTTTCAGGGCCAGAAAATTTTCCAGTTCACATGATGAGGGCACTCCTGCATTCATTACATTTCATTCCTAACAAGAGAAGGTACTCCTTAAATATGTTACCTGGTGTGAGTCAGTCTCCATAACTTTGCATAGCTTTTCGGGTGAATTAACAATCAAGGCAGAATAAAACCTGGCTTGGGGTCATCATGCAGAAGAGAGTCTCCAGAGGACTCTGGTCACGGGGCTTGCACAGCTCCCCTTAATGACTCTCAGTGGCCTTGGGCTATGAGCAGCCTTCCCCGGGTGGCAGAATGCTGTTCTTTGGCTCCCATGTGCTGGCTTGGGATCAGGAGGTCTGGGACAGGGATATGTGAAGGTCTGGGCACTTCTTAGGACTGCTGTGCCTGTGTCAGAGAGGCGCAGTGCAGGGTGAGGGGCATTGCTGTCTCACAGCCAGGGGCTTGGAGGTGCTCACGGTGTCGGGACAGGCCTGGGACAGACCACGCACAGGCTGTATTTCCTACTGCAGGTTGGCTCGCTAACCCAGTGCTGCTGCTCTTCAGGAGGCTGCCTGAGCTCTGGTGCTCTTTGCCTGGCCTAACACTCAGTGGAGTGTCCAGGGGTGCTACCTCCTGCTGGGTTTAGGGGCACGGCAGGTGCTGGTCAACTCCAGGAGCTCCAGATGCAGAGACTCCTGTCTCTGTCTGAGGAGCTTCCAGAAGCTTTGTTTGGCTGCCTCTTGAGGGATACATCTCCCCAGACTGAGAGCTGGCAGGCAGCTGGTGTGAGTCCCTGTGTCCTCGCTGGGACTGACGAGGTGATGGGACTGGGTAAGCCACGGAAGACTACAGAGCAGAGTCTGCAGAACAGACCTCTCAGATGGAAGGCTTGTGCATGGTGTGTGTGTGTGTTGTACATGGTGTGCATATGTGTGAGCACATGGTGTAAGTGTAGTACGCGTATGTGTATGATGTGTGAAAGTGTGATGTGCTATGTGTGTAGTGTACTTGTATAGATGTGGACATACCCATGGTGTGCAGTCACTGCCTCCAGCCTTGCTCCGGTAGGGGCTCAGGGCTGGGCTGCACAGAGTCTGGCCCCTTCTTTCCCTCCCCCCTCCCTCTTTGCAGTGTAGACAGCCTCCTGAGGGTAGGACCATGGCTTCTCTTCTCTTATATCCACCATCCTTAAGACTCGCTCTCACCCCTGAGCCTAGGATCAGTGAAGACTCACAGCAGGAGAAGCAGGCTGTGGGTGGGTAGGGTAAGGCCATTGCCTCTGCCAGGCCTTGGTTCTAAACCTGGGGGCAGGATGAGGATGTGGTCATTTCCCCAAGAGCAACCCCAAACACTTACCTCATAAATATAATCAAAGAGCTCTAGTATTGTAAGGATACTAGCACCAATAAATAACCCCATCTGACCACCGATGTCACCTGGAGAGAAGGAAAAGACCAAAAGAGGTGGTTTTACTTATGTGGCTTCCAGGAGGGGATGAGGTGACAAAGAGGGAGGAAGCCAGCACTCCGGACTGTGCCCCTCCACAGAGCCCGGGCCTTGTCACCCTCACTGTGCGCTCTGAGAGCTGAGTGTGGCAGAATCCAGTGGGGAACAGGGGGACCTCCCTGGGCTGGTTCAGTGACTTTCAGAACTATACTGACCACATCCTGTGTGACTCTGCACTGGGAGTAGGGATGAGACAAGGGTCCTTACCTTGCATAGAGGCACAGTCTAGCCTGAGGGCCATGCATCAGTGCCCTGGGTGAGGGTCTCAGGAACAGTGGCAAGACCGATGTCCCCACCCACCAACCTTGGCATGGCCTTCAGGACTACCTTGCGACACCTCCAGCCTTTGGGATCAGGTCACAGGTGATAACCCCTCTTTCTCTGCCCATTGGTCCATATTTAAAGTAGTCTCTTTAGAGCAGAGGTTTTCATCCTGGGGTGTAGGGGCCCCAGGGTCAAGGTTTTGTTAGATTTGTCTTCTGGTTCCTGGCATCAAGTTCTTGTGGAAGCCTTGTCATCCATGTAGATATTATATATACCTGGAACTAGGGAATCAAAATCTCTGGGATTGAGGTATGAATGTCAAAGTTTTTAAATTCCAAAGGTGGTTTTCAGGCCCACCAGGGATTGAAAACCACTTTCTTGGGAGGACCTCAGGTGCTTGGAAACCCAGTAAGAGACAGCAAGGTGTATGTGTACCTGGGCATTTGTAGCCAGACAGCAGACAGCTCTTCTGAGATTCTCAAAGGGCCCAGGTCCCTCAGAAGCATAAGCCACTTTGCTGCACAGGCAGCATATAAAGCACAGGGCTCTGGGTCTGCTGTGTGCTCACCAAACTGTTTGGTTTTAACAAGTCCTGACCTTCTCAGCAGCCCTGTCTCCAGAGGATTTTGGTGGTGGTGATCGGAAAGGGGTGAACGCTCGGAACCGCAGAGTCCTTCCTAGCTCCGATCTCTGGCTGTCTGGGGAGAGGGGTGGGGATGGGGGTCCTGTTGGGGGTGGGCCTACAGTCCTCCTGGAAATCCCAGACTGATCTCGTGGCCTGAGAACTTCCTGGTGGGCAGATCTACCCGACTCCTCTCCCGCGCATGGCTGGGTGGATCCCAACACCCACATCTCAGGTGAAAAAGAAGAGACGGTGGGGAGGGAGCTTGACGCTGGGCTCAGAGAAGTTTCCTTTCACATCATTATTGTGGGCTTACTGGGGAATGTGCACTTCTGTATGCCCATGTCCGTTGTGAGAGGTGTGTTTGTGTTTGTGTGCGGTATGGTTGGAAACAGTGGTATGAGGAGGGTGTGAGCCAGGTGCAAGGTGTGTGCATGTGTTTGTCTAGATGCGGGCAGAGTATCCGGCTGACGATGGCCACCTCTGTCTAGGCCCGCTGAGTGTGAGTGTAGGTTTGTGGAGGCTGGAAAAAGTGTGTGTGAGGACGGACAGCATGTGTGAGCATGTGGGGGTGGGGCACATTTCTGCATGTGCTCTGCAGGTGTAGGTAACAGGTGTGTAGTGCACTGGCCCGCATTGTGTCTGCCCGGGCTTGCTGTGTGCACGGTGTGTCTCTGGAGCTGTTTGGTTGTATATGGGGATGTGTAGGTGTGCATTTGTATATGGCACATGGATCCTTAGGTTGGTGTGTGTGCAGAGGTTGGGGTGGGGTGTGCATGTGTGAAGTGAGTGTCTGTGCAGTGACTAAGGGTAGTGGTGAAGGGAGGCCAGGCAGGGCCTGATGGCTGAGGTTTTGCAAGTGGCACATGCTCTCGTCACAGGAGGTACAGATGGCAGCCTGATTCTTCAGTAGGCTATTCTGGGTGGGAACAAGATGCTGGGAACAAGCTCATGCTCATATTTGATGCAGATATGACAGATTCAGAGCTCAGGCCCTTCTTGATCTGACAGAGAGAGAGAGAGAGAGAGAGAGAGAGAGAGAGAGAGAGGAAGCTCAGAGAGAGAGAGAGAGAGAGAGAGAGAGAGAGAGAGAGAGGCTGAGCCTATGCTGGAGGAGGGAAGGAAATATGTCCTGCGTCACCTTCAGGACCCATTGGGGTGGGTAAGGGGCATGAACTCTACTGTGGGGCCCAGAGTGTGAATCTCTTGGCTCAATGCCTTACGCTGCAATGATCTCTGAGGCCTGAGTGACAGCCACCTTAACCCAGCTGGCATTGAGCTATGGTCCAGCCCAGTTCCTAGCCTCCTGGAGGAAGTGTGAAAATGATCAGGTTGTCCCTGGATACACCAGGTAGATTCTGGATGCCTGGCATGATGACTCTAAGTGACAGAAACTGCTATTTACAGCCTTTCTCTGGCTTGAAGCCTCATCACATCTAACCATCATGGCAAACTTACAACAGGGGTACTATGAAACCCATTCTGCAGATGAGATGCTGCAAAAAGCCTCCTGCCCACACCCTGATGGCTTCATGTAGCAGCCCTTGGGTTTAAACCTAGCTCTTCCTCCTGCGTGTCTAGGTAGAAGGCACCTACCCCTCCTAGGTTACTACTGACACCTAGTTCAGTCACAGAGACAGCAGGTGTTTCTCTCTGTAGGGAGCAGACATGGGGGTCCTCTCTTGAGAGTAAGTGGGAAATGGTGGAAAGGCTTGAGGGGTTGTCCTTGGGCCATCCACTCTCAGGGGTCTTGGGAGTGTGGGACAGGGTTCTATTCATCCCGTGTCCACTATGTATGTGTGGGGCCAGGGCAGCTAAAGTGAACTTCTGCAGGTGGCAGTCAGGCTGGTAGATATCTGAGGAGGGCAGCCCTTATTTTGTGTTTGACAAAGGACCCTTGGTCCAGAGGGCAACACTTGGTCTTCTCAATATAACCATATTGCCCTTGGCTGGATTCCATCCGGGGCCCTGACTGTGTTGGTGCTACTTCCTCCTTCTAGGCTCTAGGAATCTGACTCTGGCCTGGGAGAAGACCAGAGAGTCTAAGAGACAGGGCTGGAAAGGCCCTGAGGGGCATTTATGCTCACCTTCCTTGTTGCATTCGTGTGTGAGTGTGTGCGAACGTGCATGTGTGTGGGTGGGTGGGTAGTGGGGAGTGGTGGCTGAAGCCTTGGCTGTTGATTGAACTGGGCCCAAAATCTCCGCACTGGGATTCTACCCTCTTTAGACCAGGAACCATGCAAGGAAAGAGGAAGTAATTAGTAAACTATAAGGCCTGACTCCCTCACAGGCTTATGTATCTATGCATCTGCCTGCCTTCCGCCCACCTGCCCTCCCTGCCTCCCTCCCTCCTTCCCATCCCCTACGAGAGGTGGAAATTTGTGCAACAGACACTCTGACTTACCAAGTAAGGCAGCAACTTCATACGCCTTCTTCTGCTCAATTGTCTCGTAGTTGAGAGCTTCAAAAAATATATCCAGAACAAGAATGTTCTCTCTGTGGAGGGAATATTCAGTACCGTGCGTGGTTAGAACCATCAACATTCTCAGGGATCTTTTGATTTCAGCTGTCTCAGGGATAGAGGGAGAAGTGGAGGTCCAGGGAGCTTGCCCAAAGGTGGAATGTGTTAGTTGTGGCGCTGGACCTTGCAACTGAGATGCTGACTCCAGCCCAGGACCTCGGGCTTCTGTTATCTCCCTTCCTTTGCCCTGTTTGAACCTCTCTCTTGACATCCTTTCCAGAAGCCCTTCCTGGCTTATAGGCTCGGAGCCTCAAGGGCCCACCTGGGTCCTTAGCATGCAAACAAACTCAGCAATCACCTGAGCAGGCTGGCTGGGGGCCCTGCCCCATCCCAAGAGCCTCCATATTCCCCCCTCAGGCTCACAACCAGCTTCTCCTGGTGGGAAGTCCTACCCTGGCTTTGTCAAGTCAGGGAAAATTTCTAGGGGGCAACCGATGTCCCCTTGGGTAGGGGTAGTTCTAGCAGAATTTCTATGTCTCCTTTTGCTCCTCTCCTGTAGGAAGGTGTGTTAATGAAATGCATCTCGACAGTAAAAGTCATCTCTGCCCAAAGAATGCCTCCTTAAGGCATCTCCTACATCCCCACCTACTTCAGTGTGGCTCAACCTGCCCTCCTCACTCCTGTGCTCAGCCTGCTGAGCAGAAGCTGTCCCTGGACGGGGAGTGGGACTGCTATGCAGAATGTCGAGGCTGGGGAAGAGAGGAGCTGACCTTTCCTGCTCCATGTACAGCTCACCCAGGCAGGAGCCATTCACAGCCTCACTGTGTCTTGCCTGGGTTATGACAGCTGCCTCTAACAGGCTCCCTTCTCCCCATCTTGCTGTCCACCTGCCTCCTCTACTGCCCTCTGAAGGGCCTTTGTGAAAGGGTCACCTTGGCCCAAATGAAATCACATCACAGTTCAGTTCTTTGGTCCCACAAGCAACATTTCAAATGTTTGGCAGCCTCCCATGTTTAGTGGCTACCTTATTGGATCCCACTGATGTAAAACATATCCATCTTTGCAGAACGTTCTACTGGAGAGCAGTGGTCTAAAATATAAATCTGAGCCTATTATTTTCTAACTCTTCAATGGTTCCCTGTTCTTTTAGGTTCAAGTCCCCCTTGGACCCCAAAATCTCCCACTCCATCAGCTCAGCCTAACAGATCCTCTTGCTTTGACCTGTCCACCTTCCCCTTTGTCTCCTGTCTGCCCTGTGCCAATTCTCCCTGCTGAACCTCTGCCTGGGCACCCTCCTTTGGGGCATTCATTCACTTATTCAATCACTCCCTTAAAAGATATTTTTCGAGCATCAGTTCTGTCAGATGCTTCACTTGGCAGAAGCAGAGAACTAAAAAGAGAGGCTTGTGCCCTCAGGAGGCATTTTGGGCAGGCACGTTATGAAACAAGGGACCACAGCTGGAACATATGATTACAGACTGCGGTCAGTACTATAAAGGAAAAACCAGAGTGTTCGGAGAGAAAATTGACAGGAGGAAGCCAAATGTAGCTGTTTGAGGAGATCCCAGTGAAACAGAGACTTGCACAGTGAGGAACCAGGTAGATGGACAGTGGCAGGAAAACACACGAGGCAGAGGAAGCAACCTGAAAGGTCTGCCTGGAAAACATGGGTGCATCCTGAAAATCTCTCAAGCTTTTCCTAACCTCCCACCACACAAACTGCAGGGAGTCCATCCTTTCCTCTTACCATGTGCATATGCGCATGTGGCATTCAACGGAGTACTTGCCCTCCCAGGAGACAACAAGCTCCTCAAGGCCTGTAGCTGAGCCTTAAGTCATCTTTGGATTCTGAGCTTGGCATACACAGGTGTGCAATTAATGTTTGCTGAATTGAACTAAATGCTTACTATTGCTCTCCTCCTGCACAGCCTTCAGTTTCCTCCTGATCCACCCTCCTTTCCCCTCCTCACGATGCCCACTTAACTTACGAGATATATTTTTCTGATTTGTTAAATTTCTTCTCCAGGTACTTGGCTGACGTTTTGCTGGGGATCTTCACCATGGAGAGCTCTTTGTTGTAGCGGGTCAGATTGCAGGGGGTCCTGCAGAGACAGTAATTGCTGTCCTTTTCCGCCAGCAGACCTGGAGGGGAGAGGGTGGTGGTGGGGTCTTAGTCAGGTGGGGGGCAGAGATTTCCGGTCCAGCACAGCTGGATTCTAGCAGCTGAGAAGAGAGCTGGGGAGGAAGTGCTGATCTCAGGAAGGAGCAGGGAGGGATCTTGGAGATAGAGGACCTGGGCTTTGGCTGTAGGCTGGTCTTGTTTTCTTTTGGTTTCCAGTTGCAGTACTGTTGTGTCACCCTTTAGAAATTGTAGAAAGTGTAGTTGCTGTTGGAGGATGGGCTCTGAGGCAGTCCCAGCCCCCTTGACTTCCCACAGCTTCCTTCTCTGCTCCTAGACTCAGTGTTCTTATCCACAGAGTGAGGCAACATGGTGGGGGGCGTTGTACCTGGAGCGGGGGGCTCCTTGCTGCTCGTGCTAGGCCTCCCTAAAAGTCAATGCCTCCTTTGCTGCTGGGAAACATGCTGGGAAGGGTCCTCACCTCCTTTCTCTGGGGGAACCTCCGGTAGCTACAGCCCTTCTCTCCCTTCCTCTCTTCTTTTAACCAGATGAGGTGGTTTAAGGCATTGTTGCCTTTCTGTCTCTTTCTTCTCCCCCACCTCCCTCCCTGCCTCCTTCTCTTTTTCTATTCCTTCCTTCCTTCCTTCCTTCCTTCCTTCCTTCCTTCCTTCCTTCCTTCCTTCCTTTTCCTTCCTTCCTTCCTTCCTTCCTTCCTTCCTTCCTTTCCTCTCTCCCCCTCTCTCTCCCTTCCCTCTCTTTCTTTTTGTGATTGAACACAGGACACTGAACTACATCTCTAGCCACTTAAATTTTTTTCTAAATTTTTAAGGCAAGGTCTCACTAAATTGCCCAGGATGGTCTTAAACTCAGGGTCCTCCTGCCTCAGCCTCCCAGCTCTGTGTAACCACACCTAATCTTACTCCTTTTGGGACCAAACCTTAGCCAGCTCTCCTGAGCCTTCTTGTTAACTAGACCTTGACTCTCACGTGCATTGTCCTCACCTAGCTTTAGCAAGAATCCTACCAAAGGCAGTTTAGGGTGCATAGCCACCCTGGACAACCGACCATCCTGGCTTGTGTCCGTCCTGTGAGGATCGTAAGTCGGCCTGGCAGGATTCTCCCTGTCCTTAAAGTCTGCTTCACTGAGTTTCTGTCTGCTGACCCCTCACAGTGACTGTTGGCTGTGGATCCCCAGCTGGCTTTGTAGGCTTCTGAGTCCAACCCCATCTTCCTTTCCTGCTGTAGTGGGGACCTACTGTAAATTGTCAAAAACGTTTCCTTATCATTGAACAAGCACGTGAATACTCTTTTCTGCACCATCCTCTTTTCCTCTCTCCTTTCTAGGCCATTTCAGTATTTCTGGCCACCCTTGGGTTTTGCCAAGTCTTGATTCCAAAGAAAACCTGAATCTTCGTAAGCGCTAGAAGTCACCCCCTGTCTCGTCCTTCTGAAGCCGTCTAAACAGGACTCCAGCTCTGCTCCCACTTTAACTCCATCAAATGCAACTTATGAATAAACTTGAGACCACTCTGTTGACAATTTCCTCTGCTTGTCTTGATGCTAAGCCGTTTCCCGGGTGTGGAGAGGTGGGTGAGACGAGCAAGCCCGGCTAAGGGGTTGCGTCTTGTTGGTGCTGTCTCATTCTCTCATCTCCCAGCTGGGGAGTCAGCAGGTCTCTTCTAACCAGCAGACACCCAGCAGGCTGGCTCAGGAGGAATGTAAACTTTGCACACGGAATGTAAACCCGACCTTACCTCCCAGCCTTGCCCTCACCCCTGGGCTCGAAAGGGCGCAGGAAAGATGGGATGTTTTGGAATAACCTTGGCTTCTGCGCATGAACAGCAGCGGAGTGTGTGAGGGAAGGTATCTCAGGTATCCCATTGCCCACCTCCTCTTCATCTGTCCTCTCCTGCAGCATTTCTGTTCTCCCTGAAATCCACTCCTTCACATTCACGGCTGTGCCTCTCTTCCTTCTCTCCCCCTTTCCAACCTTCACCTATTGCACAGACTCCTTCCTTCACTCTCTCAACTCTCTGCCCTCCCTGCAGCAAGACTCTCTCCTGCCCAGCCTCTTTCCTCCCACGCTCTCCCTATTTTTCCCTCCTTCTACTCTATCTCCCTCTCCCCATGCTCAGATGACCTCTACGCCCTTGACCCCGGGCCCCACACCCAGTGACCCCCAGTACTGACCTAGAGCAGGCTCTGCGCACTCCTTGTGCTGCTCCGGCGTGCAGAAAGGGGCATCCCCTGCACAGAGAGACACCGAGGGACAGTTACTCAGGCAGAACTGTGCACATCAATGTCAGCAGCACCTCCCTCCCTGGGGGTGGGGGCGCAGTGAGTGCCTCCTGGTCGTGGCAGGGGCAGCAACCTCCAGTGGACCTCAATGGTCAGACTGTTCCCAGTGCTGGAAGACTGTGCTCGGATGTTCTCTGTGAGCTTGGGCAGGACAGAAAACAGGACCCGTCTGGCTGACTTCTCCCAGGTGGCTCTGTAGGACCTCCCAGCTCCTGTGGGTGACAGGTGAGCTTGCCTGGGGGACTGAGGGCAGGGAGATGGAGAGAAGCCCCTTCTAGGTGTGGCTGTGCATAGCCTCGTCTATCTGCACGAGGAGCCTTTCGACTTGGAAATAGTGCGTCTGTTCTACCTGGGAGGGAGCTGAGGTGTAAGCACCCAGCCAGAGCTGATAGAGATGGTGGTGGGCTCTGACCAGAGGCCATCTGGGCCGAGGCTGGAGGTCTTCTCAGCACACCACCCTGCTGCAAGGGAGCAAGGGTTGCTTTGTGCTTCCTCTGCGCTCCACCCTTAATCCCACACGAACAGCTGAAATGTCAGTGTTGGTGACCGGGGTGGTGGTGGGGTGACGAAATTCTCTCCTTTGCCTGCTTGCTTTTGGCTCAGGCTTCTGGCAAAATTCACTGGCTGGTGGCTCCGTCTGAGCATCAGGCAAGTAGCATCCACCAGTGCTGGATTCCCCTGTCTGGGCTCTCTGTGGAAATCCAAGACCTTTATTTTTTTCTTTTAGAAGAAGTGCTAAAGTTAAAATCCTCTACAATTTCTTTTCGTAATTATTTCCCCAAAACTCTTTTTCAGAGATAAAGAGCTGATAGATCTCTCTCTGTCTTATGACAGTTTAGATGTCATGTTTTCCTTTTCTTGTTCTGTCTTTGAGGAAGCTCAGAGGCAATTTTAGTATGATTAATTAAAGCGACACAAATTTATAGTTGCACAATTTTGTCAGTCAGAAGTCAGACACAGGTCTCCCGGGGCTAACCTCAAGGTATCGGGAGGGCAGATGCTTTCCGGGACGCTGGAGTGGAGGATTCACTTCCCTGCCTTTCCAGCTTCTTGAGGCCACCCCACATTCACCGGCCACCCACCTTCATAGTCAAAAGAATCGCCTCTCTCTGACCTTAGCTGTGGAAGGAACACTGATTTTACGACACTTGCTTTTAGATTGGACTCCTCCTGATCGTCTTTCGTCTTAAGGGTGGTAATGCTAGTCATCCTGGCAAGGACCCTTGACACTGAATCTATTTTAAAGCTCAATAGTTCTAATCTCTAAAAAAAAATTGCCGATTATTCATGATGGAATTCAGAATTCGGCTACAAGGGTGCTCACTTCGGAGATGGTGGACAACAAAAGACAATTGGTGGGCGAACTGCAGGTCCAGCACAAGGATTTTGTTCCCTGAACATAAGGCACGATACAACCACGAATTAACAGCCATGAAACGTAGTGTGTTCCCGGCACTCAGTAAGCCCTCGGCCAACCTGACTTCTGCTTTCCTCCCTTTATGTGACAGGGCAACAACCACGGATGCCTGCAGTTTGCAATCCATTTTTATATCCTAGCCTAATTTCATCCTCATAACAGCGACTGAAAGAGAGAAAAGGGGGCTTACTCAACTTGTAAAGGTCACACGGTAAGTGAGTACAGGAGCCTGAAGTAGAGGCCAAGGCCCTGGGCCAGCCCGTCATCCCACCCTGCCGCAGCACCAAACTCCTGCCCAGCCCCGTGCCTACTCCTCGCTTTTGCTTTCCACCCGGCTCCGGCTGCCTCTAAGGAGAAGGCAACCTGCATTGTGCACTGTTAGTCTGACGGCGGAGGTGCCAGCACGCACAGGTCGACTTGCTGGCTGATAGACTTTTGCCTTGCTTGAACAAGTGCTAGACATTGGGATCCACGAAGGGAAGCATCTGGATGGCAGCAGCAGGCATCTGGGTGTTTAAACTTGTACCACACCAGGTGGCAAGGACCAGGCATCTGGTTATCCGGACGCTAAGAGGTCAGAGTGCCAAGCAGTTGGCAAACGTTGAGCACCCGGTGAGCGCTCTCCTAACATCTGGACGCTCCCGGACGCTGAGCTGCTGCTTCCGTTGCTGAGCTGAGTAGAAATTCAGTCCGGCTTCTAAATGTTCGGTCGCCCAGTAACCAAGTCCTCCCAGAGCCATGGCACTCTGGGTCCTAGTGGGGTGGGTGACGCGTTTCCACTGGGCGGGCAATGCCAAGAAGGCCTGGCACCCACCTGGCATGTGGACCATCCGGCAGTTGCAGTTCTCCACGATGTAGCGGGTCTCACAGTCGATGCGACAGGCGGTGATACTGTAAACAGGAAAGAAGTCCAGCCCCATCTCTGAGGATCGGCACTCGCCCCAGGGTGGGGGCAGGTACGTGAGCTGCAAGACAGGAACGAGGCCAACATCAGCCCTGGCCAGTGCTGCTTCCTCAGCCTCCCTAGACTCTGGCTCATTCACCCACCTTTTCAGTCAACAAGTACTCATGGGTCATCGATGATGTGCCAGTCTCAGCTGTACTGTTCCAGGCCATCAACATCCGGGCCTGAGTTTTCCTCATCTTTTATAATCTTCCCCTAAGCATCGTTCGTTCCTCTCAGTCTCTCTCTCTCTCTCTCTCTCTCTCTCTCTCTCTCTCTTTCCCTCCCCCCACCCCCCATACTGGGAATCAGACTCAGGACCTTGCGCTTTCCAGACAGGTGTGGCTCCACTGAGCTGTATCCCAGCCTCTCAAGTGTCTTATCTGTGCGGTGCCTTTCCATTTTCACACCTTGTCACCTCCAGCCTCTTGGACTGACCCGATTAAATTGGAACCCCAGACCCAGACTGGGAGGACAAAACCCAGAGGCAGACTCAGGATGAAGTGGATTGAGGCTGTTAATTTATGATCCCAGTCACTCATTGGATGATGCCCCTCTGGGGAAAATGACCCTCTTTTTCCAGAGGTGCAGTGACAATAAATAGGCTCCTAACATCTGCCAGGTATGGTGGTACATGTTTGTAATCCCTGCACTTTCGGATGCAAGCAGGACGCTTGCAAGTTGGAGCCCAGTTTGGGCAATTTAGTGACTTGCCAGGACCTGTCCCAAATTAAGGCATTTTAAAAAGGGCTGGGGATATTGTTTGGTGTGAAAGTCTTGAGCTCAACCCCTCCAGGACTGGATAGCCAAACCAAACCAAACCAAAATGAACATTATGATATCTGCCTGATGAGGATGGGGAGGGGAGGGTGAGGAATGGGAGAATTCATAGTTGCTGAGCCCGTACTATGTGTTAAGCCCCAAGGTAAGTCCTTCACACCTAATCTTTAAGATTAAGGAATAAGATGTATACACTTGAACTGTACAGTTCAAGTTCTGACACACGTGTACCTATGTAACCATTGCACCAATGGAGACAGGACATTTTTGTCACTCTAGCAAGTCCTTTCATGGCCCTTCGAATCAGTTCCCCTACCGCCCGGGCAGCCACTGTTAGGAATTCCATTCCTACCGCTTGGCTTGCCTGTTCTCAAACTCCTTCTGAATGAGAGCTCATACTCGACCTTTTTTGTGTCTGGCTTCTTTCACCCAATATGTTTTTGAGGTTTATTCCCGTGGTTGCCTGCATTAGGATGTCATTCTTTTTTTTTTTTCGAACAGTGGATAGTTTTTAAGTATATGAATACAATGCAATCTGTTTATCCATTTACCCGATGATGGGCATTTAAATTGTTTGCAGTTTTTGATAATTATGAGAAAAGCCCTATGAATATTCATTTATAAGTCATTTTGTGGGTGCATGTTTTAGTTTTTCTTATGTAAATGGCTAGCAGTGGAATAGTTGTCTCCTAACCTAGGTATGGGTATAATTTCACAAGAAACTGTCCAACTACGGTCTAAAGTGGTCCTGCTATCTTATATTCCCACCAGGAGTGTGTGAGAGTTGTAGTTTCTTCACATCCATGCCAGATCTTGACTTTGTCCTCTTTTTGATGTTGGTCATTCTTGGAGGTGTACAGTAGCATCACATCATTCTGCTGGCAGTTCTCTGATGATTTATGATTTTGAGATAATTATATGAGCATATGGAACCATTCATATACAGGTATTATCTTTTATGAAATGTCAAAGTCTTTCACTCATCAAAATACCTTGTTTGGGGCTGGGGATTTAGCTCAGTGGTTCTGCTGCCTGTCTTGCAAGTGCAAGGACCCGAGTTTAATCCCCGGTACCAAAAAACAAAAACAAAAACAAAACAAAACCTTGTTTGCTTTTCACTTTTCTTATTGAATTGGAAGAGCTGCCTGTATAGTCTGGATTCAAGTCCTTCGTCAGACATCTGCACTGTCCATAGTCTTTGTGTGTCACCTATAGCCTGTGTCTTACCTTTTCATTGTCTTAATGGTATCTATTTTTCCTACTTTTAAACTCAACTTCATTAAAGTTAATGTATATATAACAAATGTATCAATTTAATGTACAATTTAAATATAAATTAAAAATTGTATTCTTGCAATAATCACTATAATCAAGATTAGAGCACTTCCAGTAACTCTTAAAATTTCCCTGTTGCAGTTGCTCACCCTTATCAGCCCTCAGGGGACCACTGAGCAGCTTTCTTTCTGTGATTGTAAAGTATTTTTGCCTGTCCTAGGGTTTTATACAAATAGAATAAAAAGTATTCATTCCTTTGTGTCTGATTTCTTTTTCTCAGCATAATGTGTTTGAGATTGATTCATGCTCTTTTTTTTTTTTTTTTTTTGGTATCAGGGAATCCAACTTGGGTCCTTGTGCTTTCGAGGCAGGCTGCAGAACCACTGAGCTAAATCCCCGGCTCTGGTTCATGCTCTTTGCATGTATCAGCAGTGCATTCTCTCTCTCTCTCTTTTTTTTTTTTTTTGGTTTTTTGAGACAGGGTCTCACTATGTAGTTGAGACTGATCTGCAATTCACTATGTAGCAGGCTGGTCTAGAATTCATAGCGATCCTCCTGCCTCAGCCTCCCGAGTCCTGGGATTACAGGCGTGTGCCACCATGCCTACAGTACATTCTTTTTTATAGCTGAAATTTACTTCTTCATTTCTAGTCTTAATTCTTGCCTCATTACATTGGCTAGAAATTCCAGTATGATGTTGGAAAAAAACTGGAGAGAGAGGATATTCTTGTCTTGATCCTGATCTTAGGATCACTATTTTACTATTAAATATGTTAGGCATATATTTTTCTTATTTCTTTGCTAGACTGAGGATGTTCTGTCCTATTTCTAATTTGATGACGTTTTCTTTTTTTGGTACTGGGGATTGAACTCAGGATCTTGAGCTTGCGAGGCAGGCAGCAGCACCACTGAGCTAAATCCCCAGCCCTTGATGAAGGTTTTCTTTTCTTTCTTTTTTTTTTTTTTTTAAAATCAATGACTATTATGGTTTGGCAGATGTGCAATCTGCTTCTATGGAGATGATCATATGGTTTCTCTCCTTTTTTTTAGCTAATATGTTGAATGATATTGATTGGTCTATAGATGTTGGACCCATCTTATATTCCTAGGGTCAACTCCGCTTGGTCTTGATTTATTATCTGCTTTATATATTGCTCTGTTTGATTGCTAATATTTCACGAAGCATTTTTGCACCCTTCAAGAAGGATATTGCGTTTCATTTACTTTTCACACAGTACCCTTATCAAATTTTGGTATTGGGATTGTGCTGATCTCACACAAAAAAAGTTAGAAAATGTTTAGTCTTTCTCTGAGTTTCTGTTTTCTGAGTTTGTACAGCATTAGTATCATTTATAACCCGATGGGTTGACCAGTGAAGCCATCTTGACCTGGTAATTGAGTAGGTGTGTGCAATTTTAAATTATGAATTCAATTTCTTTAATAGATACAGGGACATTCAGAATTTCTATTTCCTCTTGTGCTACTTTTGTCAGCTTGCATCCTTTTCACCCCTGTATCTGACTTGTTCTTGAATGTATTAGCACAAAGTTGTCTATAATATTCCTTTACCATTTAAAAGTGTCTTTTGAAATTGTTGGTGATGTCTTCTCACACCTGACAGGAGCAGTTTGTGTTCTGTCTCATTTTCCTTGTTATTGATTTTGAATTCAATTATGCTTGGGTCAGAAAATGTATTCCCCTCAGTTTTATTCCTTTAGCATTTATTGAGATTTGTTTTATGGTCTGGCATATAGTCTATCTTGGTGAATCCTTCATGTACATTTGAAAAGTATGTACATTCTGTAATTCTTAGTGTGATGTTTCATGACAAGCAACTAGGTTAAATTGTTTCACAGTGTTACTCAAATCTATATCTTTACTGATTCTTTTCTATTTACTCATCAATGGAAATATTGAAATTTCTGATTGGATCTGTCTGTTTCTTCCTTCAGTTCTGTTAATGCTTCCTTGTGTATTTTAAAAATTTACTATTATTCACATACATGTTTAGGATTGTTACACGTTACTCAAGAAATTATCTTGTTATCGTTGTAAAATAACCCTCTTTATGTTATGCAGTACCTTTGTTTTGACCCTTGCTTTGTATGTTACAGACATGGCAATTTTCTTAGGCTGTTTATTTTTTTCCATCATTTAGTTTTTGTTTTTTGTCCATACTTTTACATTTACTGGTGACATTTTTATAAATTTGAAATGCAGTCTATTTGAAGGTTGGTGAAGGAGAAAGCTTATCTGAGTGCTACTGTTTCACCCTGCCTGACCACCTCTGTCTTTCTGGGTGGTGACCGTGCCAGGACATCTGTGCCTTTTAATTGGAGTGCTTGATCTACTTAGACCTAATGCAATGTTTGATATGGTTGAAGTTTCCATCTTGCTCTTTGTTTCCTATCTGTCTCCATTCTTATGTTTTCTTTTCTGACTCCTTTTGGGTTGAGTAGTGTTTCAGTAGTTCCTTCTAACTCCTTGTTTGGCTTTTGATTTATACAGCGTTGTATTATTATTTTCAGTTGTTGCTCTAGGATTTACAGTGTTTATCCTCAGCTTATTGCATTCCACCTTAAGTTAATATGTACCACTTCACATGTAACTCAGTTTATATTTTTCTGCCCTTTATGCTATTGGTGTCATGTACTTTACTTCTACATCTGTTATAAATACTGTAGTGCACTGTTAATATTATTTTTGCCTCGAGCAGCCCATTGACTTTTAAAGAATTTAAGGAGAGAAAGAAAACTTGTATTTTATATTTACCCACATGTATACCATTTTCAGTGCTCATTATTTTTCCTTATAGATATGATTTTCCTTTGATGTCATTTTCCTTTAGGCTTGAGAAGTTCTTTTATAAAAATCATTTCTTGTAGAAGGGGTTTACTTATGACAAAGCCTCATTAACTTATACAATGTTTTAGCTCTGTTTTTTTTTTTTTTGAAACACTTTGGCTGTAGATAGAATTTTAGGTTGAGAGCCTTCTTTCAGCATTTCAAAGATGCTATTTCTCTATCTTCTGTTTTCTTGTTTCTGAAGAGAATCGGTTATAATTCTCCTGTATGTATTCCCCCTATCCAGGTCTGATTTTAAGAATTATTCTCTGGTTTTCAGGATTTTAACTAAGTCATGTTATGAGGATTTTTTTTTTTATTGCAGATTGAACTCAGGACCTTGCACTTGTGAGGCAGGTGCAGTGCCACTGAGCTAAATCCCCTGCCCTTTTTTTTGTTATTCTTGTTTGTTTTTTGAGACCAAGTTCTTGTGATATAGTTCAAGCTGGCCTTAAACTCACATGGTAGCCCAGCTACCCTCAAGCTCACAGCAATCCCCTGTGTCAGCCTCCTGAGAGCGGGCATTAGAAGTGTGAGCCCGGCTTCTTTGTACTTTCTTTCCTGCTTGAGATGGCTGAGACAACTGATCTGTAGAATGATACTTTTGAACAAATTTGGAAAAATATTAGCCAACATTTCTCTAATTAATTTTCTGCCTTGTTCTGTTTCTCTTTTCTGTGATATCAATCTATGTATATTGGACTCTCCAAATCATCGCCGCTCTGTTCACTTCAGCAATCTCTTTTTCTTTTCCTGTCCCATTTGAATAATGTCTACTAACTTGTCTTTAAATGTGATGTTCATTTATTGTTTTGTACCCAATGCCTTGTTGATCTCATTCAACAATTTAGAAAGTTAAAATTTGTATTACTCAGATCTGGAACTTACATTTTTTTAAAGTTTCCATATCATGCTAAAAAACTATTGTTATTTACATCAATTTTTGCGTTATGTAACATGTTTATCATTGTTACCATGAAGTTACTGTCTTCCAATTCAGGGTTTGTATGTGCATATTTTTACTGACTTGTTTTCTTCTTGTGTTTTCACTCTTACTTCATGTGTCTAGCTTTTTTAATCATTTATTTATGTTTGTGATACTAGAAGTTGAACCCAGGGTCTTGCATATAATAGGCAACAGCTCCATAACTGAGTTACATCTCCAGCCCTTTTAAAATTTTTAAGAAGGTCTTGTTAATTTTCCCATGCTGGCCTCAAATTTGAGATCTTCCTGCTCCCAGCTCCTAAATAGCTGGGATTACAGGCATATGCCACTATGCCTTGATTGTATACTGGACATTGTGGATAAATCTTTATGTTGACTCTGGTTAGCTTTTTCCCTCTAATTAGTGTTGGGTTTTGTTCTAGGAAGTTAAATTTATGGTGAATCACTTTGATTTTGTGGAGGTATTGTTTAAGGCTCTGTTTAAAGGTGACTATATTTTAGTTTTGCTTTTAGACTTGATCTGTAGCCTTTGGTCTTGGGCTGTGATCTTAACTCTTGAGGAATGACACATCTGGGGCTTCAGCGGAAACCTGTGTTGTTTATCAAGTGTCTCCACTTTGGTGGGATGTGAATTACAGCCCTAAAGGGGCAGCTGTTGAAGTGGCCACTCAGCTCTTTCAGCTGTTGTTTTTCTCCTAGGCTTCTTGGAATGTCTTCCCATTTATATGCAGTTCAAGGTTCAGCCTAGGACTTTAGGGACATTCATGTAAAAATTTAGCGGCTCACCCTCTGTGAATCCTTCGTTTCTAGGGCTTTCTCTAGCAATGTTCAGGCTTTCTTGTGACCCTGGACTCTGATGACAGGCACCTTAATTTTATGCCTGCTGATTTGTGGTCGAACTTAATCCCCAATATTCCTTTAGACTTTTGAAATGAGAGGACAGGCAAATAAAAGTGTATTTCACAAAGCAGGTTCCCTTCCTTCAAGGCTGTGACTACTTTTAGTCTCTCTTGAGTGTAGTCACATAGTAGTTTTAAATTTTTTAATCTGGATTGCTATTTCCAGAAGGATTGGTCTGAAATTAGCTACTCTACTATTACAGGGGACCCAAGCTCTCTATATGTAGTTAATATTCACAGGGCTTCCTTGAGTTTCAGAAAGTGTCCTCTGTGCAGTCACTGCTAGCAGGTGGCAGGGCCCACAGGGGAACCTAGGCATTTCTGACTGCAAAATTCGGTGTGTCACACCGTACCACTGTCCCCATGTGACAAATTAGTGCACAGAAAGGAGAAACCTTCCCAGGAAGCCTTTCCAGACTCTTTTCTGATGTTTGTACCCAATGGCCCATTTCCTCCTTCCTATGAAGGTTTGCTTAATGCTCTCATTTTCCTTGGTGAGAGTCTATGAGCTGGCTACACTTCCACACAGATTTCCTGTGTGGCCTTGGATAAGTCCCTGCTCCACTCTCGACCTTAGTTTCTGCAAATGGGGAGAAGTTGAGGGTTGATCACCTCCAAGTTGAGAGTTGATATTCTATGATTTAGAATGGATTGAGTCCCTATATTCCTCAATATTGGATCTCAAAACAAGCAACTTGGACTTGGAAAAGAAGAACCATGCCTTTGGGCAGAAGCTGGGGGTCTAAAGTGAAGTAAATTAACTAGAGAGGGGTTCTTTTTCTCCTACTAAAAGGGGTCCTCGAAATAGGTGCGAAAGGAATGCAGGGGCGGGGGAGCTAAAGTTTTCTCAGGGTTTGCGACTTCCCTTTCCTCCTTTGCGGAGGTCATGACTTAGATATCTTGCCTACTGGGCCGCGTCTGGTTCATCATTTGTTCCACCAGATTTTCTGAAGCCTCACACACAGCGGCAGCTGCAAAACGACACTGTACATAGCGCTGATTCTTGCTTACCGGTGAGTGTTTGAAAGTAGGTTGGAGTATTTGTTTATCCTGGGCAAGTGAAGCCTCAGGGGGACCCTGAAGCACTGTCTTCAAATATCTGAAGGACTGTCTCAGGAAAGAAGAATTAGATTTGTTTTCTGGCATCCTCAGGGAACCTTGGACGCAAGAGTAGTTGTAATAGGGAAGTGGGGATGATGATGATATTTCCTGATGCTGCAGGCACTGTGATAGGCACATTATATTATTATTACCTTACTCAGTTCTAGAGAAGCATACACTATGCCTCCACATAAGGAAGAAATTCCTAATTCACTAATATAATTCAATAATAAAATTACTATTATACTCTTGGGAGCAAGTTCTTCATCACCAGGGCTGTTCACGCAGCAGCTGTACAATGACTTGGCTGGGAGAGGAAGAGACAGGTTTAAGCAATGGGTGTCCAGCAGGAAGAGACAACTTCTAAGGTCTCTTAAGCTCCAATGTCTAATCAAAGACCTTAACTCTATTATAACTTGAGAATTTTAGTCACCGTGAGTGAGCTGCTCTCACTCCAGAAAGTACCTCAAACTCCACTCTTTCAAGAGCCAGCTGGGTGGCTTTGGGTAAGCTATGTGGCCCCCAGTTTAAGGCTTAGCTTCCAGCTTCCTGATCTGATTAAATAAGGTTCAGTGGCCCCCCCTGTCATAATTAGGTGCTTAGCAAGGTCTCACCCTTTTCTCCTAATAAGCTCCTCCATGGTTTTCTAAACTTTCATTCATTCAACATACAGCTCAGCTCCACCTTTGTTCTCTTTACAATTTGGCTTTATAAACAAACAAAAAATCTGGCTTCTTTTAGTTTTAGTTATGTTATGTCCCTTATGGTTATAGTTCCTTAAAGATTCCTGCCCAATTCAGACATCCAAGGCAAGGCCTACAGGTCTTGGTAGGGTGGGGGGGGGAGAGAGAGGAGGGAGGAAGGGAGGTAGAGGAAAAGAGATCTGGGCTAGATTCGTGTGTGTGTGTGTGTGTGTGTGTGTGTGTGTGTGTGTGTGTGTGTGTGTGTGTGTGTGTGTGTGTGTGTGTGTGTGTGTGTGGGGGGGGTGTGGGTG
>NW_022900925.1:20761011-20765884 GCF_012274545.1 Fukomys damarensis
TGTGTGTGTGTGTGTGTGTGTGTGTGTGTGTGTGTGTGTGTAGCTGGTGCGTGTGATACAGCCGTGGGTGGATGAACTAATCCCGATGCAGAGGAGGGAACCCAGGATGGAGCCCGGAGCCTTGCATTTACTTGACAGCTCCTCCTCCCCTACTCTCCTTGGTGCCCAGAACTGGGAGCTTGATAATCGCTTACATTTATGAACCGATAAAGGAGCTCAAAGCGTTTGTGATTGAATTCTACAGTGCTCGTCTTTCATTGTTTTAGTGTCCTGAGGCTTCTCACAATCACCATTTTAATTTTATAGAGAGAAGCTGAGGTTTGCTCCTAATCTGCCTCAGGCAGCCTTTCATCCGTCCTTTACTACCGACTTTCCCAGCTTTTGAGGACACAGGGTCCTGAGGAGCACCAGCAGGTGGCGCTGCCACCAGCACAGCCGCTCCAGATGCTCTCTGGAGTCCCAGAGGCCCTATGGGAGTCCAGCCAATCTCCCACACCCTGGCAAAGTTCCCTTGTGTCTGCAGCCCACTGTCTGGAGCCCTGACTTGGAGGCTGCTGTGAATAGATGCAGAAGACAGTGACACTGCTTAAGAATGTGTCTCTTCGGTTCCCGGGGGAGGAGGTAGCGCACGAGGAGAGAACGGAGGGAGACAAGGAGAAACACCCGCTTAGCTCACCTGAAGTTCATCTGGTACCCACTGGGCTCTTTTGTTGTGTCAGTCACTTGGGCTCCTGCTTCAGGAGCTGGACACAGTACTCTTGTGGACTGAATCCCTCTAGGCTCTGGGACACTCCTGAAGGCTCCTTCTCGGGGCTGGGTCAGGGTCCCTGCCTCATTCTGCCTGGCCTGGCTTCCTCTTCTTCCTCCTTACTCACCCAGTCACTGAAACCATGGCTTGTCTTCTTCTGGGAGTGGCTTTGTTAAGAGTAAATGCTTTGTTGACTTAGGTTTGTTGGTCTAAGCTGGTCTTGACTCTTGGCTGTGCTCTTTACTGAGCTGGGAGACCTTGGGCAAGTGGCTGGGCCTCTCTGCTCTTTTTCTTTATGAACATCAATCCTGAGGTCCTGGCTACTTCAGAGAGAGGCTGTGAGTGTTGAACTTGACAGGACTGGGTGTAAAACCCAGACATAAAACCCAGCCCTTTACTGAGTTGTCCAGAAAGCCCATCTTCAAGGCATTAGAGCACAGGGAAGGTGGGTAGAGTAGGGCTCTCTGGCAGAGTGAAAGAAAACCTTTGTGTGGAAAAGGAAGAAACTGCGACTGCCCCTTCACCTTGCCTGGTCCTGGGCCCTCTCCGTCTTTCTCTTCTCGTCTTCTTCCTCCCTCTTCTCTCCTCAAGTGCTTTCCTCCTCTTTCCAGGAGCAGACTCAAGATAGGCCTGGGTAGTTTCACCTGTCCTCTGAAGTCTTGGCTCATGGCCACACCCTTTCCCACACTCTCACCTTACTGCGGTATTTTCCCAAGAAAGGTGGGTCCCTCCTGAAGAGAATTCTAGTGCAGGATGTTATTTTTTTCTGCCTTGTTGTATAAGAAGATGGAACATCTCCAAGAGTGCCTGATGCATCGTGGATGCTGAATAAACTGGAGCCAGGGTCTCCCTGTGTATTGTTCTTGCCCTCCCATGTCCCCGCCTAAGAGCACGACACAAGGAGTGCAGAAATGCAATGTAGTGGCCTGGAGCTTGTTTTGTGCGGCTTCGGGGTTTTCTCTCTGGGGACGCTATCTGCACGTTATTGACTGGAAACATAGCATTTGGCTCTGTGGACCGTGTCTTCATGACGGTGTAGCAATGAGATGCGGTGAGGGTTCACGAGAAGAGCACTGCTGGAGCAGGAATGGAGCCTCTCTGAGCCTTATTTCTCTGCTCTGTAAAATCAGGACTGGGTAGTTGCTAAACTCCTCCGAGTTGTCAAAGTCTCTTGAGTCTCTGCGTCTCACTTACTGCAATCCAGGGCGTGGGGTGGTACGTGGGTGGGCTGCTCTCAGATGATTTGTCTGGTTAAATATTTGGCTCAGAACGTGTTTTCTTCCCTTTCTCTCGCTGGAAAAATGGATCAAGACAAGGCCAGCATGACCCTGGCTCAGAGCCAGCAGCCGAGTCCTGGTGCTGGGAAAAACTGCCTTGAGGGTGGAGAGAGAGGAAAAAAAAGTCCCCTTTGTGGTCCTCTCTCAGAGAATGTAGTCAAAGGGTGTTCAGCTTGCCCAGCAAGGTTCCCATTGAAGGGAAAGTGCTCCGCCTGGGGGAGGTGGCCTCTGGGGGTGCAGGAGCAGCAGTAGGGGACTTCGCTTCCCCCAGGGTGGTTTTGAATGGGGGCTTCAGAAGGGCTTTGTTCGTTCAGCCTCACTGAACAAGCACTTCATTAACTCCAGGATTTATCAGGTACCAGGCTGGACTCCAGGGCTAGAGGGGTGAGTGAACTGAGGTACCTGCACTTGACGGACTCCTGGTCACCCGTGCTCCTCCTGCCACCATCTCGAGGCATGTCCCCCATTTGTGGGGCCCGTTCTCTCCCTTATTCCCAGCCCACTGAGCGGAAGGGAAGTGGGGGACACCCAGCGCGGTCCCCGTGGGCTCTGTATTGAGGTCAGCTCAGTACTGGGTCACAGCTGATTCCGGGACTGGTGGAGGAACAGGTTTTCTTGTGTGACTTTGAGTGTGACATTCAACCCCTCTGTCCCATTCGTCAGGAGCCCTGTGCTCTGCGAGGACCCCGGTTCTAAGCTTTGGTGGCCCTCTGAGGTTCCCCTGCATCTAGCCGTGCTCTTCCCCCTACTTCTTTTTTCCCAGCTCCCACTACAAGTACAAACTCTATTTTGCCCACCCAGACAGAGGAGAAATGAGAGCCTGCTTTTTGAACTGTAATTTTCATTTGATGTTTTTATTGCATCCCGCCAAGTGATTTAAGTGTGTTCACAGATGATTATATTGTGCTCCTTTTAAACAATTCCAAAATCAAATAAAATACTAAAACCCAATTCACCAATCAGGTGGTAACAGAGGCAGGGGTGGGGTCCCAGGGGAGACATATCATTTCAGGCAGCACAGAGGTAGTGGGGCCCCTTCCTCCCTGTCCCTGCCTCGCTTCGGGAATATTCAACTCACGAGGCTGGAGCAGAGGGCACGGGGTCAGGAATAAGCAAAAGTCACCCTAAAGAGACGGATCCACCATAGCACCTGCTGGCTGCTGTGTACCCCCTGCATGCCCTGACTAAGGTAGATGTTTTTAAGAACATCATTTCTTAAACCAGTCATGGTGGCACACGCCTGTAATCCCAGCACTTAGGAGGCTGAGGCAGGAGGATCTCGAGACCAGCCTGGGCTACATAGTGAGTTCCAGATCAGTCTCAACTACATAGTGAGACTCTGTCTCAAAAAACAAAACAAAACAAGAACATCATTTCTTTTAACCCTCACAATGACGCAGCGAAATTAGCCACTATTTGCCTCAATGACTGACTATAGACATATTGATGGTGGAAACATAGCTGGCATTTACTGAACTCTTACTATGTCCCAGGCACCGTTCTAAGCCTTTCTTAACGTTGACTCATTGATTTCCCTAACAGCCATAAGGGACCAGTGCTTTTATATCACTGTGTATCTGATGAGACCGGAGTCCAGAGAGGTTAAGTGACACTGGACACATGGGTAGCAGGTGGCAGAGCTGAGACAAAAATCCAGCTGTTTATGCTTCTCATAACTACCTTCTTTCCTTGCCTAGGAGAATATATCACTGCAGGGCAGAGGTAGGGAAGCAGAGGTCATGGCCATACGGGTGAGCAGAAGCTGGTGCAGTGGCCAGACCGAGGGAACGTGTGTTCTTCAGGGGGGCTGTTGCAGAGATTCACCGAACAGCTTAGGCCTCAGGACGCCTCCCCCATTACACGTGATTATCCCCACTCCACAGATGGGCAAACCTCAGTAACTTCTCTAACCTCACAATGCTAAGAAAGGGCAGCAGCACCACTCAAACTCAGATCCGTGTGACTGCTAGGCTGCGAGTCTGGACCCATGCTGGTCTGGCGCTGCTACTCACCCCCTGTCCTCACAAGAGGCTGCAGTGACATTTTTGTCCTCAGCATTTGGGTTCAGGACGAGTAACTTTGAGGGAAGCACAGCGTAGGTGGTGCTCTATCAGGCATACCTAGGGACTGCTTCCTCTCCCCAAATCCTGGCTGTGGGACCTACGTCACCGATCAGAGACAGGGCCTTAAAACTGATCCAAATGCTGCCGTTTGGTTGAAATTGGAACTGAGAGAAAATGTTCCATTTTGAGAGGCTTCATACGCAGAACCATCAAACCACACACTGCTAAATATTCTCATAGAACAGACAAAACGTACTATGTACAATATAAATACTGAATGTGCTCAACAAGACTTTCCTGCAAGAACAGGAACCGCGACCTGCTGTGGAGTGAAGGTGTGTCCCCCACTGGCTTTTGTACCAATCGGACCACATGTGGCGCCACCCAGTCAGAATCCAGCCAGGCTCTGCTCCTGCCCCAGAGTCACCCACGGTTGCTGTGCTGGTAGGAAACCGAGTAGCAGGAGTAGCTGATGTAGCACTTCAACAAGCAACAAATATCAATTTAAAAAGTGAATTATCCATGATTTGTGACTAATAACAAAGTAATAAGCTTACATCCATAGCAAAAGCGTCTATGAGTGGGAGAGAGAAAGTGACAAGACCAGAAAATGTGAATTGGTTATGCAAAAACACAGGCAGATGCTTTGTTGAAAGACTACAACTAGTATCAATCAAACAGGACTTCCACCTCGGCCCTCGCTGGCTCTGGATATGGTTCTGCAGTGCTATAAAAATCTTCCCAGTGCTGGTGTCATGGCGACAGGGACAACTTCTGCAGCTTTA
>NW_022900925.1:20765990-20841762 GCF_012274545.1 Fukomys damarensis
CCCTTCTACCCCACGCACCCACGTACTCATCCATTCATCCCTCCTTCCACCCGCTCACCCACTTATCCCATCCATCCACCCATCCTCCTACCCACCCACCCACAGATCTACCTTCTACACATCCAGTAAACATTTTAGCGTCTAATCAGCTCCAGCAACACTAGTAGGAATCGAGGCTAAGAGGGTGAGTACTACGTTGTCCCTCTGCCCAACAGACAGTATAGAAAGAACGGACATGACATAGCAAGGCAGGTGCTTCAGTGGGCAATGAAGCACAAGGATGGGGGGTACTGAGGAGGGCACGGGCACACGGGCTTGGGGTGGAGGAGGGCTCAGAGAAGACTTTGTGGAGGTGACGATCACTTCCGAGCTGAGTCTCCAAAGACTATGTCACTCATTAGGTAGATCAGGAGTGGGCTGGGAAGAGGGATGGTCCAGATGGGCAAAGGCACAGAGGAATAAGTTCAGGGCCAGAGGGAAGCCTCAGGCCATGCAGGGAGGCTGGGTATGCATGTCTGGTTGAGGAACGGTGCTCAGTGCCAGGTAAGAGCCCTGCAGAACCAGTAGCAGCTGAGTGATGGGAAAATTCTGATCGTTTCTGTGAACTCTGCGCATGCAGTGAATAGCCACTGCCAGTGGGTCTGGTCCCTGCTAAATTCATGCCCTGCGCTCCCCTGCCTGGCACGGGAGCTCTCTCGGAAGAACATTTCCAGCATGTCTGCGCATGCCGACAGGCCATTATAATCACATCTTCATCGGGCCACAATTTCCTGGGCAAGTGCTGTGGATGCCAGCAGTGTGCTCTCAGCAAATTGCCTCGGTGTGTGATTTGTTGGTCCAGACAGGGAGAGGAGGCGGGGCCCAGGGATGTGGTGAAGAGGGGGCCTCACCCAAGGAAGGAACCTGCACCTCAGATTCCACCAGCCTGGCTCGCGTACTTACGCAGGATCCTTCTCCTCTTGGAGCTCTGCTTTCTTCAGTCTCCAGGCCTGGTTCCTGCCTGAAGTGCGCCTTTACCTTTTCCTGTCCAGGGCCCAGGCAGGCCCGTCCCTGCCTCTCCATGCGGCCAAGATCCTCCTGACACGGTTCTGGGGTCCCAGCTCCTCCATCTCTTTTCTCCGAGCAGCACTTTCAGCTCTGTAAGCTGGAAAGTGGCATTTTGGATTCCAAACAGCATCTCTGCTCTGTATATTTCTTCTTTCTCCTCCCCGTCCTTCTCCTCTTCTGCTTGGATTTCCATCTTTCTAAGAAAATCTCTCAGTGCAACTTACACCTACCCATATCATCAACTGGCCAACCCAGAAGAGGCCAGGAGGAGTGACCCCTCTCTATGTTCAACAAGACTGTCACACTGCTGCTGCTGCTGGGTACAGCTGTGTGGGGTGTGGACTGCACAACTGCAGGCTCGTCCACTCCCAGAGACGGAGGTATGAATGATGCTCCCGAGAGTGCCCTGGGCAGCCTTGAGCAGTTCATTTGCCTGCCCTGCAGCCCCATCTGGCTTCACTCTGCTCCTTGGCTCATCGTCTATCTTCAGTCCCTGTCATCCCAGCCTTAAAATACATTCTATTTAAGTGGGAGTGGAGATGTTCCATAGGAGTGGGAGGGGCGGGGTTGGTGGTGGCCTCAGACTGTATGTGGGGGCACAGACTGGCCTCCTTTCACAATCTCTTTAGGGGTGGGGGCCATTTATTACTTTTTTGTTCAATGGGCATATTTGAAAGGAAAGTTGAGTCCAGGCTGGGATGTTCACTAGTGGGTTTTCTTAAAGTGGAGGCCACCTCAGTGCGTGTGCTACGGTGTTGGCTTTAGCTTCATTCAAAATCCACTCTGTACATCTTAGTGGGTTGAGGGGGGTTCATTGTCTTGGGTGGCTCCTGCCTAGGCTGGGAATGTGAGTGGGTAGTGAGTGTGAGTGTGTGTGTTTGTGTGTGTGTGTGTGTGTGTGTGTCTCAAGGCTGAGGTCAGGACAAGCCTGCAGCTCTGGCCTCTGCAGCCCTCCTGTTCTCATCTGGAGCCCCCCTCTCCCCTCTGACCCCAGCCCCTTATAAGCCTCAGTAGAGATTTGGAGCTAGGAGCTAGGTAGGACTTCATTTCAGCATTGAGCTTCAGGTCTTAGCCTGAAGCAAGAAAGAAGGAGAAGTAGCTGAGCCTCCACATAGGCAGCAGGTGTCAGGGTCTCCCTTTGGCAGCTCCAGCGAATCCTCACAGGCCTTCTCCAGCGGGAGGCTGCCCTGAGCTGCAGCTATGTTGGGAACACCTCCCAGAACCAGCCCAGTTGCCTTCTCCCTCCAGGACTGCGCTGGCCAGTGGGAGCCTGGAAGGGTTTCTTCCCTGTGCTTGCGACATGGTGTGATTTGGGCTCCGCTGTGTCCCTCTGAGCCCTGATGGTCATCAGGGAGGCTGTGCATGCACAGAGTAGGTGCCATAAAACCCGTGTTTAATTGCTGCCTCCCTGTGGCTTTTCAGCAGGGGAATGGGGGACCTGGAGAGGTGTAAACCGTGTGTGGCTTCTACAGGACTCCGTGAGGGTGAGATGGAATCACAAGTTTATCCTCTCAGGCTCCTTCAACCTCAGAGGGAAATGCGAGTGCTCAGGACCCATTCTGGTGTCTCAGCTCTGCACCAGCTGGGCTCCTGCTTTGCAGTGAGGCTGGTTCCCGGTTCTGCTGTTTATTATACCACGCTGTGCTCCACAAATCCCCATATAATTAATTTTCACAGGGGGCTCACGAGGGTTTTGACAACCTATCTATCACTCTCTGTTAATCCTGCGAACTGTGGCTCCCCTGCCTCTATCCCTAGAGATGCTGTAGTCCTTGGCATCTCGGGCTTGGTTTCTTACATAGATTAGAGCACACGATTCCAATTTTGTGTGGCATAGCAAGTGATCTTGTGTGGCTCCCAGTGTTTAATTTTTTTTATAAGCATGTGTGGTGCTGCAGATTCAATCCAGGTTCCCATACATGCTAGGCAAGTGCCCTACCCTCAAGCTACACAGCCTTTTCCATTTTGAGACAGAGTTTGCTAATTTGCCCAGGCTGTCCTTGAACTTGTGATCCTTGTACCTCAGCCTCTTCATGACTATGCTTGACTGCAGCATTATTTTAAAAACCTGCAGAGGTGCAACCCAGGTTTGCCGTGGAGACTAAAAGGCCTGGCTTCGGACAGTATGAGCACAAAGGAACACGGCAGGGGCTGAGTGGGCACCGGAGCAGAGTGTGATGTGGTTGGAAGACTGGGCTGTGGCCTCAGGCAGACCCAGGTGTGGGTTCCAGCTTCTTTATTTACTGACCTAGTTTCCCCACCTGTAAACTGGAAATAACAGCAGATAGCTCACTGCTGCGAGGGTCCTGTTTCATCAGTCAGAATGCATATTTTTTCAGCACCCTAACACATCTGTAATGTCTTACCATCAATGGGTTCTTAGCATTGTGGTATAGTTTAACCTGTAATTTCTTTCTTGCTGGCACAGAAAATATTATTGGCTCTTACAGTTGCCATTGTTGTCTTAGATTTCATGAAATATGGAAAACGAGCTCAAGATTGCTAGGAGCACATTGAGCAGATTATCAGTGAGTGGCAGCTGTTGCTATTATTTCCTGTTGGATCATGGGCCAGTTCTGAAATATATTTGAGTCTCAGTTTCCTCATCTACTTAATGGCAATGGTGACTTTTACCTCATAGGGGTAGGGGAAGTATTAGGGTAAAGATTCAAGCATCCCCCTTAACATTTTTCATAGGACAGGGACTCTAGAGAAGGTCTGCTGCACCTGAGGGAATGAAACCAGGAAAAACCTCTCCTTTGTGAAGTTTTGGCACCCGGTAAGTGGTGTAGAAAGAAAAGGGAGGAGATTCCTCCTGAGCTCTTGGACCTTGCTGGACAATGCCCCGTTTGCTCACTGCAGCCCCCTGGTGGTCACAAGGAATATGGCATGGTCTCTGGTCCAGATGGCAAAATTTTAAGAAAGAAAATGGTAGTAGGCAACCTTGCTGGGCTCGAAGGAGCCTACCCTGGAGGCATGGAATGAAGATATAAAGCGCTGGGCCTCTTGCTGAGGTTCTCCTTACACTTGAACATGGCTGTTGGGAAAACAGAGAGGCCATGCCTCCTCCCCATTCTTCTTCAGGAGAACTTGCCTCTGTGCTTGAGATTGTGGCTAGAGACGTCAGCCTTTGGGTGGCATAATGGGTTGGCGGAATCCTTTCCCCAGTGTGTCCTATAGCCTGCAATTTGAAGCGGGGGGGTCAACCAGACTTGGTTTCCAGTTCTGGCTCTGGATGATCACGGTGCATGATGTCCTCTGTATGGGTCTCAGAGTACTCATCAGCAGGGTTAATGAATCATGTATAGGTTCTTCAATACAGTTGAGGTTGAAAAATATTGATTTGCCTGGCATCCTCCTCTTTTCCTGGGCAGAGGTGCTTTGGGAAGAGCACTGAGCAAAATCATAAGCAATACAGACTTTAAGTACAACATGCTCAGATGTCTTTCCTGCTGCTCTGATAGAATGGTCTTTGAAGTGAGCCTCCCCTGCAAGTCTGTAACATCACAGATGAGCAGATGCAAGCTGTTAGTCCACGAGGAAGTCCCAGGTGCTTGCCTTTCAAAGAGGAACAAGGAACTCCCCCTTCAGCCCTTTGCCTGGCTCCTTGAGATGGCGCCTCGGGCCTAGGCCCTCCTGATCGGTGGTGGGGAGAATGGCAAATGGAAATAACACCACCGAGGATGGGAAAATAGGTAGGAAGCAAAGCCCGCACTGACAACCTCCAGTCCTGGCACTTTGCACGCGGTGGGCACTGTTGTTATTCCTACCATACAGACAAGGAGACCGAGGCAGAGACTTGAAGAAACCTGCTCAGAGTCCCACTGCTGAGGGGCAGTCTGATGCTGAAGCCCTGCACCACTACCCTAAGACGGTCCTCCTTGTCTACGACAATGGCCACTGCCCTGGGAAAGGAAATGTTTTTACCAGGGACTCATTGAGAGAAGCTTGTGCGTCTTGGGCTGCTCTGCTGAAGGTCTTTTCTTTTCCTTTCAAGGTAGGGCAGGTCTATCACCACCATCTGACAGATGAGAAGACTGAGTCTCATGGAAGCAAAGATTTGCTTGAGATCATTGCGCATGTTGGAGGCAGGGTTTGGACGAGAGCCTCAGTCTTCTGACTTGGGTCCTGCCACACAGTGAATCAGCTGTCTCCCCGTCCCATGCACTGCAAGCTGTCTTCTAGGTCACTGCCCAGCCACCTGTGCAAGGAAGAAGATAACCCAAAACCCAATCCTGGGCCTCTGAGTCAACCGTTACACTATCTTAGCTTTTTGGATTCAAGTTTTGTCCTTTCATGGGACAAATTAATAAACTGATTTGTTGCTGGTATCTTCCAGAGCATCCCTTAAGCAGGCACTTTCTGTGGGGGTTGTGTCAGGAGAAGAAAGAATTACAGGTTTAGAGCAAGGCGTTCTAAATTTGAAACACCCTTACCACCTGCCAGGTTTGTGGCTTTGGTCAAGTTATTGGACCTCTTTGAGTATCAGTTATCTTCATGTGAAATGGGAAATCATTTCCCATCCTGCAGGGCTTTTATGAAAGAAATTGTGGACAAAATCTAGCATGTTGCCTATGTGACATAGCAGGTGCTCAATAAAGCAGAGGTCCCATCCTTAAAATTAGCAAAAGGGATCCAGAAAAATAATTGTTTGCCTTAAAAAATCCAGTCTGTAAAATTCACCCCACCTCAGGTCAGGACAGGGATTATTATAATTATTTAAGGATCCATGATTTTTCACAAAATGTTTGGCCAGAATCATTTAAATGGCAGCTGCATGCTCCGGCTGCCATGCTGGTTTATGAATCGTTAGCTACTTGACAGTGATGTTAGTGGGGAAAGAGAAAGAACAGAGCCCACATTATTGAAAGCCAGCAATAGGAGCCACTGACTGCTAGAAATCAAATGAGACAAGAGAGAAAAACAGGCCTGAAAGATTTCATTTGTAAATACCTGGCTCACCTTCTTTCCCATTCTTCAATGTTCAAATGAGCTATAAATGTACCAAAGCAGACACCCCTAAAGTTTCTCCCAAAACTTTAAAAGTGACAGGTGATTGGAATGGGCCTTCCTAATGTAAGATGCCAAGGTTGTAATTGTTAATCCTTCTGACTGTAATTTATCCTGCAACCCCTTTGGGTAGCTAAACAGCTCTGATCATGAGTTGCCCAATCGGCTGATAAGTCTTCTTGATGAATCACTCTCATTCTTCTGGTTCTTTCTCTGGGCTGCGGTAATTCTTGACAACTGCCTTAGAGCCATTGTCTCTTATGGATTCAGAAAGGAAGAGCCATCTATTAGGAGGAACACATGGGGGAAGGAGAAAGCTCCTGGCATGAGGGAGCTTGGCAGGTGGAAGACAAAATCCTTTCCTCAAATTGGAGAGACTCAGGGTGACTAACAGTCAGTGCCCCGTGACCTCCAGGATGCGAGGCACACCTGTTCTTTAGGGGTCTTCGGATAAAGGCAAATCCTATGTACTGAGCTCCATTGAGTATCCTCAAATGACACATTGCTACTTTGTGAATCTTCTGTGCCTCTAAGGTAGGGTAGATGGCAGAGTCTGGGAGTGTTTTAGTATTGGGGCTCCCATCTCCTTGCTTGCATGGGTGCCTTCCTAACCTAATGGATTTCAGTGAGGCATGGCACTAGTTCTTACCAGTGAGAAGTCATAGCAGTGATGGGGGACCCCTTGATTAAGAGTAGATATGCTTTTACTTTGCCCAGTAGTGGCTGAGGAGAGACAAGCATGAAAACCCAGAGGAGGAGAGAGCCGAAAGATGGGAGGCACCTGAGTCCCTGATGACTGCATAGAGCAGAGTCCCATTGCCAATGGCACAGGATAGCAACGTGGGTGAAGATTAAATTTTATTGTGTTAACCCATCAGACTAAAGGGTTGCTTGTCTGTCTGATACAGGCAATGCTTTATTCAACTGAACATATTTCCAGGTTAAGGATATTCCAGGTTGCAGTCTATCCTGAGTTAGCAGGGTAGTATTTGCTAACCAGATAGAAACTTTGTAATTCATCTCTGATAGCTGTTATGTGGAAAATCAGCACAAAACGTGAAGAGCATTGACTGACTAGATTCCTATTATTTATTTATTTTTTTATTTATTTGCACCAGGGATCTAACTCAGGTCCTTGCACTTGCAAAGAAGGCAGTGACACCACTGAGCTAAATCCCTGGCCCTGGATTCTTAATTTTTATACCTGATAAACTGTGCCTGTTAGGGGTAGGAGGAAACAATGTGTACCATGTACAGATTGCATCTCCCCAAGCCACCATAGGTGCCCCCTCTTCTCCACAATCTGAAAGTATCATCTCTCCCTTGGACTATTGCAGCAGTGCTTGGTCTCCTTTGTACCCGCTTCCAACCTCACTGTCACCTAGTCTTCTTACAACGCAATCCAAGTTGTGTCACCATTCTCTGCTAAAATACAAGCTCCTTCTTTTTAGGAGACCTCCCACGATCTGCTTTCCTGTCTCTACTCCCTCTCCATGGAGGGCTCATAGCCTCTCCAACTTGGCTTTCCTGCCTCCTTGCCTGGACTGTCCTTCCTGCTTGTCATCCTGTAACCCCTACCCAGCTTTCCGGCCTCAGTCTATGTCCTTCTGCTAGGGTGCTGTCTCCACACCTTTTCCTCTTGCCTTTGGAGCCTGCTGTCCAGACTGGAGTTTTATCCCAGGTCCTGTATCCCACCCACAATACAGTATTGTATTCACTGGTTGACATGCCCACCTCTGACTGTCCTTCAGATGTTTTGAGAGAAAGACGGGGAATTGATTTCTTTTTGCCATGATTGTCTCAAAGCTGGGGCTTGACCGATGAAACTTCTAGATTGTGTGGCTGCCAGGCCAGTTACCGAGATAAATTTCCCTCCCTGGGCCTCAGTTCCACAAGTAAAACTAGAAGGCTTCTTGTCAGGGGCTGGTGCTCAGTGATTTTAGGGGGCTTCTCCAGGTTCAGCATTCCAGGATGCTGTAATTTTACCACGAACACAACATAGCTGTATCTACATGAGCTACGATTCTTCAGAAGACTGTCCTCGGGGGTGCATGGGGCTTCCAGTACTGCCTGACGCCTGATAGAATTTTTCATTACAGAAAGCCTTATGGTGCAGCTTTAGCAAATGTGGCATCGCAGGCATTCCAGTGCTCCACTTATCAAGCAAACAGGGCTTCCTGATTTAGACTTCAGTCACTTGGCTTATAAACTATCACTCAGATATAAAAAGTGGGGTAAGTGTCCTCTTTTATTGACCCTGATGAGAAATGGGCACGATCAGTTACATCTCAGCATAGGGAGGAAGGCCGTTTGCCACCTTGCAACTTATTACTCGGAGGCGTTGATTTCAGGGTATGATGTGGGGTGGGCAGGAGCATTTCTGGGCACACTTCCTGGCCACTCTGCCAGCAGATCAGGGAGCTCCCTCATTACTAGCCATGTGGCCTTGGGCAAGCTCTCTCCCTGCACCCACCCAGCTTTCCTATATGAATCGGCAGGGGCGCTGTAAGGGTGACGACTCTGCAAGAATACAGTGCAGGAAAATCAGTGGAGTTACACCCATAGGTTTAACAAGCACAAAATGGGATTCAGTGGTTGCATAGAATGCTGGCAACCTTGATCTGCCAAGTGCATGTCTTTGGACCCCTGGGATTTGGCTCTTGATGGTGGCACACGCAAGGAATCCTTGGGCATGCTCCGCTCAGGGCCAGCCCACCTGACTCACTCCGCTTCCAGGGCAGCTCCCCTCATCTCTTAGCTCACTTGCCACCTTTTCCTCTCCCCCTGCAGGTCTACTTACTCCCCATGGGTCATTTCTGCCTTCCAAGAGCCTTTGGGGTCTGGCAGTGTTGTGCGAGGACCCCTCTCCTGTCTACTTCACACTCCTATGTTATGGTGCTTACCTACCCTGCATGGGACGTCCTGCTTCTTTCAGGAAGCTTTCCTGGCCCGTCCTTCTACTCCCTCTCTTCTTAGCACCCATTGCACTTCCCATTTGATTACTGGGTGCTTAGTGAGAGCAGCTCTGTGCCATGCGCATGTTCCTAGAATGCAGCATCCCTGTGTTGGTGCCGAAGGCCATGGAGCCTGCAGGCACCAGAGCTTATCCGGTGGTTATTTATTGTCTCCCCAACTTGGTGCATGATGCCTAAAGGCTCCCAGTAAGTGCTTGTTTCTTGACAACATAACAGAGGTCAGGGAATAAACGATTGCTCAGGTTAAAGTCCAAATCCTTTACCTGGCCTGCAGGCCCTGTCTGATCCAGGTCCCATCTGCCTTCATCTCTCACTCTTCTCTCTGTACTTCCTGATTCAGGCTTTCTGCTCTGTAGTTGCTCACAAGCTGGTTCTCACCTCTGTGCCTTTTTGGGGTTGTTCTTGGTGTCCAGCATGCCTCTCCTCCCGCTTTCTGCTTGCAACTGCCTATCACTCCTTGAAGACCAGGTTACACAGCAATTCCTCCAAGCAGCCTTTCCTAACCCATACTTTTGAGTGCAGACCCCCCTTAGGTGCCCATGACACTCTGCACTTCTCTCCTGGCGCTTGTCACGGCTTTTCCTCTCACATTGGCTTCTTCCACCAGCTGTGAGCTCCTGAGGATGAGGCCATGTGTTAAGCCTCGGTGAGTCCTAGAGGTGTGCGGATGAATGATACATATTTGCTAAATTTTTGGATAGCTGGATGGGTGGATGGGTGGATGAAAGGATGGTAAGTAGATGGTAGATCCTGAGGAGTCCTGCTGGGGCTAGAAATGAGGAGACACAGGAAGTTAGGAACTGTAGAAACAAAGCGGAGATCCAGGCACAGAGGTGAGCAGCCAGGATAGACTGTCAAGGATCCACTGAGGTACAAGGTTTTCTGGGTGAGGCCAAGGACCATAGATTCTGAGGATGAGGCCCAGGAAGCAGAGGGGCAGAAAAAGGCAGGTGTCATGCTGTCTTTAGGGGGCTGAGGGGACACTGAAGGTGCTTGTCCAGGCCCAGTTCAATGCTGCCATCTTTGAGCAGGTGGCCGTAGCTGCTGTATCCTGCTCCCCTCCGGCTCTTATGCGCCTGTACCCTCACGTCTTTCCTCCTTGGTCCACTGAAACCTAAGCACTCCTCAGTGCATGCAAGCTCAAAATGTAATAAAGCCTCATGAGTGTTTAGACGGATAGCGAGCGAAGCTTTGGCAGAGTGTTCCTAGCAAACAGATTGTGTGCGTGTATATGTGTGTGAATATGTGTGCAATTTGGTGGAGGTGGGTGTGAACCATCATTATAGCACTTGGCAAGTTTTGCTGTGCCAGAATCACCAGGGGGAGTCCTATTAGAAGGCATATCCTGAGGCTGAGAGAGCATTTGCCTAGCATGTGAGGCCCCGGGTTCCTTCTCCAGTGCATGTACCCACAGAAGCATGTGCACACACGTGTGTGGGGGCCCATACCTGCGCATGCCCAGGTGGATTCTGACTGTTCAGGGCAGGGCCTGACTCTCTGCCTTTTAGACAAGTTGGCGGTAAGGCTGGCCCCACAGAAGACATTGAATAGCACTGAACTAGTAAAAACTGGCAAATCTTCATATGCCCTGATAGATCTACTCTTAGAAGACAAAAGTGGTCTGGACTGATGGCCACAGAATCGTGGAAATTTTAGAATGTTTGAGAGTGAAATATCACTGTATTTCATCAAATCCCAAATGGTAACCATTATTCTGCGGACTACTAAGAAAAAAATGTCTGGCCAATGAATAGTAAAAAGCCATCACAATTTCAGAGAAGACACATCACAATTTCAGAGAAGTCAGACGGTATGGACAGAATAGAATATTTGCTAGGAAAGCACCCCCCACCAACTTCTCCAGGACTGTGAGGCAGGAGGAGGCTGAGTCACATATCTATTGTAGTTTTGCTTCTCAAGGGGGCTGAGAAGGTGCTAGAGAGCATCATCAGGCCAGGCAGGGCAGGGCAGGGAAGGGTTCTCTGTAAGCCACAGACTCCTAGAGATCCTCAGAAATTCCCAAGTGCCATTCCCCACTCCAGGCTGAACCTTGCTGGGAGGAATCCATTTGTATTCCTTGGCAGTATATTTCTACAAGAAACTTTAGTTTTGGGGCTTTGGGCTCCTTAGCGGTCTGATTTCACATTCCGGATATCTTTTTGTTCTATTTAGGAAATTCATAAATTAAACTGAATCTCAGGTGGCTTAATCTGAGCCCTTCTGCTCTTGGCCTCTCTTCCTGGGAATAGGAAACAAAGCAACAGTTCTGCCTTCTCTCCGTCTTATCTTCTCCTTGATAAATGGTGGAATTAATTGGATAGCAGAACTGGATCACCCAGGGCAGCAGTTCTCAGCTTGTTGTGCAGGAGAATCACCTGGAAGTGTTTTATAAGCTGCAGATGTTCGGATCTCACCCCAGAGATTAGAATTCAGTTGTCCCAGCATGGGATCCAGGTGTTAGTTTTCAAAAGTCCCCTAAAGTATTCTGCTTTTTTTTTCCCCTTTGGGTACCAGGTATCGAACTCGGGACCTTGTGCTTGTGAGGCAGGCAGTGGAACCACTGAGCTAAATCCCCAGCCCAGAGATTTTACTCTTGTAGTAAGGCCAAAAATTATCAATCTAGTACAACCGATTGGACAGATGGGAAAACTGAGGTCTAGAAAGGCCAAATGATTTGCCTCTGGTCACACAGCTGACTGTAGATGGTGAGGAGAGCTTTAAATCTCTGGACTATCTCTGGATTCTTCATTCAAAGCTCTAATCGGTCCACCCCACTGAAGTTTCATGGTGGGCATAGACAGTTGCACCAATGTAACTCAAAGTTATACAAATATACTACCCACATACAGCTGTGTGTGTATGTGTGTGTGTGTGTGTGTTTGTGCATCTGTGTGAGATTCACTTTGTGTTAGAAAACTGAAACAGAAATTTATAGTAGAACTTAGAAAGGAAGCTCAATTTAACAAACGATAAGCTTAGTGCTATTTGCCTGACCCTCATTCCTCACAGCTTGGGTTAGGAGTGAGGGGAGGTAGTCCCTTACCACCCCCCAGCTAGGATTCAGCACCTTTAAGTAATGGGCATATCACTGCGGCTCACAGACCTCACTTCTTGGCCCTTGGTGGGTCTTCTCCAACATCTCTGTGTCCCAGTATCAGAGACCCTAATGTCTCTATGGTCACATGCTGGGTGTCCAGGGCTCTATAAAGTATGGTGGCTAATAAAGGACTTCTCAGGAATGAATATAGTTCCCCATCGGGATGCCCTTGGGAGGAAATTAATGGGAAGAGCAGGCTCTTAAATTCCACAAGAATGAAATATCCTGTTGAGCTGGTGTCTGCAGGCAGGTGGGCCACTGTCATTGAAAGAAGCTAAGTGTATTTTCAGCACTTCTCTTGTGGCCCAGAGTTTCCTTCTGAAGCCAGAGAGGGGCTCACACCTGCTGTCACTTGTGGCATCTCCCAAAGCTACTGATGATCTGCTGAGAGGCCTAGGCTACACTGTGCTTTGGTCTCTCTGGATTTTGAACTGGCTTGTTTACTGCTATAACATCAATAGGCCAGTGTACATGCTTTTGTGCCTGTGTTTTAGGAGTGGAGAGGGAGGAAAAGCAGTAGGAGCCAGGGGATAAACTGGTTTTATCAGCTGCAAAACTTGGGGACTGCAGGCTCTGAGCAGTAAGTGGGCCTCACTTTTCAGAGCTGACTTTTCCTGTAAAGTTAAGCATACGTTATTTTTATAAATGGATATAAGGCTGTTTGCAAGGAACAACATATTAAAATATTTCGGGAAGTTATGCTGGGATACCCTCTGTTATCGGTGATAGTCCCTGTACCAGGAAGGGTAATGAACAGGAAATTCATTTTGACCATATAGAAATTTTCATGCACAGAAGCTTATTTATCCTTATTGACTTCTAACAACCCTGTCAGGGGTAGGAAAGGTGGGCTGGAAAAGCAAGGCACAGCTGCTCCGCTTGGACCTCAAGTTGGAACTTGGGTCTCCTTTCTTCAAGCTCAGAGGTGAGGGAGCCTAGGGAAGGCTGGGAGAAGTGTTTGGTAGAATTGATTTCCATGTGTTAGTTTTTAGCAAGCCATCTATTGTACTCTTAGAGTGATTGCACATATCTTTATTTGACTGATCATGTAACCAGTGTTCTGCCCTTCTCAGAAGTTGGAAAACATCTTTTGTTTCTTGCAATCACTTCACTTTGACACGGCTCGGTCCATGATAAAGCTTTTTGTTGGCCGGTCTTGGTTTTTCTTGTCTGTGGCTGTCAGCTCTCCAGTCACCATCTATCTTCCCTTGGTCCCTTACTTTCTCTTTTCCCTTTTATATGAAAATCGTAGGCAAAATACATTGTGCTGTATTTTTAAGGAGCCTCACAATTGCTCAACTCCTCTGACCCAGTAATTTCATCTTTTTAGAAGCTAACCTAAAGAAAGAATTAAAATCAGCCTAAGAAAATAGTCTCCAAGCTCTCTGCAGAAAGATGTTTAACAGAGTATTATTTATAACAGCAAAGACAGATAAAGCAATTCAAGTGTTCAACAATAGAGGGACGGTAAGTCAATTATATGCCCATTTGATAAAAGCATTATGTGATCATTAAGATGATGGATATGGAGAGTATGGAAGAACAAGGAAAAATGCTTTTGATATAATGTTCTGTGAAGATGCACACCTGCTTGTACTGTATAATTATGGCACTCAGAAAGAAAGAAACCAAGAAACCAAATCTATACAATCTGTATGCGGAAAACAAATCCGAAGGAAGTATTCCAAAGTATTAAACTCAGGAATTTTTTGATGGTTAAAATGTTAATTTTGAGTTTTTCTCTTTTCTGAGTTTATGGTAACATATGTATAGAACAGTACAACAGAAGGGCGATAATCCTTTGGCTCTTAGTGTGGGGAGTGATCCAAAGCATGAAGTAGATAGAGATTTGGGCTCCAGTTAGGGCCTGATCACTCACAATGTTTGTGGCCTGGGACAGGTCACTAAGTCCTCTTTTTCCTTAGCAGGAAAACTGGGATGCATCTTATTAAAAGGAGAGGCTTTTGGGGTGGAGATTAATTTACTAAAGTTAATGGCACATAGTCCCATATAATAGAGTTGGGACTCTATTACCCAAAAGGACCGAATGACTTAGTATTAGTCAAATGATATCTGTAGGAGGGTGGTAGGTACCTTTCACCCTTATCTTCTAGGTAGGACCAGCTATTCATTCGTTCATCCCACAAACAGTTGTTGCAAGAAGTAGTGAATGGTTTCTGTGTCAGTAACATCAGTCTCATAAGACGTAACAAGACAAGGAGAGAGAATAGGAAAATGGAGAGAAATCAGGCTACATAATTGAAAGAATAAAAAGCAGAGTAAAATAGAAAAAAAATCAATTCATCAGACTTTTAAAGCTTCTATTCCATTTGACCCTCACAACAGTCCTTCAAAACTGGAATGATGTTCATTCAGCACTGAGAGATGGGGCCTGAGAGGTCCGCGTCCCACTGTGGGTAACGGCAGAGTGAGGCTTCCCTCTCAGGCTGGGGGATGCAAGGCCTCACACCAAGCCACCTCCCAACCTGCGGTAGAAGGACTCTCTTTAACCACGTGCCTCTCCACCATGCACGACATCCAGGCCATCTCTCCAGCCAGAGTTACCCCTGGGTTGGTGTGAAGTCATCTCTTTCTCTCTGGGGGAAGACAGTGGCTTTATTGTTCTGGGGCAGTAAAGAACTTCTGGGCTTGAGGACTTATTAGCAAGCCAGGAAGGATAGCAACTTGGAATGCATCCAGGTTAAGTCAGAAACACTGGTGCCTTGGAGGAAGAGTGGCTATCTTTGGCAAGGTCCTGCTAACTGTGGCACGTAGGATGTGTAAATTCTCACTCTGCTAGCAGGTGGCAAGGTCCTGGATGCCCTGAGCTGACTAATACTCAGCAGGTGTTTAGTAGGGTGTTGGGTGGCCACCCAGCCTGGTCCTTATGAGCCATTTGAGCAGATGAAACACATCAGTGTTGAAGATTTTAGGCTAAAAGGGCACAGTGCCAAGGAACCGGGATGAAAAAAGGGGAAACTTGCCAGGCCCTTCTTTTTCACCAGATCCAATTATTTTGTTTTATAGATGAATAAACTGAAGACCCAAAGGAGGAAAGTATTTTTTCCTAAGGCCACACAGGAATGTTTGTTCAGGGTAGAGTAAATCAGAACAGGCGTTTGGAAGCAATGAACCACCTGCTACAACTGGAAACTTTGGCTTAGAGCTTTCATTCAGCAAACATTGTCTGGGTGCTTCCTAGGGCCAGATCCTCCATTGGGTACAGAGAGCATAAAGATGGGGGATACAGAGGATGCCTTGAAGGTGCCCCTGGTATAGAGAGGCAATGGAGAGGTAAGAGATGGGAGAGTACTGGTAGTAAGCACTTCCTTGGCAACGTGTGTGTGTGTGTTTGTGTGTGTGTGTATGTGTGTGTGTGTACTGAGGGGGCTGTTGGAGAGTCTTGGAGTTAAACCTGGGCTGTGAAATGATGGATGAGTTGCCATCCTGGAAGAAGGCAGTAAGTCAGAAGGAGAGGAGGCTTGACCCTTGAGTGAACATAGCTCTCTGGGGGAATGACAAGACTTCGATAATGGCTGAATGGAGAGGTCTTGGGGGTAACTAATGGGACCACTCCTGTCAGGGTTGGAAGATGTGGATCCTGCTGTTCAGGATAGATTGGAATCAAGAGGACAAGTGTATGTGGATGACTGTAATGCACCCTAGAAGTGCCCAGAGCTAGAAGGGAGCCCGGGAGGAAAAGACCTCTGAGGACAGCTGAGGAAACTTCCTGGAGGAGGAGGCATTTGAGCTGAGCAATGGAAGAAGTGTTGAATTTATAGCAGAGGAGCTGGAGGATCTGAAATTCTGAGAAACAGAAAGAGAAGATGCAGGCTCAAGAATCAGGAACCCAGGGCTGGGGATTTAGCTCAGTGGTGCTGCCTTTTATTTGATGGAGCATTACATCAACTCTGCACCTGAATTACAAGAGGCCTTGAACTTTGGAATCACGAAGATGTTTGCGGAAAAGAAAGTTTTGTTCTTTTATTTGTTTGTTTTTTCTTTATAGGAATCTTCTTCTTTTATTTATTTATTTAATTTTTTGGGTTGTTGCTTATGACTTGTACTCTGAGTAACATTTTGGTTATTCTTATAAGACCATGATCCACAGCGTATTAACCGTTGTTATACTCTTATTATTTTGTTATGAAATTTTGTTTTTTTAAAGAGGGTAAAAGTGTTCTTAATATTAAAAAAAATTTTTTCCCCAGTACCTGGAATCAAACTCAAGACTTTGCATTTACCAGGTAGGTGCAGCACCACTGAGCTACATCCCTGGCTATATTTTATTTTTTTAAATATTGACTCGTACTACATTAAAGTAAAAAAGAAGCTGTATGTTACTTTTAAGATAACAGGAAGTCATGTAAAGCCCCTGGGGAGGATAGAGTGGACACTGGGATGTCCGTCTGTTCTGTGAGGTCTGACTTTCCACGATGCCTCGGTGGTACCAAATATGCCCGGAATTTTCTTCAGGGCAGGAGAGATCGGAAGCAGGGTTACAAAGTTAAACAGGAAGAGAAGCGATGCCTCTTGCTTCCGGGTTAGTGTGAGGATGGAGGCGGGCCAGCAAAACCAATATACCTTCAAGGCCTCTTTCTGTTCTGTCAGGAATCGTTTCTGTAATGCTTAGTTCAGCAGCCTTGCTGAGAATCTGGCACCCGTGGGGAGCAGCTGACCCCACAGAAAGAGGTGATCAGCTAGGTAGGTGCCTCTGCTGTGGGCCCTGAAGACAGAGGGCACCATAAAAGACCTGCCTTTGAGCTTCCTGGGCTGGCACAGAAAGGAGGTCACACAGAGACCCCTGTCCACTCAGAGCGTTCGGGGAGTGTAGCGGTGAGGTCAAAGCTGGCAAGTAAAATCCCTCTCTGGGATGGGGGCTGGGAGGGTAAAATGACAAGCAGGGCACAGGCGTAGGGCCAGCAACCATTCAGGTTTTAGAATCGAAAGCCCCACTTCCCAGGAGACCACTCAGTCCTAGCAGACCAGGGTGGTTATCCTGGACGCAGTAACCCGAGGCCATAGAAACTGATTGTAGATTTTAAGCAGTTGCAGCCCTGAGCAAAGCCCTAAAATTGATGAATTTGTTGGTACAAAGTTATTAATCACTTTTTCTTATTGTCCTTTTTATATCTATAAAATCTGTGCTGGTGTCTCCTCTTCTACTAGTATTGATAACTTGTTCTTTCTGTCTCTGTCTTTCTGCCTCTTTGCTTCTCTGTCTCTGTCTCTCTCCTGATCATCTTGGCCACAGGCTTATCAATTTTACTTTTTAAAAAAATCTTTTGGTTTGAGTCTTTTTAAAATTTTATCAGTTACACCCGTGATTTTAATTTCATATTTTATGATTAATTTTGGTTTCATTTGCTCTTCTTAGCTTCTTAACAGGGCAGTAGAGGTTACTGATCTGAGACTCTTCTTCTTTTCTTAATAAAGGTGTTTAATTATATAAATTTGCCTCTTAGTGAAGTTCTAGTGACATGTACAATTTTTATATGCTAGGTTTTCATTTTATCCAGTTCAAAACACTTTTTTAATTTCCCCTTTGATTTCTTCTTTAACCCGTGGATTATTTGGAAGTATGTTATTTTGTTGCTCTTACTTGGGGATTTTCCAGGTATCTTTCTGTTATTGACTTCTAATGCAATTCCATTAAGCCCACAACATGCACGGCATGACTTGAATCCTTTCAAACTTATTGGGGCTTGATTTATGGTCCAGAATATGTTTTACCTCAGTAAATGTCCTGTGTCTAGTTGAAAAGAACATAATGTGTGTTTTATCATTATTACACAGGGTGCTGTGTAGATATTTATTAGGCCAATTTGGTTGACAGTAGTGTCCCAAATCTTCTATGTCTTTGTGGATTTTTTGTCTACTTGTCCTATAGATTTTTGAAAGGAGAGTTTTAAGTTCTCCAACCATAATTGTGGGTTTGACTATTTTCCTTTGCAGTCCTATCAGTTTTTGCAGTTTGGATTTTGGAGCCCTGTTACTAGGTTTATGAATGTTTAGGGTTGTTTTGGCCTCTTGTAGGACTGACCTTTTTCATCATTAAGAAGACTCTGTTAGGGCCAGGGATTTAGCTCAGTGGTGCCGCCACCTGCCTGGCAAGTGCAAGAAGTTCTATCCTTTGTACCAAAAAACAAAACAAACAAACAAAAAACAAGTGCAAAAGAAGGCTCTCTTTATCCCTGGAGATATTATCTGCTCTGCAGCCGACTTTGTCTGATATTAGTATGGTCACTTTAACTTCCTTTTGATTACTTTAAGTATGATATATATATTTCCCTCCTTTTCTTTTAACTTTTTGTATCTTTACATTTAAAATACATTTCTTTTATACCTAGCATATAGTTGGGACTTGTCTATTATCTCGTTAGATGCCTTCTACTGGTCTAATTAGTTCTCTCTTCCTCTTTCCCTCACTTTTTGCCTTTATGGGGTTAACCAGAGGCAGCTTACTTTTTGGACTAAAACTGGACTATTTTTGTCATTTCGTTTATATTCTCCCTTGGATTATTAGATATTTGTTTTTCTATTTTAGTGGCTGCTATGGGATATGTATCTTTAACTTATCAAAATATGCCTTCAAGGGGCATTATAGCACTTCACATTCAGCATAAGGACCTTGTAATAGTATTTTTTCATTTTCCCCTCTAGGTCCTTGTGCTAATGTTGGCATTCCTTTTTTTTATATATTAATATTATTAGTCAATTATATTTTAAAGTAAATTTAAGTACTAAGAAAATATCTTCCACATTTATCACTGTAGTTACAATTTCTGGTGCTTTTCATTCTTTTTATGAAAGAATGGAACCATAGTACCATCTGGCATCATTTTCCTCTTACTTGAAGGAAAAAATTTTTGGAGTGAAAGATCTGCCAGAATAAGGACCTACTGGAGCTTCCACTTTTATATGTCTGAAAAAGCCAGTATTTTGTCTGCTTTTAGGAGATATATTCACTGGGTATAAAATTGTAGATCAACAGTCCCCCCCCCCATTCAGTAATACTGTCAGCCTCACCCTTGTTCCTCTATATGTTATGAGTTATTTCTTTCTGCATGCTTTCATGATGTATGACTAATTTTGAGCAATTTTGGTGTAGTTTTCTTCAAGTTTCTTGACATTGAAACTCTGATATTTTCAGATATATGGGTTTATAGTTTTCATCAAATTGAGAAGGGATTTGACTATCATTTCCTCACATTTTTTCTGCGTCCTTTTTTTCTCCAAAGTCTTCACATACATACATTAAGCTGTTTGAAATTGCTCCACTGCTGAGACTTTTTTTTTTCCTCACTGAGTTTATTGGTACATTTTAGGTATACAGTACAGCTATATTCATCATTGGGATCTTGTACCTTTACAGGATGTATCTTGGTTCTTATTTTTTTCAACAGTACAGCTATTCATCATTGGGATCTTGTACCTTTACAGGATGTATCTTGGTTCTTATTTTTTTCCCCATTCCTCTGCCCTCCCTTCACCTCCTCCACCCTTCCCTATTTACAAAGACTTTGTTTACATTTTTTCCTATTCTAATATTTTTTCTTTTCCCTTCTTTCCTTTCCCCTACCCTTCCCACTTTCTCTACTCCTTTAGCTCTTTTCTTCCTATTTCACATTATCAATATACAATTTCAACCTTACTTACACTTGTTTTTTCACACCAGAAAAACTATTTGATACTTACACATGGGTGTCCTATTTATTTCACTTAAGAGTATGGCCTCAATATGCATCCATTTAGTTATAAGTGTCTTATTTCTCATTCTTTATGGCCGAGTAGTACTCCATTTTATAGGAAAACCACATCTTCTTTGAGACTTTTCTTTCTTTTTTTTTTTGAGACAGGGTCTCACTGTGTAGTTGAGACTGACCTGGAACTCACTATGTAGCCAGGATGGTCTTGAACTCACAGCGATCCTCCTGCCTCAGCCTCCTGAGTGCTGGGATTACAGGCCTGTGCCACCACACCCAGCTGAGACTTTTATTTTTTAAAAAATTCCCTTTCTCTGTTTTATTTTCTATTTCTTGAGATAAACTAATCTTTCTGTGTTACCAGATTTGCTGTTAATCACATCTAGTGTATTTTAAAATTTAAACATTGTGGTTTTTATCTCTAGAAGTTCAGTTTAGGTCTTTAAAAATATATATTCTATATCCATATTTTGAACATAGGAGACTAAGCTATGATTTTAGTGTTCTTTTTGGTTATTTTAAGCATATGTTTGTTAGTTGTGGGTTATTCTTTTTTTGTTATTTTTTTATTGATTGATCATTTTCTTCTATAGGTCATTTTTCTTCATTCTTTGCATAACTAGTAACATTTGACTGGATGCCAGACATTAGGAATTTACCACACTGGGTGTTGGATATTTTTGTATAGCTATAAATATTCCCACGGTTTTTCCAGAACATATTTGAGTTACTTGAAAATAGCTTGACCCTTTGGGTTTTTGCTTTAATATTTAAATCGGAGCAGCTTATATCCTAGAGCTAATTGTTCCCCACTTCTGAGGCAAGGCCTTGTGGATACTTCACCCAGTGTCCTACTATGAGCTTTTCCAGTTCAGCTGGCCAGAACAGGCATAATTCTCAGCTTTGGGGGAATGCACCACAGACCCTCTAATCCTCTCCAGTCTTTCTCTTCTTGGCCTTGAGTAGCTTTTGCATAGGCACACCCCAGTAAGCTGCCCGATGACTTCTATGGAGAACCTGGACATTCCTTTGGAGTTCTCTCTCCTGCCTCTTCAGTACTCTGTCCTGCGAACTCTAATCACCTTGGTCTTCCTGGTGTCTTAGAGCTCTTTGTCTTCAATTTAGGGGGTGGTGCATTCTTGCCTGGGGCTCTCCACCCTACCTTGCACTGAGGCTTGGAAACTCTCAAAGACATAGCTGGGGTGATAACAAGGGTCACCTTTATTATCTGTCATATCTCTGGCATCACTGTCTTTTGCCTCTTGGTACTCGGTGTCTAAAGACTGTTCTCCATATATTTTGTCTTTGTTTGCATCTGAAGGGAAAGGGTAAGTAGACAATCTGTCGCTACGACTTGGCTGGAAACAATCAGAGACTCCACTACCACTGCTGAGTGGGTCCAAGGCACCTCATCACTAGACCAACTTTGACACCATTCCCAAGTAAAAAGAATCAGATGTGCCAGAGTCATTGCCTGTCCATCCAGGAAGGAGAAATGTAGCTACTTCCCAAGTGAAATACTGTGCATGGCTATTACCAAATCTGATTCTCTGAACAGCCAAATGAGAATCAGGCATTATTATCCCACTTGACAGATAGAGAGTCTGAGGCCCAAGGATGTATAATGACCTACCCATAGTGTCTAGACAGTGAATGACAGTCAGGACTATAACAGGCCTCCCACTCTCTGCTCCAGGACTGGTTTGCTGCTTTCTCTTTCCTGAATTTCAAGGCAACAGGCAGGGGGCTTAGCTTTTGTTCCTGATCTATAATGACACATTCATCTCTCCACTGGGAAGAGGATGAATAATCCAGTTCCCTGCTAGAAAACACAGGGGAAAGTGATGTCACAATAAAGGCCATTCTGGGTGGACTCCAGTGCTACCTGGATGGCAGGAGCATGAGGTACAATCCTGTGCTTTTGATGTTGCCATGGAGTGTGGGCCAAGTGTGAGTGTGTTTCCTTGGAAAATTTCAACAGTGACTCACTCTCATTTCTACCAGGATCAAATAAAAACAGGATAAGCCTGGGGGAATTAGTTAGGAGTGAAATCAGAGCACAAATAACAGCAATATTTGCTGCCCATCCAGAAGTGTTTTCTTAGAAGCTTGTAAAACAAAGCAATAGCAGTGACATTTGAAGAGAAATTGGCATTAGGAAGAGACATGCAGCTTTGCAATGAATTCTCTTTAGACGAAGGTTTCCTTTCCTCTGGCCAGGAGTTCTGACCACATGGAAAGGGAAGGAGGCTCTGGCCCCTTTGATGGCCTGTGATCTCAGAGCAGGTTGGAGAGGCAGAAGGAGCCGAGACTTTGGAATTTTAAAGGTCTGGGTTGGAAATGCACCTGTCTACTACCAAACCTTTGGTTTTTCCATCTGCATGATGAGCCCAGGGAAGCTGACCCTGTGAGATGGTTGTGATGAGCCAGCCTGGTGGGCAGTGCTCACACATCCTCACCATCATACGGGTGTCCTCAGAGACTGAGAACAAGGAACTAGGAAGGCGACTCGGGTAGCTCCAGTCAGGACCTCAGATGGTACTGAGACCTTCTGTGGCAGAAGAAGTTTGGGGAAAATGATGTCGAGGAAAGAAAGCATCAACTCCAATGAACAAAGTGGACCAGAGATGGCCACAGGACCTGCTCCACCCTGAGCCCTGCAGGGAGGACCCAATCTCTGTGGGCTTTGTGCAAATGGAGGAGAGAAAGTATATATGCAAGGCTAGGAACCTGCCAGCAGAACAAGAGAAGGGTGTGTGCGTGTATGCGGGGTGGGGGAGAGAGAGAGAGAGAGAGCACTGTTAGTGGCAGCTCCAGGTCTTTGCTTTCTCAGTAGCCATCACCCTTTGCTGGATTCTTCCTCTGAGGCATCTGATTCTTGTATCCCCCAGGGCCCTAACTAAGACAGAAACATACACGGAAGTACAGAAAAAGGAGACTGCAAGGAAAGACGCTAAAACCATCAGCATTCCTTTCTCTAAGAGGATGCTATGGTATTTTCTCCTATTCCCTCTCCATCACCCAGTTTTCTACAATAAGTATATGTTGAGACCATGACAAAACCAAAACAGGACCTACAGGCTAGGGCGGTTGCTGCTGGCTCTTTCCCATGTCCCTGTCGTACTCTCTCCCCACAAGTTTTGGAGGCATTGTGCCTATGGTGGTGTCATGTCTGCATAGCCCCTTACCCTTTCCTGGGGCCCCACTGGTAATTTTCCATTTCCTAAGGTGATCTTCTTTTTGTCACACCTGGGGCTCCTCATGGCACCTGCCCTCAGGAGAACCCATTCTGTGTGGGTTTTACTGACTCTGAGTTCCTCCAACCCAATTCTCCTGGCTGGAATAAAAGCAGAATATCCCTAGGCGATGGAAGACAGTATTTTTCAATGTTTAAATCCTGGGCCCTGTTATTAAGCTGATCCCAGTTCCAGGGTCTATTAGTTTCTAGCTGTACATTCTTGGGTAAGTTTCTTAACCATTCTGGGCTCTAGTTTTACTTTCTGTTAAATGGCTTCCAGTCCCTCCTACCCTATGAGATTTGAGGGGTATAGCTGAGACAATAGGTGCGTTGATCTAGGGAGGTTGTGGAGAAGACCTTCAAGGAATGATGATGATCCTTGAAATAATCATGATAATTCCTTGACAGTCTTCCTCAGAATGGTAACAGTGTCTTTTCCACTGCCGTGTCTTCTTGGAGAGGTGGGAGGCCTGGCTCCTAACTGAGCCTCTGCTTGTGGCTCACCCATGCCTTTCCTCCACGTGCCAGTAAGAAGAACCAGAAATGCCTTTAGGAAAGGAGGGAGGCGGAGTCTCCCGTGACACATACAGCAGGTGTCCCATGGTGGGGTTGGTCTTGGTGCTTGACCTCCAGGTTGGCCTGGCCACCCCAGGTGGAGCCCCTCCCAGCCAGGCTGCTCCCATCAAGACTTTGGAGACTCAGCTCAGTTCAGTCCAATGCATTCAACTCAACACATACTGGCAGAGCCCCTTGTATGGCTTCAGCATGGAGACAGGTGCTGGGCATGATGGAGTACGTCGCAGTCCCAGAGACAGAAACATAACAAGGGACAGATCTGGAAGTGCCATTCCTGTTGTCTTGACAGTGGGGCAGGAAGAGGTGACTTCCTAAACCTGGAACTGGAACATTCTGGTGATGCATCCCAGAAACTGCATGGAACAGTGAAGGATAGCTGTCTATCAGCCCACCTGACCAACACAATCTGATTTAAGTGGATCCCATCCAACTCACTGAGCTGATAGAATGCATGCCACATACATGGAGGGCAAGCACTGCTGATGTACTCTTCAATGAGCTTTGAGGACCGTGGTCCATAGCCCTAGACATGGAGTGGAAAGGAGGCACTTAAAAAAAGTGAGCTTCAAAAACATAAAAATCATAACAAAAGTCGCTTTTCCTAAAGGGAAATTTCATAGTTGAAGAGTTGTCCTCATGATCCCAGCAGGTGCTGGGAGCAGAAGCAGGGCCTAGCAGAGACCATCTGCGTAGGAGGTGTCACGGGAGCTGTCAAGGGAGGAGGAGACCCTGGCTGGAAAGAACAGACCACCCTCCCCTTCTTCCTGTGAGCCTGTCTGTTAGCTGTCATCATGAAATCATGAAATATATTTGCAAGTAGCTGCATTGTGCATGCCCTTAAAAATTGCACAATTAATACATGAATACACAAAAGTGTTTTTGTTATAAATATTTCAGGGATCCAGAAAAAGTAAAAAATCTTTCTGCACGCTCACCTCTGTTCCCTTCCCCTGAGCCAGCCAGTATGAGGTGCACCTCTCTGGAATTTTTCTCTTTGCTAATAAGCAGAAAGGTACATTTGTAAAAGTATAATATGTGGGCACTTTTAATACAAATGGGACTACATTGCATATGTTGTTCTGCAACTTGAATTTTTTTCACTTCAAGTAAGTCTTGGAAATTTTCCCCAAGGGACCTCCAACTCTTCCTTGCTTGGCTTAACTGTTGCAGAGGGATGGTGGAATGAATATGTATTTCGCTCCTTAATTTAATCATCCTATTGATGAACATTTAAATTGTTTCTAATTTTTTGCTTATACAAACAGTGCTACCACAAAGATCTTCACTCATTTTTCTTGGTGTACATGTGTACGGATATCTTGAGGGCAGATTCCAAGAAGTAGAAACAACTAGGTTGAAAGAAATGTGTGTTTTCATGTTTTCACTCTTAATGGATCTTGCCAACTCCCATTCCATTGTCCAGCACCAAAACTCTACTAGTTTACATTGCCCTTAACAGTGATCCCACCTACCCTTGTCAGGGTGGGTGGCTTCTTGGCTGGGGTTCAGTCTTCCTCTGCCTGTGCCTTCTGTGGCCCCCTCGCCTCTCCTATAGACCTGGATCTGACACCAACTTTCTTCCTTCTGTAACCCAAGTGCATCAAAGGCTCCACTTTCAGAACTCTTGTTGCTATCTTAACACATATAGCAAATAACCAGTCTGAAAGGATGACTCTTACTTCAGAATGAGTTTTCTTCCATAAGAGCACCTGTGGTAGGTGGACAGGAATCGCTTAGGTTGGCATGCATCCACTCATGGGTTTAGGAACTGTGCTGGCTGCTACAGAGCCACGGCCTTCAACAGGTATTTTTTAGCCGAAAGGAGAAAGACAAGCAAATAAGTGATATGATCAGGTACATTTATCTTAATAGGCTGTTGGCTCCTGTTAAAACCTTTTTCATGCAGAGAGAGAGAGAGAGAGAGAGAGAGAGAGAGAGAGAGAATATCTCAGAGCTAGAGGCACCTCAGGGATAGAGCAGTCTAACAGATCAGCACTGAGATTTGCTACCCTGCAGAGAATGACTACTGGGGCTGTCCAGCCTGTATGTCACAACATAAACAAATTCAGGGATTTCTCTGGTCTTGGCATCTGGGAAACAGTTGTTTTAAGCATGAAGGAGGACAGGAAAGAACAAGAAAATGATGTCTTTTTCAGGTTCTCTCTTCCCCTGCCCTTGCCAAGGGAGCATGCCATCCTAGAAGATGGTTCAATAGTCTTTCATTCATTCTTGCTGATACCACTAACAGATTTGTTTGTAATTTTTTAAACTTCCCCAGTTGGCAATAACAACAACAACAACAACAACAACAACAACAACAACAACAACAACAACAACAACAAAACCCCAAAAACCCCAAACACAAAAAAACAATGTTTAGCCTATGTATGGGAAATGTCCTTTACAGATTATCTTCTTCTTATGTGAAAAAAACAAAAAAGTCAGAAACCAAGGTCATACTGTTGAGAGTTCAGATAGGAAGCTGCTCATGAATCAAAAGATAACATGGTAGTGGGCACAGGACCCAACCAAGGGATGTTCTGATTTATTAACTCTTCTCTTGAATAAGATAAAGTAGGTGAATCAATAGACATGAGGTCCCTTCCTCCTGTCTGAGCCCAAGAAGGAAATCAGCCATTGAGAGATAAGCGACCAGCTCTTGGTGCTGGAGACAGAGTGGAGGGTACAGCAGGGCAAGTTCTGCCCCCATGGGTACCAGTGAGGGTGGGCACCACACAGGGCCTAGACTATGGCTGCTATGCCAGTCAATGCCATTTTTCGCTTATTTTTTTATGTACTCATTCAAATGACCTTCCTCCCCCATCTCTTTCTTTAGTTCCTAGTGTTAGTGTTTAAATTCAGTTACATCCTATCTGAAGGTTAAGTAGAACTTAAATGGACTGTGAGTTATTGCCGTTTGTCCCCCGAGACCATGCTGCGATATTCCACCCCTCCATCCTTCTCGGTCAGGATGACAAGAACTCAACTTTTTCCCTCAACAAGTGTATGGTGTATGAGGGGCATGTAGCAGATGGATATGGCTCTTAATCCATGGTTGATGATTGGTTGATTGGCTGCCTTTCCTGCTGGATGATAGGCTGTGAGAAGAACCAGGCCAGTCATCTCCATTGCTGTTCTTACTCCCTAACTCAGTGCCTATCATGTGCTAGATGTTCAATAATTGAGTCAGCAAGAAATGATCAAGGAATAGGGGGTGGGAAGAAGGCTGGAGGCTTGGGTGTGAGCACAGTGTGGGTCAGAGGGGATGTATGCTGGTAAGAGACACGGCATTGGGAAAAGGGACAGCTGGAGCCCAATGTGGAATTTAGACTTTATTGTATGGGTGGGAAAGACATTAATGGGGATCATGCATACATTTATTCATCCATCCCATCCAATACCAATTTTCAATCATCTTTATGTAAGACACCATGTAAAATGTTGAGATATAAATAACAGAAATAAGGTAGTGTCATATCCTCAAAGAGTTCCCAATCTGGTTATGAAGACAGATAAACAAACAAATGAGCATAATGTGTACACTTAAGGCAGAGATCCTGAAGAACACCCTGGGATGGCCTTCTGGAGGAAGAAAATTTGAGCTGATTCTTGCAGGAAGAACACATAGGAGGAGTTAGGTGATGAAAAGGCAGGAAGGACGTTGTTGGTGGAGGGAGGGAGGGAGGATTGGATGTGAGATATGCAAGCGTAATACCTGATATAATGTAGCTCTGTGGGAAGGCAGGGATGGGGTGGGTTGGTGTGGAGTGAGACACCACTGAAAAGGGGGCAGGAGCCAGACCAGGGAGGTCTGGTCTTATTTCCATCCTGGATTTGATGAGGGAAGGAGATGCTCAGAATGGTGCTTTTAAAGATATTAGGGGTAGGGATGTAGCTCAGTGGTAGAGCACCTGCCTACGATGTGTGAGGTTCTGGATTCAATTCCAGGTACTTCAAACAAACGAACAAATACAAAATGATTGTGTTGATGCAGAGAATGTACTGGAGAGGGTCAGGATGGTCAACAAGAAGACCAGCAAGACAGTTGCTATTCTTACCTAAGTAATCAATATGAAGACCTGAATTGAAGTAGCGCTTGGGGTGGGAGCTAGTGGCAGCTGGAATTTATGGGGCACTTATCTATGTCAAGAATGTTTGCCTGGGTATTACATTATATGAACTCAGTTGTCCTCCAGGTACCCTCTGAGGCAGAAACCATTCTTATCCAAATGTTACATGGGAAGAATAGGGCACAAGGTCCGACATTATTGAATGGAGATTTTTTTCTCAGGCCTTTTACAGGAGAAGGAAATCTAGACGAAGCACCAATTTTAGGGTGTAGATGTGGACTCAGGAGAAGAGAATGAGCTTAGTTGACACTATTAATTTGAGCTCCCTGTGAGACTCAAAGGAAATGTCCTTGGGACTCCAGGGGAGTTGTTGATTCCTTGGAACTCCCAGAGAGCTATGATGCCTGGGGACTCAGAACTGAGGGAGTTCAGCAGCACCTGAATTGTTAGGTCTGGAGCTCAAGAGATATGTCTGGTCTGAAGGCGGCAATCTGAGAATCATGGGAAAGGGTGAGCTCAGTTAAAGAGATGGTAGACTGAGGGAGGACACAAACAACATCCTGGAGTACCCAACACATAAGGGTGAACAGGGAAAGGATGGCTTAGAAAGGGGACTAAGGCCAAGAAGGCAGAGAGGTGAGAGGAAGACCAGACATCAGTGGTCAAGAGTGACTAAAGGAGGGCATGGTCAGCAGCCAATGTGGTTGAGGACCAAGGTAGGATAAAGATGGAGATGTATCCTTGTCAGCCAAGCTTGGGTTTAGCCATAAAGATTTTATGGGCAACCTTGATGAAGACAAGTTTTAGATGAAGGCTAGAAATGGGCTGGGAAGTGAAAGGGTGGTAAGGAAATCCACAGAAGTAAGTAGAGATCTCTTTGGAGACTGCGGAGAGGCAAGGTAGAGGAAGGTATTTTAGAGAATGACTTTATCTCCTTCTAGGATGCATATATTTTATAGGATTCACTTTTTGACTCTCTCAGCAGAGATGAGCACATCTAGCTCATCCTAACCAGTCAACAATTCTTTTCAGAACTCTTCTCTTCCTCCCTCACCCTTACTATTAACTCCACTTGAAAAAAAATACCACTCATATTGTGTAGGAAAGAACAGATGAAATCCCAACTCTTGCCAAAACTATCTGGAGATCTGAAGAAATTTCTCCTTTGGAGACTGAGTGGCAATAAGCAATTAAGGACTGAGCTAGTAGAGGCTTAATTGATTCTTTATTTTCAATCTGTTTGTAGGAAATAGTATACCCTGTGGATGTAAAGGGAGTGGCCATGCAGCAGAACATGACTTTGTGTCTCCAGCTTTGGCAGTTTGGAAGTTGCTGAAGGCATTTGCAATAAATTCTCTCCTTTGCCTTGGAAAAGAAAACAACAAAAAACAACTGGGCATGCCTCCATTGCTAATGGGGCCCATGAAACACAGATATTAAGGACTGTGGACTGGTTGTCAGATTGACAAATGAGCCTTCTCTTTGAAAAGCTCCCAGAAAGTTGAATTTGGAAGCTTGCGAGTATCTGTCATAAGAAGGTGGCAGGTGCCCCACCCAATAGCTGGGCCTTTTTATTTGGGGGTGGAGTAGGGAATATTGTTGCAGGCCATAGTGGGATTGCCTCTAAATATTGGACATGTGGCCCATCTATGCCAAAGGTAAAGGGTCAGTCTTGTGTAGGAGCCAACTGGGGTCAGAAATCCTGCCAAAGACCTAATGGGCTGATAGGACCTGAGCACTTGTATTTGCCTTTATTTATAGCTTCAAACAGGCTGGTCGGCAGCTGTTGGATGCAGGATGTGGTGTGACCATGGGCTCTCAGGGCACACTGAACACAACTCAAGTGAGTACCCATCATACAGTCCAGGGTGTGGAGTGGGAACCCTTCTCACTCCTGCTGGTTGCAAGCTAGTAGTAGAAGGGTGTCTTGGTGAGAAAGACATGCGTGTGAGCAGGGACTTTCAACCCTGGCTCCTCAAGGTGTTTCTGAGACCATAAACTATGAACCCAGGGCTATGTTTTCCAGGAAATTTTATGAATAGTGAAATCAACCACCCAGGATCTCCAGATTCATTCTCAAGCCTGTTAAGAAGTACAAGTAAAGGTGACTGAATGAATATTTGATGACAATATGGATAAGCATTTGGAAAACAAGAGTCACTACCCACCTCTTTGAGGAAGGGGTGGGAGGCTTTTGTTATCAAATCAAGACTGTGAGCCTTTCCAGGATTGGCAATCACTTTGGATTAGGTTCAAAGAGTTTGACTATTGATGTCAATGTTGCAGATAGTTTGGCGTGGTGGTCTTAACCACATGAATATGCAGACCTGTGCTTACACACATATGTTCAGTCATCACTGAGTTCTCCCTAAACTTCAGAGACCTGTGCAGGTTTTCTTATCTGTTCATCCACTTTCTTTTACATGGATGGCTTCTAGATATATATTTTCAGCCTTGACGCCTTTCATGAACCTTCAATTTGATTAGAATCTCTAACTTTGCAGCTAGAAATAAAGGTATCATGGTCTATCTCAACCTGCTTAGCCTCAGGTGGCAGAAGGGGTCCCAGGGTAGATTTTAATGGAAGTTTTGGAGAGGGGTGAAGGTGAGGGGAGCATTCTAGTACAGTATTTGTCCACTCATTCTTTCTTTCTTTTTTTTTAATTTTATTGAGTTTATTGGTACATTTTAGGGATACAGTACAGTTACATTCATTGTTGGGATCATGTACCTTTACATGGCAAGTCTTGATTCTCATTTTTTCCCCTTAGCTCTGCCCTCCCTTCACCCCCTCCTCCCCTCCCCATCTACAAACACTTTATTTTCATCTTTTCATTCTCTCACATTTTTTTCTTTTCCCTTTTTGTTCTTCCCCTACGCATCACACCTTCCCTACACCTTTAGCTCCTTTCTTCAAATTTCTAAATGTCAGTAATCTTATTAGAATCTTATGCATTGTTGCAGAATATTCACACCAGGGAAACTATTTGGTGTTTACACATGTGTGACTTATTTATTTCACTTAGGAGTATATCTTCAATATGTATCCATTTTCCTATGAATGAATCTATTCTCTCGCTCTTTACACTCATTCTCTCAATAGCACACACTTATTGAACTCATCCGTAAGGCAAGCCACTGGGGATTCAGAATCCAGAAGATACAATCCTATCCTTCAGGGAGCTCCCAGGCTCCAGGGAGCCTAGGGCTGACAGAGGGTACAGAAGGCAGCTCCAAAAGCTAGGCATCAGTAACAGTGATCTATAAGAGCAAGTAAGCCTACAAGAAGAAGTTGGTATGTTTTAGGAGTGTGATGGAAAATCCCCCAAACCTTACTTCTTTCTGCATACTTCAAGGCAGGGGCTAGCTCTTTCTTACCATAATACCCCAAGAGCTTCTGGTGCTCAGTGGATAAATATTTGCTGAAGGAATAAGTGAATATGTAAAGCATTTTAGGGCACATCTAACTGGATTTGGAGAGTAGCAGGAGGAAAAGACAGGGAAGATCTTCTTAGATGTTGTGATTGTTAAGCCATAACTGAAAGTACGAATGAATGGGTCTTTTCCAGGTAGGTAAAACAAGGGAAGAGTTGTGGGCGGAGGGCACAATGGATGCACGCATTAGAGAGCCTGGAGTGCTTGGTGGATAGTTTTCTATTGCTGGAATGTAGGGTCTGTGCTGTCAACCACCGGTAGATGATGACACTGGAGAGGTGAACAGGTCCTTGGGAACCATTCTGAGGTGTTTGGATTTGTGCAAGTTACAAGCAGTCCTAGAAGATAAAGTTTAAAGTTGGGCAGAGATGTGACCATTATATGGGTTGAAGAAGAGGCCATCAATGAAGGCTGGCCAGCACTTCTCCTCTAGAGTTTTAGGACTGCTACCTACCTCATCTCTTATTCCACACAGTCAGGAGCTTGAATTTCTACTCTGAGAGCTAGAGAGAGGTTTATCTCCCAATTGATCTTACCAGCATCCCATGTCAACTGGCATGATGTAGGGAATCAGCAGCTGGCAGAACAGACAGTGGGTACAAAACTGCCATGGCCAAACTTCCCGGAGATCCTTCTACCCTTGAGTGAACAGAGGCAAGGACTCCCTGGTGAGTGTTAGAGGCTTTTTAAAGTCACCTAATGAATCCTCTCAATCCACAGATGGGAAAACTGAAGCCCAGGGTGGGGTACCTGTCTAAAAGTCTCATGGTAGTCACGACTAGTACCTCTGGGCTCACAGGCTGGTTTGCTCTCCATAGCACTGGGTAGCCTTGTTTCTTTGAGGTTAGGGTAAGAGAAGAAAATGCGCAGATGCCAATCCCTTTCTGGGTTAGCTCCCAGCACTCTGTCCCTAGAGAGTCTGTCTTGAGTTTCAGCCATGCTGAAAGAACACAGGTACGGGGACCTGATAGATTTGGGCTTAGAGCCCAGCTTTGTTATTCTCCCAGCTGTGTGACTTTGAGCAAGTTATTTAACCATGCAGTTTTGTCATCTGCAAAGAGGAGATAATAATAGCCCTTGTGAAATTATGAAGGGGGATTAAATGAGATAGTGCACATCAGGTATCCTGCAGGTTAATGCCTGGTGGGTAGCCCATGCTCACTTAGTAATAACTATTGTTATTCTTGTATTCCTCTAGGCTTCTATTTCTGCTCCTGGTATACTAGCCCACTGCCTGTCTCTGGTGTGGAGGCTCTGGGATTGGGCAGGTGCCCAAGCATCTTGGCTGGCCAGGGGAGGATTTCTCAGGGTATCCCAGGAGCTAGGGAAATACCTTGGCTTATTTGGGTTTAAGGCAAATGCAGATTTAAAAAAAAAATCATGGATCTGGCTTACAGTCCAAGATTGTATTCTTTTTTGCATTATAAAATAAAAATTAAAATATCAAAAGATATGTGTGTGTGTGTGTGTGTGTGCGTGTGCGTGTGCGTGTGCGTGTGTAATTATACATGGTAGGAGGATTTTTGCCACACAAAAAGGACTTCCCTGTTCACAGCATGGTTTCTTTCACTCACCAGTTCCTCCCAGGCCTCTTACTCTGGAGTTAATTTTCCTAGCATGATTCACATCAATCTTCCAGGAAAGGGCCCTCTGCTCCCCACTGTCTTGTCACCCCTGGCCTTCTTGCAATGTTTCTTTGAGCTGTGCGCTGAGCCAGCAGAAACTTGGATTGAGAGCAATGCAGCTGCCATATTTCGCAGATATAGCAGAGACCATAGGCGGTACTGTGATTTTTTTGTACTCCCAAAAGGGGAAAACACCGTCCGTTGTAACTGTAAGATCCTATTGACTGTCAAATCCCGATTGCATAAATGTAAAAAACTGCACTTAGTAACCAATAACAATATTGTGTTTGAATACACCAGGGTTGGCTGAGTAGCCTACTACACAGCAGAAGGAGAACATATGGGGAGGTCAAGTCCCTGCCTTATACTTGGCTTGACATTATTTTTTCCCTCATTAAAGAAAACACTAGTCTGTAGGCTCTATGAGGGCAGAGACTGGGTCTGCTCGGGTTGCCACCCCCGCATAGTAGGATAATCACAAATATTTGCTGAATGAATAAATATAATAAAGGCACATTATCAAAGATGTGGAAAGCCCAGAAAAGAAAATGAATCATTCATAATTCCCTCACTGTGGGTATTTTGGCTTATTTCCTTCAAGCCTTATTTCCTATGAATATGCTCTTTTATATACATGTAAACATAATGTATTATTAGATTTAACTCTGGGATGTGTTTTGTATTTCCCTATTAATATGAATGAAATGATGAAATGATATGATGCGGAAAGGCTTTGAAGACTGCAAAATGTTTAACAAATATCTTATTATTAGTTATAAAAATCAGAGGAATACTGGTATGAATGAGGCTGATTTGCTGAGAATATATTTCAAAGGGAAGCGAAACTTCGCATGCTTAAGCTGGGAATATGCCGTTTCTTCATCCCACTCACCGCAGGGAGTCCCTCAGTTTGATATGCAGAAGACAAACAGAGACTCAAGTCTTCTTCAACATCATCAGTTCCAATTTCCTACTCAGCCCAGAAATTCCTTCCATATCACACATGGAGGGTAACAGAGATAAGCACATCTCTCAGGCCAATGAACAATAGCAGCTTCTCAGAGCTTCGTCCTCTCCCACCTCTATCAGGGGGAGGAAGAAGTCAGGCCTCAAATTTCAAAGAATGTTCATTTATTCTGCTGCTAACAGCAAGGTATAGACCAGAGGCATGTCACTGCCAGATAGTAGTGGTTGGTACATTCAACAAACCGGAGTCAGATTTACCTTGGACGACAAGTCAAAAACTTACTTATAGGTAGTTCAGGAATTCATGTGCACATCTATTATTATTATTATTATTATTGTTATTATTTCAGTACTGGGAATCGAACTCAGGACCTTGCAATTGCCAGGCAGGTGTGGTGCCACTGAGCTAAATCCCTGGCCCCTATGCGCACATTGATTGGTCTGAACTGAGCCTGGTTTTCTGGAGGGACACGAGCTTGCTCACATACCCCAAGAGAGTGCTGGCACAGGTCTCTACTTGACCAGACTGGCCAGGACCCTCTGAGCCTCTCCTCTACTGGCCCTCAACCTTGGCCTATGCAGACCCTAACAAACACTAACATAGCCATCCCCGAGGTGACTGCAGCCTCCTGAAAGCGCCTGCCTGAGAAACTAAAGGATGTGAAAGAATGTACCCTTTGCTCCAGTGAATACCCAAGGATAGTGTCCCTGCCCCCCAGCTTCAGTGAGAGCAAACCCAGAGGGTTTCATGTGGATCAATCCCTTACCTTTCCACCGTTTGTCATTTTTTGCTTCCAGGCCTCTACCCGATCTCTTCTCTCCTTCCTCCCCATTCTCTCCTTCTTCCTTTAAAACCCCTGGTCACCTCTGCCCAAATGCAAGTTGAGTTCTGTTCACACTGGACTTTCTTCACTATTGGGTTGGGATGTTACTGATGGGAATCGGCCCTGACTACTTTCCCTAGTGCCTGGCTTCTATCCCTGCCAGGACTCAGGAGCCCAATGAAGCTAACAGCTCAGGCTCCAAGCTAACCCAGGTTGCCTGTCTTTCTGAGTGCCTTTGTTGGGTGATCTATGTTCTCACTCTTCCTGGCACTCAAATTCTTGGTCTTAACCTTGCCCCTAAAGTCCTTCTTCCCCTCAGGGATGCACCATTTGGATCCCACCTTGTTCACTCATAGACACCCTCATTCACATCACCCACCTTGGTCTCTGGAGCCTGTGGGGGCCAGGCTGATCTCCTAGCAGCCTCTGTTCTTGTCTAAAAGCCTCCATCCCACCCCCAAGTGCTGTGGCGGAGGCTGAACTTGGTTTTTACCAACTGCCCCAGCTTGTGTGCGGGGCACAGTGATGCGGCCTTCACTATCAACACTTCTCCACAGATGCAAAAATAGAACTTGCTTAACAGATTCATGACCAATTTTTAATATACAATATTGTTTTAAAAATGGCTGAACAGCTGTGATTGGTACTCGATGGAAGGTGGTATTTGAGTCAAATTTTAAAAACAAGCTGATATCCTAAGTTATGTGTATCCCTAGTCCCTCCCTGCTTGGTCACCTTTCTCTCTGACTCTCCTTTGACCATACCTTGCCTTCCTCCTGCCTAGAACCTCCCCTAGAAAATTGTCTCCTGTAATCTGGTTGAGGGCTCTTTGGGTGTCCTCATCTCTGTAACTTTTATTCTAGGCAAATCAGATGTCAAAAATCCAGGAGATAAGAGAAAGGAATGGTTTCCACGTCTTTTTGCCATCCTGCTTTGAGACTCTCTCCCTATTGAGAGCTTATGAGTCTCGTTTTGGAGATGTAAAACCCACTGCTGACAGGAGGCGATGCCAGCCCTCCCTCCACAGACTGGCAGAGTCCACCTGGCTGCCTGGTTGGGCCCCTCCCTGGGCCACACCAAATGGCAGGTGGGAGTCCATGTACAACGAATGGTTCACTCCATTAGCTATGAAGGAGAGTGACATCTCCCTCCTTTTCCTTTTTTTGTAGGCTACTTTGAATTGCATTAACACAAGTAAGGAGATTGTGAAACCCTGTTCAGCAGTTTCCCTTAAAATCCATTGGTGATAGTTTCTCTTCTTTTACAATGAGACTACCACACTCACATAGGACGAATAGCAGTGACTGATATTCTAAATAGGCATCAATCATCTGGGTGGGGGAACCAAGATCTTTCAGGAAAGACCCCTGACCCACTTCTTACCAAAAATATTTGCTGGTTCCTTCTACGCTTGTTATGTGAGTTGCTTCCCAATTTGATCTCCATTTAATCAGTATTACTTGAACGACTATACTTGTCATAGTCTTATTGATTCATCAGAATTTTGTTGCCCCTCATGTCCACCTTGTGATTTCTCCTTGGACCAATACTATGTAAGCGACTGTACTTGCAATCTTACTAGTTGACTACAGCTTTGCCCCACCTTGAACCTACCCTACCTTGTGACTTTGTTCCATAAAACACCTTTGAGAAGCAGGATAGGTGGGTAACCCATTTTCCGGTCCCTCTTCTGTCTGTCTTAGACAGAAGCTTTTGTTTTCTCAAAATCCTCAACCAATTCAGTGAAAAAGGAAGTAAGCCGAGTTTTCTCTCATTCCCGATTTTAGGAACCAACAGGTGGTACCGGAGAATGGGGAAAGGAGGTTAATCAGCATCTTTCTCCAATTTCAGAGTAAAGATCTTTATAGAGCCTCCTGGTTTCCGGTGCAGCCTCCTGGGTGGATTCAGATTCAGAGATACAGATCTCATTTCTACGTCCTCCTCATGTTTCTGTAGGCTGAACCAGGCTGAGGACCACCATTCAGGGAAGCCCAGGGAACTTACCCTCTGCTCCTGTGTGGCCACAAAGGTCTGGAACCCTGGAGCCACCCCAAAGCCCAGCTCCTGGATGAAAGGTGGCTCAGACTGACTGTGGATCTGAACTTTCACTCCTGCTTCAAACGTCGTTTCCTCTGCAACAACAAGGATGGACAGAGCCATGGTTAATTACGACAGCTGCCCAAGGAATCCTGGGGTTGCAAAGCTCACGGGGATGCTAAAAAGGCCACGTCGGAGGCAGAATAATGGCTCCTACAGATATCCACCCTGACATCACTGGGAACTGCATGTGTGACTTTATCTGGCAAAAGAGATGCTGCAGACATCATTAAGTTACAGATCCTGAGATCTGGGACACACTACCCCGGATTGTGAAGATGGACCCAGTGCAGCCACAGAGATCCTCACAAGAGGCAAGCAGGAGTCTTGGCTTCAGAAGGTAAATGGTAAGATGCCATGCTGAGGGCTTTGAAGATGGAGGAAAAGCCATAAGCTAAGGGATGGAGGCGACTTCCAGAGCAGTGATGGCAAACCTTTCGGAGACCGGCACCCAAGATGCAACCCCAAACTCTCTTACTTACCATAAAGTGCCGACACGGCCGTGAAACCTGCTCATTGAGGTTTTACTTTAGAAAAAAAGACTCACACATTAACATCTTCTGTCTTAGAAGGAAAACAGGTAACCCTGGTGCCATAGTTCTGCCACCACTGTTCTAGAAGCTGGAAAAGGCAGGGGAGAAGAATTTCCCTATAGCCTCCCAAAGGAACACAGCCTTGCCAACAACTGTGATTTTATTGAGTCTAGCAAAACCCCTTTGACCACTGGAATTTTAAGATGATAAATGTGTGTTTTTTTCAGCCACTAACTATGGAGTCATCTATCATTGCAGCAACAGGGAATTAATTCAGTTCAGTTAGACCAACTCCTTGCCTCAGCTGCCAAATCTGTAGAATGGGATGATGGTGTAAAAGCCTTTACCCAGCTTGGTTCCTTTGTAGCCTCCTGGGTAGGCTCTTTGAAGCTATTTTGCTTTGTTCACCAACTGCTCTAGTGGGGCGTGAGCTAGAGGTGAGGATATCAGAAGGGAAACGTGATGATGCAGCAGTGGAAATGTGAGTACAGGGCTTTACTTGTACGCCAGGGTGTCCGCCCTTCTCTCGCAGCTAGGGACACAGATGACTGCCGAAGGAGCACTCTCTTCTCCCTCCTGGTTTTTAACTTGGACAGGAGAAATGGCCCTTGGCAGTGGGAGGTGGCAGGGGTGGCAGAGCCTGTCTCACCCTATACATGACGCTCTCGACTGGTGGAGAAGGCACGTAGGTGGCTGCATCGCCTTTATCGGAGCCCTTCTCTGTCTCTTTCTGTCCAAACAGCCTGCAGAATGAGCTTCCCAAATGTAACCCGCGTAGATGTCTCCCTCGTTTATAAGCAGCCCAGTTCCAAGCCTTGTTCTGGGCCGCACTCTGCTTCAGGGCACGTGTGCACACACCTTCCAGGGCTGCCTGCTTGGTCATTACTGGTCATTGCTGTGTGCACAAATAGATGTATCTCTTTCTGCCTGAAATATCCTTCTGTACTGCTCACTTAGCCATGGCTGTGAAGATTCAGTCCTCCAGCCCCACCCGAAGCAACCCCTCTTTTTCTAGTGTAGCTTCCTCATCCTCCTGCTAGAGCTCCTGCCACACCCGGTGACCAACCTGTACGTCACTGCCTTCTCCACCAGGCGCGGCACACTGCAGCTGAGTGCTGGCTTTTGTCTCTGGATCTTGGGCACTCTGCACAAGGCCAACACCTACCGAATGAAAGACTGGGAGATTCAACCTCATTCACTTATGAATGGGAAGGGCCAGTCTGGGTTCTACATCAACAAATATTCTAAAAGAAGAGGACGAGGAGCCGGTGGGAAGTAAGGAAGGAGGGAAGATGAAGCAGGAACCTAGGGAGGGAGAGCGGATGTGTCAGTATTGTGACCATGGCTTGGGGAAGGTTTGGGAGCACGTAGAAGGAAGGGCTGGGGCAAGCCACGGGATTGGGCAAGACCCACAGAAAGCATGGGAGCTCCTGAGCAAGGTAGGCATGGGGGCCACTTCAGAGTTGGGAAAATTCCAAGGCTGCAGTGTACGGAAAGAAAGCCCCAGCAGGTGGCTGGGGTCGAGCTTTCATAATTCAGACAAGGAGTCCAGTGGCTGACACGGGGTTTCAGGGAGACTCTGGGCTAGAATATGGCTTCACCGAATAGAACCGTATCTCAGACAACCCACGAACACATCCACCTTCTTATCAACAGTCACTTGTGATTTCTTTACCCAGACCACCCCACCCAAATTGCTATGCACGCGTCCCTGCATGCCTGTGGTTTTGTGTCACTCCTTCCCATATGGTGAATAAGTTCACCCGCAGATGGTGAATTCCTCCAGAGAGGATGGCACACGTCACTCGGTGCATTGCCCCATGCCTAGCTCAGGGCTGGCCCATGGCAGTGGGGGAGGGATGCTGTGATGGACTTCAGATCAGGGAAGAGCACTTCCAGAGAGGCAGGACTAGGTGGTAGAAAGGGGCTGAGTCGCCAGCTTTCAGTGGCTACATTTTCTTAAGTCTGTCTGAGACGGAATGAGGAGCCCAAAGAAGAGGCTTGACTGGGAAAAGGAGCACGGAGTGATGTGGAGATTACAGGATGCCCATGCTGGCAAGAACAGAAAGTCTGTCTGTGAGCCAAGGGAGGGACTGGGAGAGGTGCCAAAATGTGTTTTCCAGACCATGTGAAACTGTGATACAACTGAGGTTGGGAAACCGCATAGCTAGTAAGACAGGCTCAGAGGAGTGGACCTGTAGCTTAGAGGAAGAAATGAGAATCGAAGCCTTTCTGTCAGAGATTCTGGGAGTAATGGGCAAAACAGACAGCCAAGTGCCCCTGTGCCAGTGAAAACCGCCCAAGGCTAATCAGACCAGGTTAGGGGTTTGCAAGAAGCACTAGTTTATTCCAGAAGCAGTGGTAGCTGCGGCAGAGAGTAAAAACCCTAAAATAACCTTATTTCTTTACAAACACACTACTATTGGATGAAGGGAGTGAAAACTGATGGATAAGTTTTCTGTTCTTTTTAGACCAGCACTGCCCAAGGGAAGTTTCTGCAAAGGAGGAAATGCCCTGTAACCTGTGCTGTCCTACGAGGGAGCCACGGGCTACGCAATGTGGCTAGTACCACTGAGGAACTAGGTTTTCATGCTAATTGATCAAAGCAAACTGACACAGCCACACAAGGACAGTGCAGTTCTAGAACATGGCTGTGCTGAGCAGACCCCAGGCCTCTCAGAGCTGTGGGGGTGAAGAGGCTGCCACTATCCCGCTTTGCTAAGCAGGTGTTCCTGCAGTTCCTTGTCCAGAGGCCCTGGGTGACTTGGAAGAGGACTGGTCACACAAATGTATTTGTTTATGGTTAGGCCACGGCTGCAGCCCCGGATCCCTGGGGCCCTGATTTTCCCAAGCCACATATTACCACTTGCTCAGAGAGTTTGCTTCTATTCCTTGCTAGCGTCCCTCTGGGGCTTGGTCTCTTAGGTTGGTCATGACAGCAGCCCCCTCCAGCCTCTGCCCTCGTGCCTACCCTAGTCTCCTCCACCTCCTGGACATGGCACATTATTGATAGCTGAGTTACCAAGCACAGACCATTAGAGCCAAAGGCAATCTCAGAAATTGTCAAACTAGAGTGAATATTAAAATCTCCCAGAGAACTCAGGGTCCACTCCTAGAAATTCTAATTGAGTCTGTCTGGGGGAAGCCCAGGAATCTGCAGTTCAGGAATTCTGATATGGGTGATCTGAGGCCAACCACATTTGGGTATAGTGATCTAGTCCAGACAAGGGAAATGACTTGCTCAAGGTCACACAGTGAATCAAGGGCAGAGCATTATTTCTACCTCACTAGGCATGTGGCTTAGACTGGGCTTATAGGTCTGGGGTTCTTGGGGAATGAAGAAAGGGAATATCATTTTCAAGGTCATGTCCCCCAAAACCTGTATTACAGAGCATAGATCCTTAATAAATCCTGAATGAAGTAAATGAGCACAGGTGTGTCCTCTTTACACATCCACTTTCCCCTGCCCTCCAACCTGCTCTGTATCTGCCTAGGCTCTGGTGGACCCGGGGAAACATCAGGCCTCCCAAGGTCTCGCCTGCTGAGATATAGGTGTGGGTGCACACATAATGGCAGCAGCAAGGACAGCATTGCCAATACTGGGGTCACCCATACAATGTGCGGTTCTTAGGGCAAGATGAAAGCATGACCCCATGTTAAAAATACGGTTAAACATGGGTTGTTAAAAATCTACTTAGAAAAATTATTTTTCAACATAAAAGGATTTCCAGGTGGTAAATGAAGAGCAGGTGGCACTTTGAGTGTGGGGCCCCCTGTGTCTACCCTGATGGCCCACAGTGGTGCTAGACAGATTATGCATATCCTCATGTGGGCACATCGTCAAATGCTGCACTGAGTTCCTTCAGAGTTCAGGGAATGAGAGACAGAGAGACAGAGAGAGAGAGAGAGAGAGAGAGAGAGAGGAACAGAAAGCTACCATATACCTGCTACATATCCAGTGTTAGAAGCTCTTGTTAATTGGAGTAAAGCTAAAATCCAGACAGCTTAACATGAAAGATCATGCTGAATCAAGAGGAGCATGGTTTGGCGGAGGTCCATCTGCAGACGCCAGACTGTCCCCACACGGGCACAAGGTGAGGTCTACCTGGGGGTATGTTCTTGGCACGTGGTGAAAGGATTTGGGAGCAGTGCAATAGAAGTGATGGACTGAATGCATAATGGGACCAGGAAAGAACATGGCAATAAAAGAAGCTTAAATCTTTAATCTTTGCAAATTACAGGAAACTTGCCAAGGAAATAAGCATTGGCGAGAAGGAGCAGGCAAAGCTTCTCTGAAAAGCTGGAGGAATTTTCTAGGCTCAGGCAAGGGATGTATTGATACAAAGCAACATTGTTTTGAAGAAGGCTGACTTTATTACAGTGGCTAGGTGAAGGCCCTAACTCCACAGACAGCCTGAGGGGAGGGGAGAGGGAGACAGCTCAAGAGCGGACTTCTTGTGGTGCTGGAGGGCACCACACAGGTTGGCCACTACACATACCTCTTTCTGGTGCTTTCCTGCTCTGCTTTCTACCCTGGTGTCCAAACTGCAGGGACTGTGTGGACCGACTCCCTTGCTATTTAGCTTCTAGTTGCGGCCAACAATCTGTTTATCAATATCTACCTTTTGGGTCTCAATGCTCCCTGTGGTCAGGAAGAGAGGTCTGGTGTGTTTCAGATGTGTGTGGGGAGGCTGGGCCCAACAGCCACCTAGACCGCTCACATCTCATGGTAGTGTTTCTGGCTGCTGCTGCTGTTATGTAGCTGCTGTGGCCCTTTTCACTTCCTTGGGGATCGAACAGTGTGTGTGAACATGCGAACATGTGTGTGAGAGGGAGAGAAAAAGAGAGAGAAACTATCTCTGAAGTATGAGGACATGGCTCTTATTCCTTCTTATCTCCCTAAAGTATTTCCTGAGATGCTGCTTTGGAGTTCATAGGCATAGAAAGCAAGCCCTGCCCATCGTGAGGACCAGACACAGGGCCGGGTCCACCCTTACACCCTCATTCCCTGGCTAGCATTGTAGGAAATGCCTGCTGTGGGTTTGTCCACAGGTCACGAGCCAGGGGTCCCACAGCAAACCAAGCCAATTCTCTGTCTTCCTGGAGCTCATGTCCTGGTTGGGGATGCAGGAGACACACAGAGACAATGTGTAATATCAGGACAGCGTGGCATGTGCTAGGAGCTGTGGAGCAGGGGAAGGCAGGAGAATGCAGCTCTCTTGGATGGTGTCAGGAAGGTCTTTGTAGGTGCTGGCATTGCTAAATCTGAGTTGATGGTAAACCTGAGGGAAGTGAGCAGATGAGCCCTGGGAAGCGCCATGGGAAAGCATTCCAGGTTGTGGGAGTTGGTGAGGAACAGCATATGCAAAGGCCCTGGAGCTGGTATGCACTTGCCCTATTTCAAGAACAACAAGGAGACCAGAGTGGCATGACTGTTGTCAGAGGTTGGATGATAATTTCATTTACTCCTTACAGTAAAGGGAATCACCTTCGTTTTACAGATGGATAAACAGAGATTCAGAGAGGTTAACTTTCTCTAGCTATACAAAGAGAGTCCAGAATCAATTCCTTTTTGTGCATTGGGCTCTGAGGTGGTCCAGGCTCTTCACATTCCTATATATGGACTTGTTCATATACAGTGTGCCTTTCCAGTGTCACTGGTCACATTCTGCATTGGGTTGCAGTTCTTTGGCCAGGAACTCGAGTCGCTGAGCTTTGGAAAAGGCAACCCAGCCTGGAAGATATATCAAAGAACGGGAGGCTTTGGACCTTCACAGACTTCATGTTCTTGGACCCCCCCAGGCATTCTGAGATATATCTATATTTTGTTTTTCATGTTATGCTCATTTTACAGATGAAGGAGTCAGAGCACAATACAACTAAAGGACAAGTCCAGGGTCTACGATTCATGGCTGCAGAGAATTGGAGGGCTAGGAGACCCCTTGATTATTCTAGAGTTCAGTCAGTGTTTCATCTTTCAGGTGATAAGATGGAGGCCCACAGAGAAGACTGGCCAGTGATAACAGGGCAAGTGGCATCCATTAGAGCCCAGGCTCTAGGTATCGACTCCTTACCCTCCTCTGCCCTTTGTCAGTTGGCCAAAAGACTCAGTGGTGCCAGATGACAAGCCCATCAGTACCAGACTGGACAGGGATGGGGTGCAGGGAAGAATAATTTATAGTGGGATCAACAGCTTTTGCTCTTTCATCTCTGAATTCAGGCGAAAAGGTCACTGAACATGAGACAGTGACTGTGATGTGCATAAGGGTCCCTGCCCAGATTAAAAAAAAGCCTACAGCATGCTCTTTGAGGTCAGCCACGTGTTCTATCTCGGTCCCTGCTTCTGCTTCCACCAGAGAACTTCAAGTGATCAAAGAGACCCCAGGGAAGCAGAGAGGTGCATCCAAAACAACACAACACAAAACATGGGGCTTTGATTCTCAGCCACACTATGTATTGCTCTGTGAACTCAGAAAGTTATTTTGCTTCATTGAGTCTTAGTTTCCTTTTTGATAAAATGAAGTGGGGGCTGATCTCAGGCTACTTTTAGCACTAAATTTCTATGAGCTGGGGACCATATGTAAGTCTCTTAACCTTACTGTATCTCATTTTAAAACATAGATTAAAGAAAAATAGAGGTGGCTGTTCAGAACTCACAGCAAGTCAGAGAGGCTTTTTCTAAACACAGCACAAAGAATCCATGAATTGCTGCTATCTCAAAATTGGACAGTATATGTATCATGGCAGGCGGCCTCCGTAAGACAGCACTCTTAGGTAAGAAACACTGAAACCACCACAGAGACAGGCAAGTTCATGTCTGACTGCTCACAGGTGACATTAGGAGGTTAGGCAAGCTTTTGGAGGAAGAAAAATCAACACTGTGTCTCCTTGCCAAGTGGCCTGCAGTTATGTCTGCTCTGGGACAACAGTGTGGTGTAGCACAGTGTTCTCCACCATGCTCCAGGAGATGCTACCGTGGCCACAAGAGTTTGGGGAAGGCCACAAACTCCAGCTCCTGCTACAGAGCCACAGAGCACCCTGGAACATCCTGATGCAAAAACACATTCTATGTCATTGAATGGAGTATTACCCAAGGCATTTATTTATCTTTTTTTTTTTTTCATTTGTGAGGTGAATAGGACCAAGCTGGATGAAATCAGAAGATGTGGATTCAAAACCCAGTTCCAAAACTTCTTCACCATGAGATCATGGGAGAGTCATTCAATATTTCAGAGACCTGCATCTATTAAATGTGTTAACTTGTTAAAGAATTAGGACTTCCTTGGGCAAGTCACAGGAATGTATGAGGGTCAGAGGGCAGAAGGCAACTGAAGCATGTTCTATAAGTAGGGCCAGGTCCCCATATCGTGAAAGGAGATAGTATTGTTAGGTCTTGGGTATGCTAAAAAGAATATTCATAAAACACATACTGGTGAAGGCACTGTGTATGAAGTTGGGTCTGATTTTGTTACAAAAAGATCTACCTCAGGGATTATTTACGTGATGTGTTTCCTGATTGCATTAAGGTTCAGAGACTTTAATTTACTTGATAAGAAGGCTAATGATTCTGAGTGGATAACCAGCATTTGGATATACCACCCTTGAAAAGCCATCAGGGAGGGCCAGGTCTCTGATATTACAGGGCAAGTCAGTGGATGATTAAGATTCTATTTATAAAAATTTTGTTTATGTATACTGATGGGGAAGATTGGTACAACCAGACTGCTGAACAGATCATGTAGTAGAGATGTGATGATGGAATACAAAATCCATCCAAAGCATTACTGGATTCATCACAGCTTTTTGATATGGGATATTTTCTCAGTCAGTGAATATGCAAACCATCGTAGCTGTTATGCAGGATGTCTGAGAAAGATTTTGATATTAAGCAGACATCCTCTGCTTTCCAAATGGTGGGCAGGCAGTGGCTGGATCAGAGCTTACTGTACCCAGATGTGCACACGATTCTCCTGGGGAGCCTATGGGCACAGATTCAGAGCAGAGCCTGAGATTGTGTGTCTCTAAAAAGCTCACAGGTGAGGCTGATGCTCCTGGTCAGAGGGCCACACTCTGAGCAGCAGGACTTAGATGGACATATATGCTTTAGCAAAACACACCAGACCCTTGCTGATCTGGCTTTGACTGAGCTGGCCCCATAGCAGTCATTAGCATCCTGAGCCATTCTTAGCCTTTTTCCTCATTCCCTTTCCTCTGCTTGGGATCTCAGGGCCCCATGACCCCACATCCTCTTGTAACTGCCACATAACACCTAGCAACCTGGCCAACAGTGCTGAGGCTGGGTATCTCTCCGGAGCTGCCTTAAGATACGCTTTTCCTCCCTTCCAGCACCAACTCTTCCCTCTTTAACTCCCCATCTATCTTCTATAGTGCTTAATGACATTTAATTTACAAGTTCCTCAACCAGACTGCAAATGCCTGGTCCTCTAAGGAGTAGTTCATGTGAAAACTGTTGAATAAAGCAATTTCCATGTACCATATGAAGGCATATAGTATTCTCTAGTAGTTCCTAGGATGTGAACTCTTGAAAAATGTGGACAAATCATTGTGTTATTGGAGTGGCTGGCACATAGTAGGTGTTCAGTGGAGCTTTATGAAACAGAAATGTGGGCTCTTTGGATCACTGCCTGGCTGGCTGGAGGTTTTAACAAGACCTCATATATTTTCTGCACAGCACTTAGTATGTGCATTAAGTCTTCCCGAAATGATGAAAGTCAGGTTGCTTCTGGCTGCTTAATGGATGCCTGCCTCCAATGGCGCTTCTGATTTATAGCACCATTTTTCTCGATCCTCAGGCACTTGTGGAGCCCGCCCCCCAATCATCCAGCACAAAGGCCCACTCTGAGAGCCAGCATTGTGTCTCAGCTAGTGGCTGCATGTCTTGTTCCCTGGACCCTCAGAATTCAGGCCAGAGACTCAACCTGTCATTCTTTGGAGGCCCTTAGGACCTGGCACCAGTATTTGCTGGGAGCACAGATATTGGAGAAACCATAGCAACCATTAGCATCCACTCTTGCCTTGACTCATTTGCAATGGAGGAATAGGAAATGTTATCCTCGATAGCTGCTCAGGCCTTCCAGCTATGTTGAAAATTTATGATTATTTTTAATTTAACTTTTATTTTTATCAAAGCAATCTATGTACATAATTTAAAAAGCCAAATGGTACTGCAAGGCTTCTAATGAAAACCATCAGTTTCCTGCTCCACCTCGCCTTACCCCAGAGTCTCACTCCTCAGAGGCAATGGCTCTCAGCTGGTATTTGCATTCATATTTCCATGGCATCAATGGCTTGGCAGCTATTTCTTGGTTGTAAAACATTTTAGATAGTAGCTGCTGAATTCCTATCATGGGAGATGACGGGGCAGGCTTCCTTTGTGGAAGTGTCTCACCCTATTTCCCTTCCTTTCGCCCTCCAAATACGGGTAAATGACATTTTGGTTCATTTGGTGCCTAGTGTCTACATAGCTATGAGTGGGTAAATATTATCCACAGCCTAGCCTTATAACATATGAAGGCTTTGATCTCTTTCTTGTAAAACTGTTCTTCTGCTTTTTTTCTTTACCTTTAGTTTGCCGGTTTTCTTGGCTTGCTAGGTCCCTATCACTGGAAAGCCCAGATTCTATTATCAGCGTTGTGAAATGCTTCTCACTGCAGTGGCCGGATGCACAGGTGTTGTCCCTTCTGGGATTGACAGCTGCCTGCTCCAGTTGGGACCGACTGTCACCTAGGTCCCCTCCCTGTCCTCTTCATCTGCCCCTGGAATCCTCTTGGCCTAGATCCCCCGCTTCCAGAATCTTCTATGATCTTCTTTTTCATTTTAATTGCTCATGCTCCAGTAATGGCTGCAAAAATTCTGTCTGGGAGACACATTTTTGTTTTTGGAATTGAAATTCTATGCTCACACTTCATTTGTAGTTTTATGAGTACAGAATTCTATCTTAGAAATGAAAGACTACCTCCCCCTGCTGAAATACGAAGGCATTGTGCCATTGTATTCTGGCTTTGACTGTTTCTGCTGAGATTTCCCAGGCCATTCTGATTCTGGATCTCAGATAAGTGACTTTCACTTTTCTCTCCAGAAGCTTTTAAGAATTTCTATTTATTTCTGTTAGCCTGAATTTCACAAGGATGTGTCTTGGTCTGCTTCATTTGTCATTCTTGCAGATAAGATTTGGTGAACTCTTTCCATTTGGAAGGCCACGTAGTTCTTTGATAATGTATTCTTTTCCATTCTCTTTTGTTTTCTACTAGGAGGATGTTGGATTTTCTAGATTGGTCCTCTCATTTTCATATTGTTTTCCCTTTCCATTTTTCCATCTGTTTTCCTTTTTGTTTTACCTTTTGGGAGAGCTTCTCAATTCTAATCCTTCTACAAATTGTTTTCTAATATCTGCAGTCATATCTTTCATTTACATTTTTCCTGCATCTCTGAATATTCCTTTTTACCAGAGTCCTGTGCTTATATTTATGGATGCAGTATTATCTCTTATCTCTCTTGATAATTTAATTAAATCATTTGGAGGTTTCCTTCTCCTTCTGACACTATTTTTCATTTATTATGCCCTATTTATTGCTTAATACTCTCAAGGCACTTTTCAAAGCACTTCATAAAAAATAACTCACTTCAGTTCACCTAACAATACCGTAGAGCAGATACTAGTATTATGTCCACTTTACAGGTAGTAAAACTGAGGCCCTAAAGGTTAAGTACATTTCTCAAGGTCATGCAGCTGGTAAGTGGTACAGTTGGGACCTGAACCTAGGCATCTGCATTCTACAGTTGATTCTGTTAACAGTGATTTGTATCTCACAAAGTTTTGTTTTTTGTTTGGTTTTAATTTCTTTCCTTTTAGTGACTTTCTGCAAATGCTTGGCTCTGTAGCTACCCATTCATGGTTAAGAGGTACTGAAAGGCTGCAGAGCCCTTCCTTGTGTGGATTTCTCAGGGACTTGTCACACTGTGGGTGACTTAACTTGAGTGTTTATTCTGAGGCCTCCTGTCATTATCTGTGGGTTTTCTCTCTTGAACTTGTCAGTTTTTCTTGGAAGGGAGCCCCCAAACTTCTGCTTGGGATGTGTGGGGTAGAGAAGACCAGTTGAGGTTCTTTCTGCTTAAGAATCAGGATTTCACCCCATCTTCTTATTTTCTGTTTAGCTCTTTCCCTGTGCCCTCTGCTGGGCCTGATCTCCCCAGGTCCAAAGCCCGGCTCTTTTAATACCTACTTTCTGCTGGGCCAGGAGAGACTTTCTGGCTGCTTTGGGCCATGGGAGAATTTGCAGGGGTCCCAATGGCTCCTTTTCCAGACTTCACATCAATTCTTCCAGTTTCAGTGCCATCTCTCACCCTGGTCTTCAGCAGTTTCTGGGGCCTCCAGCTCCTGATGATTCCCAGACTTCCATGGTGAGAACGGTGGCCTCTTTTAGTGTTTTCAGTACAGGTCTTTATTTTTCGTCCCTGCCAATTCTCCCAACCACTCAACCATATGCTTTCTAGTTTCCAAAAACTTGCTGACATCTACTATCATTGTCCTAGTGGGTTTCTACTAAAATAAAAACCCTCGATTGCCCCTTTGGTGGGGCTGAGGGAGGGAGCCTCCCATAAATGCAAATGATCAACCCACCATGTTTGATCAGAAGTCTAGATAGTGAGCTCCCTTGAGTCTCAGGGCCACTGCAGACACACCTCAAGCTACCCTCACCATCTCAGAAGTAGCAAGAGGGACGATTAGAGCTGGTCTCTGGCAGTTACCCAGCCACAGACCCAATCAACATTTCTCATCCTTGTACTATCCACCTCCTACTCAGTGGTTTTCAAACTGGGCTCCAAGGCCCCCCCAGGGATGCCCAAAGTTGGCCATAGGAAGTAAAGGGCAAAGCAAACAGGAGTCCCAATCTTCCAGTTGAACAGAGCAGCTCTGCTTTCGCCTGTTTTATATGTGGGGACTGTGCTACAGCTTCCATTCAGTACAACAATTTTGCTTTCTAAAAAAGCAAAGAGGAACAAATAGGAAAGGAAGGAGAGCTGCATCAGACCTATCATTATGTGCCATTCTCTCTCCAAAGATGTTGCCTGCACCATTTTTCCTGGGCTATTTTCATGGCAGTGCTTTTACAATCACAATTTGAACATTAAAGGAATTTAGTGGAGGGAGCTCTGCTTTTGGGTTCCAATGTAGGTTTAAAGCTCGATTCAGCTACTTAACTAGGTGTTAACTTGGGAAGGCTAACTCAACTTATCTGGGTAGTTGTTTTTTTTTTTAAATCTTTCATTGGGGATGATGCTACCTTGTTAGCAGGGGAACTGGGAAGAGTCATGGGATGGCATGTGTGCAGCACGTAATAGCTACTCATTGATGTTAGTTCCCCCCTCACCCTGGCTCTGGCAGTGTGTACAGTTCCAGAAAATTTTTTCCCTCTCCATAAATACTTATTGCTCTGTGGGAAGTAGTCCAAGGTCCTTGACCACTTGGAGCTTATGTTTTAGTGAGAAGGGACAGAGAACAGAAAATAAGTAAACCACGCAGAATACCTTAAGGTAATAACTGTCACGGAAAGGAGAAGAGAAGCAGATAAGGAGGGGTAAGGAACTAGGGTGGTGGGGCGGTCACAGTTTTACACAGGGCAGTTCGAGGAGACCTCATCCACAATGTGATGTTGGAGTGAAGACTGGACAGGGAAGGCACTTAGCTACTTGGATATCTCAGCAAGGGTCTCTAAGCAAAAAGAAAAGCAAAGGCAGACGCCCTAGAAGAAGAGAGCCCTCAAGAACTGAAGCGGCACCAGGAAAGCCCTATGGTCAGAGCCAGGTTAACGACAGGGATGGTAGGAGGTGACAGAGACCTTGAGGGTAATGGAGACAGATCTTTACTTCCACTGAAGCAAAGATTTAAAAAAATAATTTATTTGCTCAAAATGTATCGAACACTACATTCATGTATACCTAACTCTAGGATTTGGCAAAAGTAAGGGGACTCACATTTGATTTAAAAAAGTACATTTTGCATGGAAATGAATGATAGGGGGAGAAGGGAAAGGGAGGGCCCTACTCATGGTCTTTCCAAGGTCTGGATGTATCCATTTAGAATTAGAGTTTGTTAAAGTCTCAGCACTCTGGGAGAGGGAAGTAGTAGGATGTCGAGTTTCAGTTCACTCGGGGCATTTGCTGAGACCCTGTGTCAAAATAAAGTTGAACAGAGCTGGAGATATAGCTTGTGTGAAGGCCTTGGGTTCAATCCTTAGTACCGGGGGAAAATAAAACAGCTCAGCATCTGTTGGGAGTTGTGTGTGTGTAAGTATGCACAAAGCCTGTCTCTAGTGACAGAGAATGAAGGCGGTTGGGTCGGTTATGGCAAGAGAGCCCAGGGCACAGGTGCCTTGGTTCCCCTGGTTCCAGTCATCTCTGGGCTGCATCCCACCCGCTTCTGTGGCTGGTTGCTGAAGCCTCCCTTGGCTTCCAAGGGCAAAACAATCCTTTTCATGCCTAAGCTTGTTTGATTCAGGTTCCTCTCATGTGCAACCCAGATAACCCACTGCCTATTCCTTTTATCTTTGAAGTTACTCAGAGGTATCTGTACAGAGTTTCATTTTTAACAACCTCCCACCTGTCTTCAATTTAATTTCCTTTGGAAAACTCTGGCCATGAAATCTATACTTCTGTGGGCTAGCACAGCTTTTCTGAAAGTGTATTTTGTGAGCTCTTCCATGGAAAAGGTTTCCATGACCAAGTGCATTTGGAAAATAAATGCTGCGTGCAATATTTCTATCTTGGAGATTCATAATGTAGCATATTAAAGAACTCCTGCAATGAATAAATGTGGGTAATGCTGTTTAACCAGGGTTTTAGTTTCTTTTGGACCCCAGATCCTTTTTATTCATGTAACATGTACTATTCCAAACTCCTGCTTCTCCACAGGGTCCCTTTTGGGCAGGCTGAGAAAATAAGCCCATTGCTTTTAAAAATGGCATTGCTATTGGGTGCCCTGCACAGATATGTTTGAGCAATGGGGTCCCCTGATGGGGGCATTATCAGCCTGGAGGAGGGGATATGAGAATTTTCATAAAGTTGCCTCCTACTCATTCGGTATGCTTTTTTTATTTTAACTTGCTCATTGGTGCCTTATCATTGACAGTGACTTTTCAGACCATTGCCACCTTCCTCAAAGGTCCTGCTCGCTTACTACTGGAATTATACCTAGTGGAGTGGGTCCCACACTGTGCCTTAACCCTCTGAAAGGTGAATCTATCCACAATTCAAGGCTGCACTAGAAGCTCTCTTTGAGCACAGCAGGGGCATCCAGACAATTAGATGGCTCCCGACCCCTGTGGCAGGTGTGGGATATTTGGAATCTCCTCTGCCTCTGGGGTTTTTGGACTACCTTTCTACCCCCTGGATGTCATCTTCACCTTCCCTTGCGCACAGTTTGCCGAGAGCTCTCATCGGACCCTTTCAGCCGTCCTGTTTTGTTTGTTTAATTCATCTGCACTTACTAGATGAGGAAATTGATGTTCATATATTTGTTCTTAGTCACATAGGTGTGAAAAGAAGAGCTGGGTTTGCTTTTGTGTCTGCCTGATCCTGTTATGCCATTTTCTTGATCCTATCGTGTTGTTTTGTCATCAAGCTACCAGCGCCCTCTCCCTCAGCAGCCACATTTCAATTCCTTTCTTCTTCATCACTCAACTATCTCCTTCTTTTGGGGATTGAAAGGCGGGGCTGTTAAGGAAGCAAGATGGTGTCTACAGGGCCACATGGCTCTGCAGGTCAGGAGGGCTGCCTCCTGCCGACTGTGGCAGGGCCAGACAGGAAGTGCTCACAGGCCTCAGGACTGTGACCAAGCAGTTAGATGTACCCATATCTCTTAGATGGCTTCACAGACAGCCTCCCTCCCCTGTTGAAGCCCACCTATCATCCTCCCATAGTTGTGCTGGCTTTACTCTCACCACCACGAGACCCACCCCTTCCCTGCTAGCCTAACAACTAAGCAACTTTGAGGTAACGAGAATCTCCAAGGTGTAGGTCGTTGCCAGGTGGCTTCTCATCCTGAAGAAATGTACAGTGGAGGAAGCCGTCATGTAAGAATCTACATGTTCTAGCTGGGGGTGGGGTGGGGGAAGAGACTTAGATTTAGTTTCTTCGGTGGGATCAAGGAGCTGTGCCTGCTACTTGGACCACGGTGAGGGGCACACCAAGAAAGAGGAATTTCACAGCCCTGGAAGGAAGTGGGATGTGGCTGCGAAGGCAAACAACCAAGAAGCCAAATGGAGCTTTGTGAAGCTGTGTCCCATTCTGCTACCCGCCTTCAACGTGGTAGCCACTAGCCCCTTGGAGCTGTTTTACTTTCGGTTAATAAAAATACAGTTTCTCATGCTCCCTCAGCATGGCTCAGTGTATTGGACAACACAGGGAAATTTCCATGATTCCAGAAGGTTCTCTTGTACAGCACTGATTAGTTTCTTTTCTCTAGTTTCCTCTGTTCCCCACCCCCGTCTCCCTGCTTTATATCCACCCTTCTTCAGGCAGTCTGCTTCCCCAGCTACTCCTGGGGCCTCAAGGGAAACGGTTTAAGGGACAGCTGGTCTATCACTCAGGGAGAGCTCAAGCTCCAAGTAGGAGGGAGATGGGGTTCTGTTGTAGATTCAGTGTATGTGTCTGACTTCCTAACAGGATAACATGCTGCTGAGAGGCAGGGCTTTGGTCTCTTGCTTCCACATTTATGACTATGTCCTGCACAGAGTTGGGTTCATGGAATGTCTTTCATCTCCATTTTGAATTTGTCCTGAATTGGTAGAGCTCATGGTCCTGTTGGACTGACTGATTGCCTGGAAGCAATTGTTTGCTCTTGAATTGAGGTAGCAGGTTGGAAAATCCAACATTACCACGGAAGGACATTAACTAACTTCTGCTTCGGTCTTGGGTGAGGGATCTCCACTTTCTTTCCTTATTTCTCTCTTTCCCATAAGTTACTGAATAGGAAAATATATTTTGGCATTTGTAAGAAGGGCCTCTTTTTTTGGGGACTCAAACTTCCAGGTCACAGGCTTTTTTTCTAAACCCAACGATCACGAGATACAGCCTGGTCTCAGCATGTCCTGGGAAGCCAGGCTCTGTCCACCAGCTCTAGGGGATGCTGAGCTTGGAACAAACATAAACCTTCATCCCCCTTCATCTGGGGTGGGAGAGGAGGGCATTTAATTCAGAAAAGTAGACAGGATCAGTGGAGCATCTCCTCAGCAGGCACGCATGGGGCTTGGAGTGCCCTGGAGCCAGAGGGAAAGTTGCCACAAGGCATCGCTGCGGTGACACGTGGAGGTCGTTTTATTTTTCAGCTGAAGGGACTGAGTACTCGGCATCATGTGAGGTCAGTGGGCATGCTCACCTCTTGCCATCAGGGTGCTCAAGCATGAGTTGCTGGGAGGCAGTGGAGAGTATGCTGGTGGGGAGAGAGTGGGGAGCTGGCTGTCAGCATCTGCTGGGTGGGAGCTCTCGCTGTCTCAGCAGCCAGGCAACATGGCCACAATAAGGCCAGATCTCAGATTCCTCTTCCTTTGGAAGAATCGCAGGTGAGAGTCCAGGGCCTCCCTCCTTTGGATTTTTGCCTCTCCGCTCTGGTCCCTCCCAGGCTCATCTCTTGGCCAGCCTCTGTTATTCTTCCTGCTATGCCCCAAGTGCAGCAGGACTTTTATTTCAGGTCTTGTTGGCACCCATAGTTTTCATTCTTGGGCACGTCTTGACCTTCTTTTCCTGCTGAAACTCTCCAGGTTCCCGGCATTCCTTGGCTTATGGCTGCAACACTCCACAATTTCTGCCTCTAGCACATTGCCTTCTCTTCTATCTGACCGTCCTGTGCCCTCTTGTGAGGACACTTGTCATGACATCAGGACCATCAGATCATCAAGGACAAGATCATGACCTCATTCAAATGCTCCCCACACTAAAACACTTTCCCTCAACCTAATAGGGTGTTTCCTTCACTAGACTGTGAATAAGAACTTGATCTTTTTCACTTTAACATCCTCACTTTAGGGAGAAGCCATGGTTAATGAATAGTTTGTGGAATAAGAAAAGTCTGCCAGGGGGTTGCTCAACCATGGTGCTGATTCCCCAAGACCACGTCCTTTGGCTTCTCAACACTTCACAGTCCCTCCGCCTTCCCCAGTGAGCAGGATCCTGCTCTCATTTTGATTGGACTCCCTAGCTGGGGTGAGTATTTGGGATGGCTGGAAGAGGAAGAGGCTGCTTTATCCCACTTCTTCTGAAATCAAGCTATTCACACTCAGCCACACCTGCTGTACGGCCCCTCTCTATTACCTCCCCTCACCCTGCCTACCTCGCCTTTCCAGGATCAGTACCTGCCCCTCCCCTACCCAGCGAACTCTAAGGAAACCCAGAGCCTCACAGCCATTTCCAGGGCACTTTCAGCATTTGCTGACATGCTCTCAGTCCCTTGCTGGAGAGCAAACTTTCTAGGATGGGCCAAGACAGCCCACCTGGGCCACACAGCCTTTCTGAGTAGGGCCTGCGCACCCGTTGCCCCTCCCCGTGTCCCAGTCCCTGGGCCCAGCTCACCTGTCTCTCCCCAGATGGGCAGGTACTCATCTTGCTGAATGTCCAGCATGATCTCCAGCCCGTTGCCTGTCCCCCCCTTGACCGTGGTGAGCAGAGGCTTGCCATCCTCGCCTGAGTTAAACATGTAACACTTCCCATATTTTGTAAACACCTGAAGGAGAGAAGAGAGAGAGAAGCACATGTTGACTTCACACTGGGCTCCAGGGATCGGTGAGACCCAGAAGTCCCACAGCAGACCAGAGTCCCCACAGCCCACCACAGTCAACCCTTCCTGAGGACCAGTGATTCCTCACTCCTACTGTTGGCTGGACTTTTGCCAAGAGGGTTATGTCATCGAAGAACGGTAAGGACACTTTTGGGGTTTTTCAATGGGATCTGGTCTCTTCTCCCTCTGCACATGCCCCCAGGAAGTCCAGTCCATTTCCAAGCATTGAATATCATCTGTAAACTTCTGATCCTCCACCTACATTTCCAGCTATAGCTTTCTTCTGGTTAAGGAAAAACAGATCCCACTGTCTGATAAGCATCTTCCCAGGGTCCCACAGACATCGTAGCTCAGTGTGTCCCAAAGGGACAAATCTGCCTTGGTTTCTTTACTCCGTCAGATATTTCTGTCACATTCCCCACCCAACAGCAGCATCACCAGGTGCCAGGGGCTCAGGCCAGACCCCTGAAGTCATACTGTCCACTTTTCCTCTTCCTTACCCCATGGGTAATCGACCAGCAGTGCCTGCCAACATTTTACAGCTACCTTGAATTTGGCCTTTTGTCCTGTATACTTCTTTAATTTAGGACCCAAGCGTTTCTTGCCTGGCCTACTCTGGTGGTTTTCTAGCAGATCTCCTGGATTCCAGACAACTTGGCCCAGCTCATCCTCTAAGCTAACTCTTTCCAAACTGCAAGCCTGATCACATTAATCCTGTGCTAATCTGCCAGGGGCTCTCTTATTACCTTTTGGCTAAAACCGACAGCCTGCATGCCCTGCCTCCTGTGATGCCCTCTCTGCCTACTCCTCCCACTTTCTACCCTCCTGCTTACTGCCGGAGCCCACAATCATCTGCCAGATGCTCATCCCATGGGCTCAGGGACTGTATCTGCTTCTTTATACACCTTTTGTTGATGGCCAGCACCATGCCTGGTTCATGGGGTGCTCCGTAAATGTATGCTGAGTAGGTGAGTGAGTGAGTAGGTAGAGTCTGACCAGAGAACTTGCAGCATTCTGGGACATACCCAGCTGGCTCACACACTACTGGCTTTCTACTTGCTATCGCCTCTCATTTCTCACTCTGCCCAAACACCTTCTATAGGTCTCTGTTTGGACAACCTCTAACTATTCTTTAAGACTGGATTTAAGCACCTCTTCCTCCAGGAAACCTTTCTGAAACCCTAGCTCAACCTGGGCTACCCCACCCCACCGCCCTGTTTTGGCTTCTCTTGTTCCTTGACTGTAACACCTACTGCATAACACTGAATAGCTGGTTCTCACACTGTCTTTCATTTGCAAACCCCAGCACTTAGTATGTTGCTGCCACATAACTAAGACCACTTTGCTTGATGAAAGCGTGCTTATAAAGATGCAGTACATTGGTGTGGAAAAAGTCTAGGGCCAGAAAGATCTTTGTCCAAGTTTTGACTTTCTTACTTACTAGTCACGTGACCTTGGGTGAGTGGAATAAGTCCTGCAAGCCTCAGTTTCTCCATCTATGAAGTGGGGGTTTTAGTCCTTATCTTTGTCACCTATCAAGGTTATTGAGAGGGTCAAATGAGGTAATGCAGGCAAAATGACTTTGAAAACTATAATAGCTTTTCTACAAATGCTATGGGTTATTATGATTATATAACTGCCTTGGAATTTCTAGTTGAAGCCAAATTACATCCAGCGAAATTGGGTTGGAAGGGATCCAGGCTAACTGTATTGGATTCCTGCAGCACTGAGATCCAGGCCACTTCTCTGCCCACAGGGTCCCATCTTACAGCATGGAGACTGTGGGGAAGCCACAGGGCTTCCCTGCCTTCAGTGCGGGCTGGTTCACAGCAGGTGTGAGGGCTGGGACTGCCTTGCTCATGCAGATCTTGATGACTAGATGCAAGGAGGAAAGAGAGCCTTCTACTCTGTGTTAAACACTCATCTATATTATCTTATTAACCCTCACAACTGTGATCATGGGTGGGTAGGAAATCAAGGTCCGGAGAGGTTAAGTAACTGCTTGCCTAAGATCACACAGCTAGTAAGTAGAGAAGCTAGGATTCAAATCCATGTCTTTCTGATTCTTACACATGTGCTCTTTCTGGGTGGGCTGTCCTGGGAGGGTCACAAAGGTGTTTGCCATTGGGCCACTTGCCAAAGGAAGTATATATTGCTGTTCTCTGCCTTGTTTTTTCTATCAGCCAGTCAATATTCATAGGCATGTACTCCTACGATGTGAAAGGATTGTGGAGATGCAAAAAACTACATTCTGTCCTTCTTCCTGTCTGCCTTTAGGAGTTGTAAGAAGGGCTAGTAAAATACCAGGTTCTATGTTTTTCTTCACTACATAAAATGGCTCCGAGTTCCTGGCTAGTTGTACTATTTCAGAACAACCGAGTCTTACTCTCTCCGCTTCATTGTGAGGGAGAACATCTGGAATGAGGCAAAGTCCAAAGCAAAAATAGTTTTTCAGAGAACTGAGTTTTATCATCACTATTGCATATAGCAATTGAACTTAGCTAATGAACTTGTCTGCTGGAGAGATGCTCTTGGGGACCATTGTAATGAGTAGAGAAGAGCATTTTATAGTTAGCACATCCGTTACAAGGGGTTGAATACATCTGGAGTTTTTCTTTATAGATACTGTAAATATCCTGTCTCCAAAACTGCTTACAGTTTTTACTTGACTATCTGCATAAAGAGGTTTTTAAGCAAAAGTAAACTTCAGCTTGGTATCAGATGATTGCAAACTCCAACTCCCATCGTCTCTCCTCTCCCACCATTCAATCCTTGAACGTCAGAACATTGGGCTGGGCTTAGAATATGGTATCTTCTCCCGAAGTTACTCATGATCCCACCCGCGTCACCACATGCCAGGCAGTGCTAAGAAAGGTACGGACCCTCCTTGAGCCTCTGAAGACGATGACAAAGTGTGAGAACTGAAAGATCTTCTCACTCACTTACCTTACTTTATAGATAAGGTGGAGAGGGAGAGACTTACAGAAAGGCAGTGGCTTGCCTTTGAAAACTATAATAGCAAAGACTTCTGCAACTGGGACACTAACTCCTTGTCCAGCTCATTGTCCTTCCTTTATTCCAGCCTCCTTCAGTTTTCTACTTGCAGGAGGAGATGGAAGATTTGGGGATTGCTACAGTCCCTCCCATCTGAATGTGAATTGATCATTGAGTGATTAACAGAGGCCAGCAAGCCATTCCTCCATGTACGGGGCCTTTTAATTTCAGGGACCACTGAGTATCTGGTGTGTGCCCTTTGGGGGCCTCCTGTTGCATTGGGATCAAATCCCAGGTTCTCATGAGGCCCTATGTGGTTCAGCCCATCTCCCTTCCTACTGTATTGGATCCTTTACACATATCAGTTTCTTCTGTCCCCAGGTAGTCAGCGAGCCCCTTTTTATATCCTGTTTCTTCTGCCTAGAATGCTTTTCCCACGTACTTTGCCTGCCCAACCTCTTCTCAGGCCCCAGCTTGATAACCACCTCTTCTAAGAGGTCTTGCCTGACCGTCCCACTCCTCTTCTACCTCTACTTAAGTTGGGTCTTCTTGTTTCCCAGCCTCAGGACTCCTATATTTTTCTGTCACAGTGTACATCAGAGTGTGCAAGGAGGTGGCTGTATTACGAGATTATTTGCTAAACATGTCTTCCACTGGTCTATAAGCATTAAGAGTGCAGAGACAGTGTCTGTTTTGTAGAATGAATGAATGAACCCCAAGGTACTGCTGCTCTGAACCTGGTTGTCCACTTCTGGGAGTGCCCTTGGGTACTGGCTGAGCCTACTTGGTTCTGCCCGGAGCTCATGGTGACAGCTTGTACTACTCCCTTTTTCAGTTGTGGCCTGCCCCATTTCCCCTTTACTTGTTTGTACCTAAGCATCTATGTTTGCTTCTCCATGAAACAGTCCTCTTAGGAATAAAGAGGATAGGGATCAGTATACCTTTGTAGGTGCAAGCAAAGGAGCCCAGGAAAAGCACAGTACCCACTAGTTGCATGTTTTTGCCCGCTGCTCCTGCCTGGCTTTCTGATGATTATTTTCTTCTCTGCTCAACATCAAAGGTTGCAGAGCTATTTATACAGAGCATAATTTTGCTACAAGCTTGGGACAAGATGAGGCTCTCCTTCCTCATTTAAGGCATAATGATGTGTAAGTGTAACACACGCTCCAAATTTACTCCTTATCGCCCCCAGCCAGAAAATACAATTTATTTAAGTCCAGACTGTCAGGCTGAGCTCTCTGCCTTTCCAGGCCTGCCATTCTTGCAGGCATTTCTGTGTTTTCCTAGTGAGAGCTGACAGCCCCACTGTGGGAAGAAGGATTAGCTGGGTTGCAAAAAGTCTAGAATAGCACTTAGTTGGATAGGTTTGTAGGAATTAAAAAAGGTGTGCAGACCACATTTCTTGGATTTCTTGGAGTAAGGGGCCTCCTGAGAGAAAACTGGGCTCTGTAATCATCTTCCTCGTTGCTCCCATTTGCATGGCATATTACCATGCTGTACTCCTTCAACTTTGTCGTTGGCCCTGTAAAGCTGGGAGGAAGGAAGCTAACAATTCTTGAGCCTCTACTCTCACTTCTGCTTGGCACTTTCAAGGGAGTTACCTCTTCTGAATTACAGCCCCAGCCACCCTGATTGGGAGGCTTTTTGTAGTCACATCCCCATTGCACAGTTGAGGAAACTGAGGCTGCTGAAAGTCACAGTGCCAGGAGGTGGCAGGGCCGAAACTTTTGGGTGAGGCTTTCCCATTGAGGAACTTAAAAGGAGACCACAAGAGCTTGAGCCAACCAGGACTGGATCAAGACAGCTACTGGCCATGTAATGCATCAGTTTCAACTCCAGTTTCTTTTGCAGACTGGACATCAAAATCTTGTCATGTGTCTGAGGGGCTAACAGAATAGAAGTGGATTCATTTGGAAGATTACATAATAGACCTCTTCAGTAGCTACAGACCACACAAGTGAAAGAGCTGCATGTCTGCTTTCAGCAGAAAGACTGTGGAGGGATGGGAACTGGTCAGGGTTGAATTGAGGAATGGGGTCATTGGGGTCCCTGTCTTATTTACGCCCCACAGTACTAAGTAAGTTAGTTTATTGGTTGATGATTGATTCCTTGGTACTGGGGATTGAACCCCAGGCCTTCTCACAGAGTCCTTTTCTTCCTTTTTATTTTGAGACAGGCCTCACTAAGTTGCTAAGTTGCCCAGGCTGGGCTCCAACTTGTGATCCCCTTGCCTCAGCCTCCCAGAGTGCACGGATGACGAGCGTGCACTATTGTGCCTGGCTCCAAGTTTATTTTAAAGGAGTCTGAGGAGATGAAAGAGTCACATTCCACTGACTGCTTATTCCCTACTTATGTTCAGTCAAGCTGCTGGATGCTGTGGGGCCATCAGCCTCTGTGGGAAAGGAGATGCTTCAGTGCACACAGCCCACTGTGAAAACCTATATTTGAATGCCAATAGCCAAGTTGTTACCAGTTACTGAGACAGCAGACACTACTGATCTCAAGTCGGTGTGTTCTAAATCCATAAAACATGGAGGTAGGGATGGGGAGAGCATCTTCCTGTCTTTCTGGTAACTGAAAGGAATGCTTGAAAGCACAGACTGGTTTTGCTGTCCCCCCTCCATTCCATAGCTTCAGTGCCGATCACTGTGTATCTGCTGTCATTGATATATCTTGTGAGGCTGGCACTCTAACCCTACATTACAGATAAGGAAAATGAGGCCTAGAGAGGCTGAGCCAGACACAGGGCTGGTAAGTTCAGAATTCAGGGTGAAATATATATTTGCTTCACTGTCCCTAGTAGCTACAGCTCACTCCTTCACCTTCTCCAACTTGCTGTGGTCCCAGTAGACTAGAGAAGACTGCTGGCCAGGACTCTCCCACCTGGCAGTGGAGGAGGCTCATCTCAGAGCCAGAAGAACTCTGAAAACGTGCCAGATGCCGAAAGTTCCCACTGAACTTTTTATTTTGCATGCCAGGAGTCCAAGGCTCCGAGAGGTAAAGTGTCTTGCCTCAGGCTGCACAGCCAGTTTGCGGGGCAGAGTAGAGATGTGACCTAGGTTTTATGGCGAAAGCTTACTCTTTGCACATATCAGAGCCTAGGAAGCATGAGTGGGTCACCTTTCCTGAGACACTGAACAAGAGTGAGATCTGTAACTGCTGCCTGCAGAGGGAAGAGCATTGGGGCTTTGTGTGACTTGTTGGGTGCCCTGCCTTATAGAATATGTCAGTCAGCTTTCCGTGACTGGAACAAAATACCTGACACACATCACTTAAAGGAGAAAAGGTTTATTTTGGCTCACGGTTTTAGAGGTCTCCCTTCATGATTAGCTGGCATTGAGGCAGAGGGCAGGGAGGAGGAAAGCTGCTCAACTCATGGCATCAGGGAAGCAGAGGGCAAGGGAAGGGCCAGAGAGGAAGGGAGCAGGGACCAGAAAAAATCTCCAAGGTTACATTCCCAAGATCCACCCAGATGCACCCAGAAGTGTTCTTTACTCCTCTCCTATGTGTCTTTCAAGACAGTCAAGCTGAAAATCAAAATTAATCATCACACAGAGTGTGAGAAATGCAAAGCGGAGCTCTCATTGGGAAAGGTTAGGAATGGCTTATATCCACACGAAAACGCGGTTTTCTGGTCCAAGAAAAAGTGCAAACAACATTCCTATACCATGTACCTACTTAAGAAAATAAGTTATGGGTAAGTCCCTTAGGAACTGTTGAAACATCTACGTACCAGCACATAACTGGGCCTGCAAGCTTCAAACCTTCTAACCTACTCATTAATCCCAAGCTTTAGGGCATCTTCTAGCAATGAGTTTTTTTCTCTCTTCTTGCTTATTACATTTGAAGAAAATGAAATTGCACTGCCACAAAATGCCTCTAAAACAGCTTCCCCCCTCCATCTTTCCTTGAGTTGATCCAGCTTTCCGCTCAATGCAGTTACTAAAATTTCTCATTAGCCTGTTTTCAAAATAACGTGCTTGTGAAAGCCAGCCATTTACTTTTGTTTTTCTTTTTTAAACTCCTCAGACTCATCGTGCACGATAGGGAAATGAAAACATCTGAGAAATGGGTTACCAGGCTTCCAGTAAACAAAATAAGTCTGCCTTTGTTTTCTGAAGCTGAAATTAAGGTGTCTGAAATGAAATACAGCTGGAGAGATGTATTAGCAAGAAGGCTGCATGGATGGTTAGCTCTTTGAAGGCAAGGACTGTGTCTTATTTAAAAACTGGCTTCTTCATTCATCTGTCCCTGCAGTGAGAACTTCTGACTACCTCTTATATTCTAAGAAGTGCTGTATGACTGTACTCACCCCTATCCAGGAGATTAAAAAAGGTGATTTTAACAAATAGCCACAAAAGCACATCTGTGTGCTTTTCCTGGGGAATGAGAGCACAATCCTTCTACCTCACCCTTCTTTCCCATCAGAAAGTTGCTGCCTTCCCCAGGATATCATTCATATTATTCCCTTTACAGATTATTTTCTTGGAGGAAAGGGATGAATGAAAAATGATTGAGAGTGTCCCAATGTGGGTGTGGTGCAGATTACTTTAAATATACTCATCTTTTAAGGCCTACAAAGTTCTTTGATGTAGGTATTATTCTCTCCAACTTGCAGATGAGGAAACAGGACCTGACAGGTTTAATGCCTTGTGCAAGGTCCTACAGCTAGAGAACGTTCTTGTCTATGGTGTCCCTTAAAGTCAGGCCTTGTTAGAACGCAGCTGAACATTATTTGTGTGTCTGATATGGTAATGTGAGCGTCCTCTTCCATGCCCTGGAGCACATCTGCTGGGATGTGACATCTCCTGTGAAGGATTCACTAAGAGGCAGGAGCCCTCTCTTCTCCAGTCTCCAAGACTGAAATGCATCCAAGGCATTTTCCACTGGGTAACTGTCCAGACAGCTTCAGACCAAGGAGGAGATGTGTGAGTGATTCATAGAAAAAAAAAAAAAGAGCATCAAGTGATGGCAAATCTGTCTGTCTTCTGTGAAATCAGCAGGAAGGGAGCCGCAGAGGGAGCCACTCTGCTCTCCTTTCATTCAAACACTTGGCCAGCAAATATTCTCGTGATGGGCTGCTCATGGAGGTAGCATGAAGGCATCGCGGCCGGTCACCTGGAAAGACGTTCAAAGTGCCAGACCTCTGCCGAAGAATCTTTCCTGACAGCTCATCTGAGAATCCCAAATTGGGTCCAATTTGAAATTATGAAGTGGGATGTGGGCACCAGAAGCCTTTCAAGTTGGACTGCAGCTCTGCTGGCTAGCTCTGCCAGCAGGTGTCTGGGCTTGATGGAAATTTCAAATAGAACACAGTGACGGGTCTGTTGCTCTTCCTTTCAGGTCCCTGCTGTTGGTCTCCCAGAGAGAGCAAGAGTTGGGTTATTTTCATCTCTGATTCACACAGCCTGGCCCATTACCTGGCACACAGTAGGCACTTAATGGGAGATTTGTGTGAAAGAAAAAAGTCAGACATGGAACTGGGAACCAGGAAGCTCTGGTGGCTCTGCTGCTGATTTGGAGAAGCTATTTCATTTTTCTGGATCTTGATTCTGCATCTTGGAAATCTTGGTAACCTTTCACAGAGTTGCTGTGAAGATTGAAAGAGCTATAATGGATCTGAAAGAGCTTTGTAGAAAAGTGAAAATTATCGTCCTAGACAGGGAACATTCTTGGGTGTAGTTTGGATCATGTGTAAGCCCTGCAGGAGCTGGGGAGGAAGAAAGCTGCTATTTGTCTCTGGAAATGGGAACTGATATTTGTTCCATCTGGACCATGGTTGTGGTGCACCTATGCATTTACTATATGGCGATTTATAGACCATCTCTCGTGTTCTAGGCACCCACAGAACTCAAGACTGAGACGAAGTAGAGCCAAAGTGCTGTGGAGGGCACAGGAGGGGACTGCCTGGAGGGCTGTGATGGTGGTGGTGGGGGAACGTTGCAGAATTGCCCCTAAGGATGGTGGTGACAGCACCAGTGGTATTTAGCAGGTTTAGGTAGATCCTCTAGTCTGGCTCATGGTCTTAGAGGGGCCATTGTAATGCTCCCAGGAAGCCAGTGGTGCCAGTCCTAGCTCCTGGTCTTTACCTGTCTGTTCTTTGTTCCTGCTTTTTTCCACTAACACCCTCAGTCAGACAACCATGAGTTCTACTAAAGGACAGGCAGATGGGACTGGTGGACTGACCCTAGCTTTGAAGTCAGATTATCTTGGCTGTGTACCTGCTACATGCCAGGCACTGTGAACAATCAATCATGGAGCTCAGCTGTCGGTGGGTTATTATTAAAACAGAGATGCAGTGACTGAGGAGCTGGCATTTGATTCTTGCCAAGAAGACCCGCCTCAGCTTCAGAACCTAGCTTTCTGATCTGCCCGCTGCTAACATGTCACCAAGTCAAACCTAGAACTCAGGGCCAAGAAGAGTAAGCTAAAAAGAGCACATTTCTAGTGAGTCAAGCCAGATTGCTAAGAGCATCCTTTTAGATGTAGCCAAATGTAAGGAGTAGGATCCGAGAGGGGCTCCTTGCCTTCAGTGAAGGCTGGGAAAAGGGAAGGAAAAAAGTAGGCATAAACTGTCCAGAGTCACTTACTTTCTCCCTATTTCTGCTGTCCCCATGCTCTACTAACCCTATGGACAGGACTGCTGCTGACCCAGCCCTGCTCTCATTCCCAGGAAAGCAGACAGAGCAGGGAATGTGAAAGACCTAGCAGCCCTGGCATCCCAGAGGCAGCCTTGAGTCCCACTATGTTTGTGGGACATATCTTGGTCTGTGTTCTGGTAACCGCTGAAAATGGATTTGAAGTGCCCAGAAGAAGGTACTCACTGGATAAAAGGAGATAATGTCATTATTACTACACTTGGTCTTAGCCAAAAGGCCAAACAACAATGAACAGCAGTATTACTAATACAGATTCTGTTCCCGAGCTCTGAAGCTGAGCTCCTATGGAATATGATTTCTTGTTTCACGGTTTCCACTATTAAATTCTTTGTACTCAATTTGTTTCTTTAACTGACAAATTGCTGAGACATAATGTGATGCTTTGATATACGGATAGATTATAGAATGATCAAATCAGGCTAATATATTTAGCACCTGAAATACCTATCATTTCTTTGAGGTGAGAATATTAAAAAGCCCACTCTTTCAGTAATTTTGAAATGTACAATACGTGCTTATTAACTGCTGTCACCATCCTGTGAAGGAGGTGGCCATCACTGATCCCTCAAGTCTAACTGAAACTTTATACCCCTTGGGCATATTTTCCTTTTCCCTGTACACCTTTTAACCCAGGTACCACCACCCCACCCCAGTCTCTAGTAATCAACATTTCGCAATAGACAACAGATATTTGAAAAGAAGGCTCATTCTCATTAATCACCAGGGGAATGGAGGGCAAATTAAAACCACTGGCAATACCACCTCACATCTGTTAGACTGGCTATTATCAGAAAGGCAAATGATAACCATTGTTGGCAAGACCGTTGGAGAAAAGAGCACTCACTGTACCTGGTATCCTGGAAATGTAAATGAGTACAGCCATTTGGAAAATAGTATGGAGGCTCTTCAAAAAACTAACAATAAAAATTTATATATGATCAAATCTGGGTCTTCTCCTGGGACTGTACTGAAAGGAACTGAGTCAGTATGTCAAAGAGATATTTTCCTGTCCATATTCCTTAGAGCATTATTCATACTGGCCAAGACACGGAATCGACTGGAGCACCCACCAGTGGATAAATGGGTAAAGAAAATGTGATATATATGAACAGCAGAATGCTATTCAGCCTTCAACAAAGAGATCTGCCATTTGCAAAATTATGGATGAATCAAGAAAGAACAAGGCTAAAAGCACTAAGCCAGCCAGGCAAATACTGTGTGTTCTCACATGTGAAATATAAGAAAGTCAAACACATAGAAATAAAGAGTACAATTATGGCTACCATTACAAGTTCTTTTTATAGTTTGCTTGCCTGATTCTGCGTCTCATTTCTGCCAAACGGATTTCTAGGAATGCAATCCTGCTTAGTTATCCTGTGGCCTTGTCCTGAGCTCTTCAGCAACATTCCTCGAGAATTCTTGAAGATGAAGTCTGCATTACCCTAGCTGGATAATTTTGCTCAGCTGAAGTTCGCTTTCCCAGTTCATCTTATCAGCACCATCCCCAGGGGCATGAGTGGTCTTGTCCCCCAAGATGAGTGTGTTTTATGCCAGATGACCAACCCTGAGATAAGACACAGGTCACTCCTTGCATCTGCCTCACTTCATACCTGCTGGGAATCTGCTTCCTTTTTGCAGGTGCAGGTGCAGGATAGGGGAGGGGAGAGGAGGATCTCAGAAGTGTGTTCTGTTGTGTCGCAGATCGATTTTGTGTAATTCTTCAGGGCTAGATTGAATGCAATGCATCAGTGGAAACCAAATGATGGTTTATGATATTTACAGAACAAAAGCAGATGTTCCAATTAACGCCAGGGTAGAATAATCCCATGGTAGGTTTATTCTAAAAGCTGATCAAGAAAAGGTCAAATAGGTAGCTGCCCATATGGTGCCGAAATACGCATACCACATTCTTACTGATGTTATGTTTTTCTATTAAGAATAGAGTTCCGCTTCTCCAGGAACTGCTCAGAGAATGTCATTTTCTTCTACTTCTTCCCCGTGACTGGTCTGGGTGGCTGAGAAGCATATGGTTTTAGTAGGAAAGCTTGCATTACGAATGTTCAAAACCATCACAGAATCATGAACGCAGAAGGGTTTTTGTAGTATAATTAGATTCCTTTCCTGATATATGAAATTGAGTCCAGACTGGGACATATGCACGGTGCACGATGCCACTTTCCTTCCTAGGTCCACAGCAGACATAACTGATGGATCTTAGCACACTTTCCCTTTGGCTTTCACAGTTGTTTTTAGCCCAATAATTCTGGCTGCCACTATCGGTCTGTTGGAGTTGGCAAAGTGAGATGGATCTTATTTGCCATCCTTGTGCCTGAAGAATCGAAGTTCTGCTGTGGGGCTAGTGTTTCTGCAATAAGGTGCGATGCCTGAAAATAGGGAGCAGTTTGAGGAGGTACCACAGGGCAATATATGGAACACAAGTTTGGGTGATTAGGTTGACGGGACTCTGGTTTGATAGAAGCAAAGGTAGCTCTTTACTTACTTAGAAAATATTACATAGACCGTGCACTAGGGTGAAGACAGCACAAGCTTTGGAATCAAATCTCAATTCCGCCATCCACTAGCTTTTTAGTTGTGATGATGTTTCTCGAGCATGCCCATGCCTTGCTGTCCAGTGCTGCCTGCTAGACTCTCAGGTGAGGGTGGTTATCATTGTGCCACAGTTCCTTGACTTATGACCTAGGTATCCAAACACCTTAGTTGATTAGAGGCTTTTAATGTGACAGACAAAACATTCTTCAGTTCATTCAGTAGTAAATGAGCAAGTATCACACGTCAAATTCTGTGCTAGGTCCTGGAAATACATAAATAAATAAGACATAAACTTTGACATTAAGTACTTCGTGCACTGTGGGGGTAGAAGTAGAGATAAAACAGCTTAAATTCTTCAAGGAGCTAAACCAGCTGTGATACCATCACGGATTCATGCCCATCTTGAAAGTTGCATGAAGAGCTGAAGAATGCAATTCTTCAGGATAAGTTATAGAAAGCAAGGTCCACCTGAACAGTACTTTTTCCGGCCTGTTGTTCTTATTGAGCTTGCATGTCTGCAGCGGGGCCTGTCATCAGCTAGTGGTTTTACATCAGCATGCCCTGCAGCCTGCCTTTTTTGTCCTTTCCACACCCCTCACCCTGCCCAGATTCCACTCACATCTGAGCCTTCCTTATCTCCAGATCAGGGGGCAGATGAAGACCTAGGGCACAGATGGAAGGAGCCACTCACTTTAAGGGGCTACAAGTGCACTACTGAACCGAGAGTGGGCATCTCTCAGTTCTGTGCCCTTGCCCAGGCCTACCTCCTGACAGTCAGATGAAGGTAGGAGAGAGACATGTGATAAAAGTGACATGACAGCCAGCTTTCTCAACAAATCTGCAAAACAGACATAGCATCCCATTTAAAGACGAGGAGCCTGAGGCCCAGAAAAGGTGAGCTACTTGCAGGGGAGCCATGGAGTGGCAATTAGATGCAGGAGTTAGGGAAACACAGATTTTTTTCCCCTTACTGGGACAGATCTGACTGTGAGTCCCAGTTTTATTAATTTGGAGCCATGTTGTGACATTGGGATCGTTATTTATTTTCTCTGATCTTCATTTGCTCCTTGGAGAAAGGGTATAATATCACTCTGGTTACATGGGAACAAAGTCTAAGCGTTTCCATTTTTGGCCCCCAAGAGGCTGCTTCATCACGAGTCAGATGATCTGGCCACACCTGCCCCACACAGTTGCCCTCAGGACCAGGTGAAATGATGGTCGTGCCAGCTGTGAGTTCTGAGGAGCTGTGTGGAGGATCAACTATGTCAGCTTCTCAGTCACCTTTGCGGTGGCTCCAGTGCCATCCCCTGTCTGTGCTGGGATGGGAAACGGGTGAGCACGACTCCTTGGGGAGTGCTGTTGGAGGTCCCTGGTGATTGTTGCAGGTCTGTTCCAGAGGGGACAATTCAGATGAATCTCTGTTACATGGCTGGTGCTCTGCTAGGAGCTTCACACATGAGAGCCCGTTTAAATATCCCAGAGGGTAACTGTAGAGGAGAAGCAACGCAATCCTCAGGAGGCTACGCAACTCACCAAGCATCCTGCAGTGAGGCAGAGGCAGCGCTAGGACCTCCACCCTGTCTGTCTGTTGGAGAGGCCCAGGCTCCATGCCTCCCACTCTACAGACTATGAAACAGCGAAAGAAAACATATGCTTATGTTTCTTACCAATGGAACAAAATCTAAGATTTACACTTGGGCGTGTTCCAGTGTGTTGATATGTAAGTTAGTCTGTCAACCAGGTCATGAAAACTTGAATGCCCATTGTGGCCTAGGCATGACCCATGGTGGTTTGTAACTCTTTAGGGTGGTGCTGTTTCTGATAAATGATATGAATCTTTATTACACGCCAAAGACTTCCCAACCTTGTCCAACAGACCTAGAGAATTGAGGGAGACAGGTGAGCAGCTTTCTGTAAGTCTTCTTGATTCTGTTTTGAAAACATCCCTCCAGTCAGTATCTACCCTTGCAGCCCTGGATGGCTTCTATAACACAATAGGAAGAATTCTTCATCTCTGATCTTTCAGCTGTGTGGCCTCTTACCCTGCTCCCTGGGGACCATTTATTGTCCACATAGCAGCCAGGGGCATCTCTCTGCAAAAACAGATCCTTCTTAATCCCTTCCATGGCTCCAGACTCTTGTTGGGTTGGGAGCATGCCAGGACCTGGGGCCCACGCAATTCCTTCTAGCCCCAGGACTGAGCTCTGCCCAGCACTGCCTTCTCCAATGTGCTACTTCCCGCTACCTCTGACTCTTGTGCCTTCAGACATGCTGGCTTCTCTGTTCCAGGCACTCCTCCTTCATGGAGCTGATGCTGCCTCATCCTTCAGACTCCTGCTGAGCACACTTTCCCCAGAAAGCCTTCCCTGACTTCCTTCTCCTCCTCAGAATGGGTTAGGTGCCCTCCTTGGGGCTCTGACAGCACCCTGTGTTCTCATCACATCATACTGGCCAGTCTACTTCTACATGAACTTCATATTTCAGCTGCTACTTCCAAAGAGGGTTTGAGTCAGAGCAAGGGACTCTTTCACGGTACGATGAGTGGCATATTTGTGCGACAACCTGGTGGAGAGCTGTCTCTCTGTACTGGGCTGTAAGCTGTCCACTATATCACTTTCACTCATAGATCAGATGCCCCGGGAAGCTGCCTGCAGATATTGACTTATAGGCAGGCTTATCTGGCCGTGTTCCAGGGATAATGCAGGAGTGAAGTTGGCAAGAGAAGTTGGACTTTTACACAGTTAAAGTTTCATTACCAGTTGCTGGGTAGAAGTGTGACTCAGTCTTGTAAGAGTGGCCACCGTATTCATTATCCTGCCATCGTCCTGGGACTATGAACAAATACGTCCATTCACCCATCTCTCTGTTCCATGCTCAAACTGTGGGACTATATGTTATTTATTTATTTTAGTACTGGGGATCGAACTCAGGTCCTTGCGCTTACAAGGCAGGCAGCGGAATGACTGAACTAAATGCCTGGCATCTTATTTTTTAATCCAAGCACTTTTGATAGGCCTTGCTCAGCATCAACACTCAATAGAAATTTGCCTAATGAATGATTAAATTAAAAAAGAATAAATGAATCAGATAATAATGACATTTATTTTATAAAGGAAGATAAATTTGCGGCAGGTGTTTAAAGGATGCAAAAGCAAATACACCTGTATCTCCCTCCCCCATTAAGCCGGCATCCTTCTAAGTAGAAACTTTGTCAGATAAGCAACACCCCCTTAGCAGACCTCTCTTTGTCTTCATGGCTTTAGGTTGGACATCCTGGGAGGAGGCTTGGGAAGGAGCGAAGTAGGTCTCCTTTGGTAAGTGTCAGCTGTCAATGCCTTGCCCTTCAAAAGCAAAGAAGTGGCTGGAAAGATTGGGAGTATTTCAGAACAGAAAAGAGAAAATTTAAAGAGAAGTGTGATGGCTATTTGCAAATATTTGAACAACTATCATTTGGGAGACAGAATAGACTTTTTCTGTATCACCATGGAGAATAGTTCCAGGATTTGGATTAGACATAAGCAAAGAGCTTACATAATTAAAATGACTAAGATCTTTCTTGGGAGATGGACATTTCATATCACAATAAGGGTATAGATTGCACAGGTGTACATGCTTGTCAAAGCTCAGATAAGCTTTATGCATTGCAATGTGTATTAATTTTCCAACAAGAAATGTTAAATCCTCCTTCTCTTCTTCCTTCTCCTTTCCTTCAGGTGAGGGATGAGAGTAGGTAGAGGTCCAGAAGAAGCAAGAATGGCCAAATGTTAACATTCCCAGGACCTAGGTGATAAGTAACATGGAGTTTAGTGTACTATTTTGTTTCCTTTGTATATGTTTGAACATTTTTTGTAATAAAATAGGTGTATATTACTAAACAAAGATGAAGCAAACAGCTTTTTAAAATTGCCTATCAACAGAATGGGTTGCACTGGGTAAAGTCTGTTCCCTGTCACTATGAGTATTTATGCAAATACTGTGTACATGCTCTCAGTCCTCCCTAGTGATCGGGCTATTGAAGGATAAGGCCAAGCACAGGCAATTGAATGGATAGCTGTGGGCAGGTCCTTGGCCTTCTCTCCTAGAGGAGGGACTCGGAAGGGCTGTCCAACACTGGCTGAGGGGCTGGAAGAGGAAGAAGAGTGCTGGGTTTTCCAGAGCCATGAACTTTGGCCCAGGCTTCTCACTGCAGACAGTGGAAGGTGCTTGGGTAGAGGAGGAAGACGCCCAAGACCCTGAACCTTGAGAAGGGTGCAGAGTAAGATGAGGACCAAGTCAGGAGGAGGAATCGCAGGATTGGAAAGCAGCCTGAGTCCATGACAGCAGCCACTGTTTACCAGCTTGGTGAACTTGAACAAGGGCCCCAATCTTTCAGAGTTTTCTCATCTATAAAACAGGAAAGAAGCTATATTGGAGTGTGGTTGTGTGGACTAAGTGAGCTTGGGCACCTGGAATATAGCTAGCTATGCATTTTTTAGTGATTATTATTCATACGCCCAAGCAGAGACAAGGTCCAGAGGGGCAGAATGATGGGACTTAAAGTTGGTTTAAACACTAGCTTCCACAGGGGCTCACAGTTCTGGGATAGCTGAAATGAGGCTAAAGTGATTGCCTGGATGGGTCAGCCTGGCTTTCACAGCAAAAAGCCAGAAAGATGCTTCCACTGGTGCAATCCTAGGGTTCTGGAAGGATCCTTTCAGGAGTAATTTCTGGGTGTCTCCAAGTCCTAGGTCATTCCCCTCTCTGGTAGAGATGTGTGGTGCTAGAAAGCTGTTTGTGAATGTTGCTAGGACACAGTCTTCCACTGCCCCCACTACCTCCCATGGCCCCCAGACCCATTCAGCTGCAGTCTTTGAGGCCTTCATCCTAGACCCTGAGCCGGTCCTGACCAGGTCCAAAGCCAGGCACAGTGAAGCCCACAGAGCCAGAAAGACATTGTTCTCATCTCTATCTCCAGTTCCCGGCATACTCTGGGTGTCTAATTAATGCGTGCTAGGTAAACAAACAGACACAGGCAAATACATGGGGACAGGCCCTTGTGCCCCAGGGAACACTGTGGGGGAGAGGGGGACACTGTTTTGTTTGCAACAGCTGACCCTTGCTCAGCTGGGCCTACAGAGGCCCAAAGTAGCCCGTGGGCAGTCATCACTGGCGGGTGATGCTCTGGCAGACAGCAATCTCCTCTTCTCCCCTCAGGCTCACAGAGGCTAGAGGAATGGGGAAAAAATAAGAACCAAGATATGTCATGTAAAGGTACAAGATCCCAATGGTGAATGTAACTGTAGTGTATATCTAAAGTGTACCAATAAACAAGAATAAAATCATACTTTGACCTGCACTTCTATGTGCCTGAGGTGGGAGACAGGTTTATTTTGGTTCAGTCCCTCATATGAGTGAGTTGAGAAATCGTGACCTGAATTTAAATTTTATTTGCTAATACCTTACCTTATCAGAAATTAAAAGTCACTCATAGCATAGAGATGACCAAGAAACGGTGCCTATTCTCAGAGACTGTATGGTCTCTTTGGAGGACAAGTGTGTAAGAAAATAACTGCAATGAGCAATAGCAGAAAGGAGGGCTCAGACGCCTACGTACAGGGGAACCCAAGCTGGGATGGGTGACCTGATCAAGCAGAAAAGAGTTCATGCAGGAGCTGATATTTGCCTGTGGCTGAATGGAGAGGGAGGATTTCAGGCACCCAAAATGGGGAGGTGCAGGAGCCCAGTGTGATCAGGGGCGCAGAGGTATGAGGGGATAAGTGTGGTTCTGGGAGGTGGGACCAGAGGGAGGAAGTGTGGGGGGAGAAGGGGAAGGTGGGCTGCGCCACGTTGTGAAGATCCAGGGGCTGGGTTAAGGCCAAGTGCTGTGTGAGACAGCTACATAATCATGTATTAAATCCTCATAGTGGTCTGCTGTGTTATTTTGCCCATCTTAGGGATGGAAAACTTGGACTCTGAGAAGTCAGATGACTTTCTACCACAATGATTAATATCCCAGACGTAGGCCTTTAAGCAAGCAAGTAGGGGCAGGATTCAAACTTAGATATGTGAACCCTATCTCTGTGTGGCCCAGGGCAAATGCTACTGCTGCCACAGGGCAGTTTAGGATACAGCGAGGGACTGCAGAAAACACGAAGGCAAGGTGAGGTATAATGATCTTCCAGGTGAAGCAGGGGAGTGAATATGAAGATCCATGCCCACCTCTGCTCCATCACTAGCATCAAAAAGAAAGAAGGGAAGGCAGAGAGGCTGAATGGAGGTTAACAGTAGAGGAGAAAAAGAGCAGGGAAATAAAGATACAAAGATGAAAAAGTTTGGCTAAAGTGGGTTGTGGTGGGGTAAGAGGGGATGTAGGAAAAGGGACAAATCCTTCATTCACAATAGACTTGCTTCATGGTCAGAATTATCTCAGATCATTTGGCACAGCAGAGAACTGGGGTACAGCGAGGAACTCCAGCTTCTGCTCATGTGCTTGGCTGACTGATGGACTCATTCGTACATTCAACACCCAACCTTCCTCCAAGCCCAGCCCTGAGTGTCATGGGGTTGCCAAAGACACAGAAGGTGAGGGACCATGCACCATGTATGGAGCTTGTCATGAATTAGGCACCAGCATGCAAGATCTTCTTTATTTCTCCAGATGACTCAGGTTGGGAGGTGTTACAGGCCCCAAGAAAGCCATGCCTGGAAAGGTTAAGTCAATTGTCCAAGGTAGAGGTGGTGTTAACACCCAGGCCAGGACCTCCCTGCTGTAACACCTGCCCTCAAGAAACTTCATGAGCAGGGCAGTGATAACATTTATCACTCCAAGACGCACACCGAGAACAGGGCCCTGCTCAGTGATTACACAAGGCAGTAGGCACAACCTACAGTGGGTCCTGGGCACACCGAGATACAGGGTCTCCCCTACACCAGTGTCAAACTATTTACATTTTGTGAAGCTTTAAAGTTCTTCAAAGCATAGTCCCACTTTCAGTCATGCCTCATTGATATGGAAAAATGAGAAAGTTTCCTAGATCAGTGAAGCCCATCTTTTTAAATGCTAGCTTTCAGAATTTGGAGGAATCTACATTTTGAAAGGTAGCAGACCTATCCTGTCTGAGTAAGACACACTCAGCCTGAGCCATCCTGAGCTGGCCTTTCTCCTTCACTGGGCTTGGAGAAGGAGAGATCCTATGATCTGAAAATCTCCAGGAAGAGCTCTTGGAAAGGTGCCTCCAGGGATCCCCCTAGAAGCCAACAGTCCCTCTGTAACACTTGGGTTCCTAGACTTACAGAGCTTCTGAACTAGACTTTCTCTACAGTTGGCTTCTTTCTGAGAAACTAAGACCAGCATTGACTAAGGAAGATACTTCAGACAGCGAAGAAATAATGTCAGAAAGACAAGGAGGTCCTGAGGGTGGGAGAGAGGAACTTTGAATACAATGACTTTCAAAGTCTTGAGTTATGGATGAAGACACTGTGATTCAGAGAAGAAAAGTGACGTGCTAATTAGTGGTCCAGATGGGACCGAAAAGCAAGCTTTCTGATTTGCAGGCTCAAGCTCATTGTGCTTCTACCTTCTGCCTTTATGGACGTCCTCTTCCTTCCTCCACTCCAGCTGTGGACCTTAGACAATTTCCAGAACACTCCCACTCTCATCCCTCTGTGCCTTTTCCCATGAGGTTCCACCCTCCTGGAATGTCCTTTCTAGGAGTACCTGGCCTGGCAGATTCTTTCCCCTTCAAGAGGCAGTGAGGTATCTCATCTGAGCAGCCTGGCCCAGATCACTGTGCCTTCTGTGTCTCTCTGGGCCTTGTGCCCGGGTTAATTTTTGGCATCTATTATACTGTGGAATTTATGTGTCTGTCTCTCCATTTGATTCCAGACTCTCAGAGGGCAAAGATTCGTTCTTGTTCATCTTTGTATCCCAGCACCCTGCACTGGCACACAGTGAGCTTTCAATCAGTGTTACTGCAATGGATTGAAATGTCCTTGCTGGGGAGGGGAGTTATGACAAGAGAGGCTGAGTGGGGAGGGGAAAAGACAGGCCGGGCAGAGAAAGCTGTGGCTCACTTCCTCACTTGCCATGCAGTGAGGGTGGTCCTGGGCAGAGCAGGGGTATAGAACCGGCTGGAGGGCACAGGGGGAGAGCCGAGGCGGGTGGGTGGCCCCAGAGGCTGCTCAACCCTGCATCTGCCTGTTGGAGTCAGTCTCTGGAAAAGTACCAGTGAATTAAAGCCCAATAAAAAAGTCAATTAAGTCCCAACTCATTTATGCCTTAAGCTTCCCCAAGCCAGTGAGCCAGAATGCAAGCTGGGCCGATATTTCTCCATTTCCTTCCATGTCTACATTGGTCTCCAGTGGAGCAGGCGTGACACATTTTATTTCAACTATAAATGGGGCAGATAGACTGATAGCAAAGTAATGGCTCCTGGGGGTTCTCTGGATCCCATCCAAGAGGTGCAAGTCAGCGGGTGTGATGTCCATGTTCTGACCTTGGGTTCTGATGTGGCAGTGAGGCTCAGTGTGAGTGTGTTGCCATGTGCAGGTGCGTTTGCATACGTGTACTGGGTGTGTGCACACAAGTGTGGCATATATAT
>NW_022900925.1:20841838-20887069 GCF_012274545.1 Fukomys damarensis
ATATATATATATATTTCTTGAACACCTACTATGTGCTGACCATTCATTTATTTGCCTCTGGGGTTTGTGGGGGAAAAAGATAGTTTCAGTCCCTAACCTTGTGGGCTATACAATTTAGAGATCTAAAAGAAGAGAAAGACAGGAAAGCAAACAATAGAAGCCAAGAGAATTCAATGTTATACGAATGCCGTGGTACACACGAAAGCTTGAATACTGGAATGCATGCAGACCTGGATGTCTATGTACACATGTGCATGAATCAAAGGGGTGTGTGTGTGTGTGTGTGTGTGTGTGTGTATGTGTGTGTGTGCTGTTGTGTATAAACTAAGTCTCTAGCTGACCCAAGCCCTGGAAAACTTCCTCTGAAAACAACTGTAGACCAATGATAGCTAATGTGGTTTGATTTGTGTGTGTGAAGGCGGAAAGATGGGGATAAAGAATTAAAGTTGGCAGGGCCACTGGAGTCAGAATGAAGGACAGTGTGCATAACTGTTGGCCTCTTCACTTGCCCTAGAGTACAGGGGAATATTCTCACCTTTAGGAGGCTGAGGCTCACCCTTCTTGCTGGTTGGATGGAGAAAAAAACAAAAAACAAAAAACAAAAGACAAGAAACTGCTCTAGGATGGTGGAGGCAAGGACTCTGCTCCCAGTCCTGTGCATGTGAGGTGAAGAGTTCTGGTTTGGACACTTACTAGCTCTCCAACCTTGGGCATGATTCTCAGTCGCTAAGCAAGCTCCTTATTCCAAATTTCCTCCTTCGTAAATCAACAGTAATAATCCTGCTTCTGGCTACCAGTGCAGGATTGCTGTGACAATCTATGAATCCTAAAGCATCTAGGAAAAGTGAGATGTGGCTGACATCAATAAATTGTTGTTCCTACTGTGGACAGGCCACTTGTCATTGGGCCAAAAGGCCAAGAAGCGATACAAGCCACTTCTCATTGGGCCATTGTATAGCAAGCTTAGGTCTGATTGCTTGCATTGCCTTTACCCAAGTATTTTTCAGAAAACACTAGAAATAGTGAGATGAAACACATAGAAACAGGAGATGCTTAAGGAAAAAGTAATTATTCATCAAATCAGTTAGGAGATGCTGAGCTAAGTCGATTTTTTAAAAGTTTATTTCTTGCAGGACTTCTCAGAATCTTTAATATGTCAGTGTGCATTTCAAAGCTCCAAGAAAGGGGCAGACTAAGCACCATTTCTGTCCCAGATTGGATCTTTCCAAATGCTATGATTTAAGGGCAGTGGCACATGTGGGAGTAGACTTCAGGAGACCCTAGAAAAGGAGAGCTGAAATGGGCAGGTAAGGGAAGATGACCAGTGGAGGGGACTTTCTGAGTTAGGTCCTGCTATGGATGACTGGGACTTAGTCCTGTGGGGAACTTGACAGGTGGCCCCTGCTTATTGTTGCTGGAAGGCTGCCCCTTGAGGATCGGTGCCCAGAACTTCCAGCCTGCTCAGCATTTGTGCCCTGAATGTCTTTTTTTTTTTTTTTGGTACTGGACCGGGGATCAAATTTGGGCCCTTGCACTTGAGAGGCAGGTGCCTGAACCACTGAGCTAAATCCCCGGCTCAGTGCCTGAATGTCTTTGTGGCCAGCAGATGCTCCTAGGAAGGAAGCCACAGGTGTTTTCGGGAAGTGCCTGAGTACAGAGAAGGAGAATGTGGAGATGACACAGAGCACTCAGAGTCTGCCACTGACTTGGCCTCCTAATCCATGCTTCACGGGCCACTCCATTGAGTGTCCTAGACCTCGCTTTGGGTACCGGTGGCCGAGATAATAGAGGATAAAATCCTTGCAGGGATTAGCCCCAATCTATTTGTTCAGTTCTATCCTTTTCTACCCCTTTTGACCTAAATGACAGGCTGTCTGCACTACTACAGTGGGAGGGGAGCAGGGCTAGGTCAACACAAAACATCTTCTCCAACCAAAGTTTTTCTGGGACACAAATACAAGCTCGATACACCTTATCAAATAGGGCCTGGGACTCCCTATTGGAGAGTCTTGCCTTCAGCAAGGTAGGGAGCAGAGTGTCCTACAAGGCATTTTTGCAAAATATCTGGCACCAGAAAAGCAACAATTATAGTAGACAGAAATAGGGCTGGGGATTTAGCTCAGTGGTGCTGCCGCCTGCCTTGCAAGTGCAAGGTCCTGAGTTTGATTTCTAACATCAGGGAAAAAAAAAAAGATAGGACTGAGCCAAACTTTAACCACAGAGTGCCAGTGAGAAACAAGGCCTGGGTCAAGCTGGGCAAATCTGAGACAGAAGTGGTGCATTCTCTGCCCCTGTCTTGGAGATTCAAAATGCACCTTGCCACATCAAAGAGCAGATTGCATGCTAGAGTATGTGCAGAACTCAGAGGCAGGAGGATCAGAGTGTCAGCCCTGGCCTTCCCACTACCTGCTGTGGCCTATCCTGGTCCTTTCACGGTTAGGAGCTGTTGCCTTGAGGGCTGCTCTGGTGTCTTAGGGGAGCCTGGTGGGGTCACCCAAAGATAACGTCAGATCCAGAGGTCAGAATCCCTGGGTATCATCTAACCCCAAACACGATATAAAAAAAGCTGAGGGGATTTCCCAACATCGCTCAGTGGATTCAGAGTAGAGACCGACTCAGAAAGCCTCTTCCCCGAAGGCTGGGGAGAACTTCACTCTGGATTTCTCCACCACAGATTTCCTTCCTACCAAGACCTTGACCACTGGTGTGATGAGCAAACGCCCAGGCCACTTCCCTTCGCTCTCAGCCTTTTGCCTGTGGTGCTGAGGCTTTCTCCCGTCACCTTTTGGCTCACGTCCCTGTATTCCTGGGATGCCTCCCTGACACGTCAGGTAGTAATAACATTTTTGAATTTTAGACATGTCAGCAGGTTTTGCCAGGCAATGTGAGGGAGCGCGAATACTAATGCTTCCATCTGGGGATTATGTTAACACACTATCCTGAATTGACATTTTAAAAATTGCATATTTTAATTGGCTGCCTCCAAGTTTGGGATCGGAGTATTTAGTTGGGGGTGGTGGGGGTGGTGGAGGTTGTTGGAGGGAGGCTGGGTCGGAAAGCATGCTGGCCTGAAATCAGAAGTCTTGGGATTTAGTCCTCAGGTAGGTATGTGGCTTTGGGCAGGTTGCTGCTTGTGGCTGGGCCTCAGTTTCCTCATTTGTAAAGTGAAGGGGTAAGGAACTTGACAGTTCCTAAGCGTCCTTACAGCTCAAGAGTGTATGACTTCTGAATGTAAGGGCCTCTCAAGGTTCTTGCCTCCTTCCTATCTTCTTGTGTGAGATTCTGGGACTGCCAGCAATGTCATCTGTCCCAGGCTTTGGGACTATTTATATGCTGGTGACACACTTTTCCCTGCTTACCTGTTCTTTTCTTTGAATTTGCCTTTCTTACCTCTCTACTTGAGTCCAACTCCTCTTCCCCTTGGAGTAAGGATGGAGCTGCTCCAAGTTCCATCCTTTCTCTGATGCCCAAATTATGGCTTCTTTGGAAAATCCTTGAGTTTGGTCTGCCCTTGACTCTGGTCAGTAGGTAGCTAAACAGGATGCTCTTTTTGCTTACCCAGACCAGTGGTGCCTCTCTCATTGGACTGGGACTCCCATTATGGCAATCTCTCTCTCCCCCCACCCTCTTTCTCTTCCTCTCCCTCTCTCTCCCCAACTCTAGGAATTTTTTGAGTACATCAGGGAAGCACTGTGATATAATGGAGAAGACAAAAATCTTTGAAATTGTACCTGTATTTGAGTCCCTACTCTGCTACTGATTATCTTCCACATGACTTAGGACAAACTGCAAAACTTTGTGAATTTTCACTGTCCTCTGCTCTAAAATGAAAATACAGCAATTATCTAAAGGCAGTGATTAGGATTATAGGGAATAAGATAATGTATGTAAAGTGGCTGCCACATTGTACAGGCTTGTGGAAAGCTAGTTCTCTCCACTCAAGTAGCCAGAAACTTACAATGGCAACGGTTTGCTTAAGGTAGGTGTCACTTTACCTGCTATGTTTGGATTGAAACCCACTGGAGACCTGATTTGGAAGCCCCGCCATAGAGGTAAGACTTCTGCTGAATTCCCCAGTGCTGAAGCCCTGTCTTAAGTGAAACTCATTGCTTCCTGTGCTGGGGCTGGTAAAGGTTAATGACCTCCTCTGTGAGGCATGCATTATTAAATCCATGTTGGGCTGGCTGTTCAATCCAGCCTGGGATGCTCCCAGTGAATGGGATTCCTCTGGGGTATTTGAGGTCAGAGGTCAGAGTGCAGAGACACCATAGCAGAGTAGGGATAGCCTTTGCATTGAATGGGACTGCAAAGCTTCAGTAGAACAATTTATGGCCTCCTGCAGAATCCCATGGTGGCAGACCTTTATGGTATGTTTGGTGACAGGTGAGTTCAGCTTTTCATTTGCAAATAAAGAGATCTATTTGTCTCCTTCACTGAAAAAGGCCTCTCCCCTGATTAGGATTTCCCCTATGGCAAGGCGGTTCCTTCTCCCATCAGATTGGGACTCTCTGGGGCAGAGTGATAGTGCCTCTTCCACTAGACTGGGACTCCCATTAGGGCAGCACTCTAGTTTCCCCATAAGATTAGGTTTCCTGGGCAAGACTAGGTCTCCGACATCAAATTTAGGGGCCTCTACCCAAAGGTGAAGACCATGATGGTCTTTGTCCCACAGTCTGTCTAGAAAGTCCCATTCTCCCATGCATGAGGCTCCCATTATCCTAGGGGCTCTGCCCTTTGTTTTGTAAGCAGTAAGAAGAACAGAAGGCAACCAGCTTTCTTTCACAGGCTGTTGGCTTTTAAGTAAAGATAGTTAAAATAATTTATATCCTGCTCAGGGGGAAAACTGGAGAGAGGAAGGAGGGGTAGGTTTTCCTGGCAAGGAAAAGCAGCATAAAATGTCCTGTTAAATGCTCACTCAGCGGCCTCGATTCCTTCAAGCACAGAGCAAACACCCATGATTTAAGCTATGATCCAGGGATGGGTTAATACCAAAGCTGTGACTACAGATTTGACCCAAACGTTTTGGGGTTGGAGTTGGGGCTCCCAGAAGACAAAGGACAGAGAGGGGTCTGGAGAATGGGTCTTGGAGAGAGGGTGGTTAGCTCCCAGCAGTTATAATTCTTACTGACTTCAAATCTTGTTCACTAATTTCTATTCTGAAGTTGAGAGAAAGAGCTGGAGAAGGAGGTAAGGATCTGGGTTTCTTGCAGCTCTGCTATTAACTAACCACGCTTCAGAGGATAAATCCCTCACCCTCACTAAACCTCAATCTCTCGTGACTTGTGCATTTTCTTAGCACAGTCAGTAATTATGCAGGATGCCTATGAAATCTGGAAACAGGTAAATATATATAACAGCAATGGAGACATCTTTGATTTAATACAAAATAAAAGTGCCTATGTTTGTGGATTTCATGGCATATATCTCTGTGTGAAAGACTATTTAACAAGTATCTGTCTCTACTATTGGGCTGTAAAACCCACAAGAGCAAAGGCCAGGAGTTTGTTCTCTGTGGCCTCTTTAGCGCTTTGCACAGCGCTTTGCACAGAGCTTGGCACATTCTAGGAGCTCGATATATTTTAATCAAATAAATTAATGGTTAAGTGAATGGTAAAGCTTATCTTGGGAATGGAAGGGTAATGAGATATAAGGAGGAATCCAAAAGTGGGTTTTGAGAGAACATGCTCAGATGTCTGGGACACCCAGTTCATTAGCTGGGCTTTCCATGGTAACTAGAGGTAAAATTTTCATCCACAGGATTCTGTTGCCCTAAAACAGATACAGATAGAGAGTTTAGAGCTGGCATGCTGGGATGAATCCACTGTTAACCCTTGGCTTCTTCTGAACATTTATAGATCCATTCTCTGTCTTCAAAGACTAGTTGTATTCTTTCAGAGAAGATTGGACTCCTGCCCTGAGAATTCGGACTCATGGCTGGCCAGTGCACATGAAGCAGAAGCAGAGGTGCAGAGCAAACTCTCAACCAGAGAGGACAGAGAGAACAGAGCAAGAGCGGCTGGTCCTGGACCTTTGTGCTTTGCTCTCCTGGAATTTCCAGCCCTTCCTAAGTCTGCATGGCTCCATCTTTCAAGACTGAGTTTATTTATTTATTTTTTTTTGATGAACCCTGGAAAGCTATCTTTCAAAAAAATTTTTTCTCCTCATTGAGTTTATTGGTACATTTTATGTATACAGTACAATTACATTCAGTATTGGGATCTTGTACCTTTACATGACAGGTCTTGGTTCTCATTTTTTTCCCTTGTCCCTGCCCTCCCTTCACCCCCTCCTCCTCTCCCCATTTACAAACACTTTATTTCCATTTTCTCATATTTTTTCTTTTCCCTATTACCTTTCCCCTACCCTTCCCACTTCCCCTACACCTTTAGCACTTTTCTTCCTATTTCACATTGTCAGTAATATCATTAGGATCTTATGTACTATTATAGTTTTTCACATGAGAGAAACTATTCAGTATTTACACATGTGTGACTTATTTATTTCACTTAGGAGTATATCCTCAATATGTATCCATTTTCCTATGAATGAATCTAATTTCTCATGTTTTATGGCTGAGTAGTATTCCATCTTATAAAAAAAACCACATCTTCTTTATCCAGTTTCCAACTGATGGGCAAATGGGCTGTTTGCAAGTTTTAGCTATTACAAACTGTGCCTCTATGAATGTAGGTGCTCATATATCACTGTGATATGATTCTTTTAATTCTTTTGGAAAGATACCCAGCGTAGGGATGGCTGGGTCAAATCGAACCTCTAGACCTAGCTCTGAGGTATCTCCATATTGATTTCCATATTGGTTGCACCAGTCTGCACTCCTACCAACAATGGAGAAGGGTTTCTTTCTTCCCACAACCCCGCCAACATTTGTTATTGGTTGATTTTCAAGACTCAGTTTAAAGACTGCATCCTCTACTGACTCTTTCCTTCTGTGGAGCTCACTGGAAAAAATTAGTATATCGGTAGTCTTAATGTATTAGCATTAATGTATTCTAAAGCATCCACATGTTAATATATTAGCAACAACCATTCATTATGTGTCCATCAGTGCTTCTGGATTTGGTGATCACCCTCTATGTGAATCCTGTCGAAAGTACACTCCCTGAGTTGTTGGTGTAGCCAAATCAAAATGTTTGGCTCTCCGCAGGTAGGGCATGCGTGTCTCTGTCCATGGTTCTGAAGTCTAGAGTTAGTGCCTTTCTCAACTCTGGAGCATGCATGCTTCTCCATCCTCTCCCAAGTACAAACTAAAAATCTCAACAATGGCCTGTTGATAGACTGAGAGGACATTGCTTGGAGTCCAGGGAGAACCAGTGGAGAAAGAAATTAGTTCCACTTGTTCCACATGTTGCCAAAGCCTGTTAACTTGCCTCCTGGTGGTAGTCTGCAATTAAGATAACAGTATAGGGGAGGTTGCTTAAACTTTTGAGCATTTAAAAATTCTAGCATGCTAGGTAACGAGGTGAAGTGTAGTTACCTTGAAATTTAGATAGCTGATGTGGAGCGCATTTAGTGACAGCTGGACTTGGGTGGGCCATACATTTTGCATTCTATAGGCTAAAAATCATCCATTTGGAATGGTATTAATGTCAGGATAAAAAATTATTGTATCATCCTTCTACTACATTTAGAATGCGATTTTAAAAGTGCAATTTATTGAACACCTATTATGTGCCAGGAATCTTGAGAGTTGCTTCTGCTTTTCATATATTATTCCTAACTCTCCAAATAACTCAGGAAAATTATAATTATTCTCATTTGAGGGAGAACAGAGAATAGTCAGAATGGGTAGATAACTGGTCCAAGATCACTGAGCCAGTTAACATCTCCACACTACTGGCCTCTGTAGTCTTTTATTAGTATACATTATCCAATCTCTTACAATTTTCCTAGGGACACAGAAAATAATTTCCTCAGCAATAATAATGGAGTCAACATTAGTATTTGTATAATATGGCTTTTGAGAAAAATCCTTTAAACTCTAAGATAGTATTTTACATCTAGGATTGTGTATTAAAAGAAGTGATCCTAACTATGGGGAAGATTTCTGCGGGATGAAATGTCCAATAGCAGGCAAAACATTATCATATTTAAAAAGTAGCAACAAGCCACCTCTGACATCAGGGGACTGACTAAAGGCAGGTGGAACATACACGGCCTTTTGTAACATAACCTCTCTGGAGGCCCAGCCCCTTTGTTCCCAGGAGCTGTGCCCATCTTCTGGGATCTGACTAGCTGCACTGAAACAGCTCCCCGGGTCCATGATGGAGACCTACTCCCCTGGGACAATTGACTCTTTACTGAAATTTTAAAGGATGGATTTGGAGAGAGCTAATTTTCTTTCAGTGAGCATGGAATGCCCTGCAGCATTGTGTTTATTGTTGGCCCTATTTTGTTCATGTGGAGTGAGGGCGGAAGAGGGGAGGGAGGGGGAGGGGGGAAATGGAGAAAAAAGGAGATGAGGGAAGGAGGAGGAACAGCAGGATGATGATGATGATGATGATGATGATGAAGAAGGTAATTTTGTTACACCTGCGACAAAATACCTGACAGCCATGACTGAAAGGAAGATAAATTTATTTTGGCTCGGTTTCACCCCGTGGTCATTTGGCTCCAAGGCAGAGGGTCATAGTGGAGGAAAAAGTATTCAACCCATGGCAGCCAGGAATCAGAGAGACAGTGGAGGAACCAGGGACAAGAACACACTCTTCCAGGTCATGCCTCTAGTGACCCACCTCCAACAAGTGTGCACCTCCTAACAGCACATTCAGCTACTGAACTCATCAATGGATGGATCCACTGATGAGGATAGCACCTTCATGATCTAATCACCTTACACACACACACACACACACACACACACACACACACACAGAGAAACCCAGGGAGAATTTTAGATCTAAATCACAAGAGTTGGTGGTTTGGGAACAGTAAAAGCAAAGGTAGAGTCCTGCCTCTATCCTCTCTGACACTCCATCTAGTTCCACCTCTTTTCACACTTGAATGCTGAAAGATATCAGAACATTTTCCCAATAAACCCCTTCCTTTGCCCAAGAGAGCTAGAACTGGCTTTATGTTGTATGCAAACAAGAGTGTCCTCATTTAAACAGCAAGGGTTTAATAATCTGTGTCATTAAGAAGGAACTGTAGGGCGACACAGGTGAGTGACTTGTTGCTCCAAGGTGGCAAAGAAGCCACGTGAAAAAGAAGCCAAGTGAGGAAGGATGAAGCACTGACCACAGAGCTCATGAAGCCTGGGGAGCCTGGCCACTCACTATAATGGGCATCATTACGGTGAACACGGAAGCGTTAGGACATGCACCTAGAGTTCTACCCTCCCAGAAAATGCACCTTCCTGGAGATACTGTGGAAGAGTCAGAAGAGTACAGGATTAATCTGATCTGAGGCAGTGCTTCTTCATTAGCCTGGAAGCTCCCTGATAGCCAGGGGCATCTCCTGTTCAGCTTTGTATTCCTAGGGCACTAGAGGACCTAGAAAATTGAAGATGGCCAAGTGCGTTCTGGTTCACCCATTGTAGATTCTAAACTTCTTGAGCTGTTGGTGCAGCTGGAATAGTACGTGGCACTCACTCTGGGCACGCGTGTTACTGTCCGTGGTCCTGAACGGCAGGTTCTTTTCTGAACTCTAGAATATGGGTACATCCTCATTCCCTCCCAAGTATAAGCCATGGGCTGAGAGAATGCCCGGTGTCCATGGAAACTCAAGGGAGAAGGGATTAGTTCTACCCTAATCAGACGCCCTTTCTTACACAATGCATAGGGTTGCTGTTTTGAAATAGTCTCTTCTGTTTTCTCCTCTGATGCTGAGGCTAAGACTGTGCAAACTACTGTGTCCAGATGAAGATTTTTACAGGAGGAGCTTTTACAGGAGACTGGAGAGGGAAGCATTTACAGCTTTCAGCTCGGGTCTGCATCCTTGCAGCATGAGAAGACCTTGACACCTTCATCACCAGCTTCCTTTGGCTCCTCTAGCACCACACCTTGCACTTCACCTTCTGGGTGCACTGCACATTCTTGTGGCCGGGGCAACCATCTTGCCATGTCCATTTCCTCTTCAGCACCTGCCGGGCAGAGCCTCCTGATGAGATTCTGGTAACACCGCTTCCTCTTTTTCCTTCCCCATTTAGAGGGTGGCAACTGCTAATTCCCAAGCTAATTCATTACCACCCCTTTGTGCTCCTTCAGCCTTCTAACATATGGGTAACAAATTTCCCAGATTCAGTAGCCTCTATTTGAATTTCCCTGCCTATTTCTGCATTTCTGCAACTTATTTAACTTCTTTGAATCTCAATTTCTTCATCTATAAAAATGGGGGGATAATCCTTACCCATGGAGGTGCTGGAAGAATTCAGTGACATGATAGTCAAGTGCCTGGCACAGGGTAGGTGCTAATAAATGCTGGCTGGCTGCTCCCTTCATCCCAATATACTGAATTGCAGAGGCTCTCTGGCTTAGGATGGCTCAACTTGCAATTTTAAGATGGTATGAAAGTGATAGACAGTCAGAATCATACTTTTTGGATTTTGGTATTTCCTGGCTGGTGATATGCAGTAAAATACTCTCTAGTGGTGCTGGGCAGTAGCAGTGATGTAGCCTCAGCTCTGTGTCAGCCACAAAATTGGGGTGGGGTGGCAGTCAACAACAGTACAGTTCACTGTTTTGTCTTTTCATTTGGATGCAGACATTCAATAAATTACATGGGATCTCCAACACTTTATTATAAAATTGGCTTCGTGTGAGATGGTTTTTGTCTAACGGTAGGTTAATGTGATCTGAGCACATTTAAAGTAGGCTAAACTAAGCTCTGATGCTTGGTAGGTTAGGTATTAAATGCTTTTTGGACTTAAAATATTTTCAATGTAACAATGGGTTTATAGAGTTGAAATCGTATTGTAGTTAAAGCTTGAACTACAAAACACTCAGAGAAGGACTTTCTTCCCTTGATGATCTCTTTAAGGAATTGGTCTCCAGGCATTAGGCTCTAGGAGAGTAGAAATCTTGCCCAACATAGCCCTGTGCCCACCTGGCAGAGCCAGTTTAGAGGCAAAACTCTTGGACAACTACAGCCAGGCAGAGGTGAAAGTGTTTAGAATGAATAGTGCTCTTGAAGCCTCCATTCTTTGCAATGCCTGTGTTCGTCTCTTGGAAGATTCTAATTTAGTTATTCATGACAGAGATGGGTATGGGGAGTTTAATTTACATCCCATCTCTTTGGAATCATTGACAAATCCTGGGAAGTCATAGAGTGAAGAATGAGGCAAAGCTACCATCCATGTGACAGCTGGATGAATGGCTGAAAGCACACCTCTGGGTCCTGAGCTTTGTGCACAGGACTTTGAAAACACCATCTCTCACCTAGTCCTTATAACAACTCATCTGTCCATATTCCAGATGGGGAGATTGTCACTTGGAGGAGTTGAGGAGGTGGCCCACATCCTACAATGGAGGTGGCAGGATTGGGGCTTGAAGCCACTTAGTTGGTTGCAGGGCTGTCCAATGAAGGGCTAGATCTGGATTCTGAGAAGGTGACATTCAACTCACACTTCTTAGACACCAAGCTCCTAGCTGGCTTGGAGCCAAATAGCTGCAAGTGGGCTAAGATAAGGACATTATTTACAAGTTAGGCTGCACCAACTTCCTGCCTCTGGAATTAGAAGAAGACTTCTGTGCTAGTGGAAAGTGGCATCACACCTGGGTCCTCACCTGTGGACCTTGGCTGTGGCTGGCTGGCTTCTAAAGAGCTGCTAAGGTCTACCCTGAAAGGAGGGAAGGGAAGAAACATTTGGAGGGACTCAGAAGTCTAAATGACAACCAACCCATAGTAAACCCAACTTGGAGCATCCTCCCAAGCTAGTGTCAACTGAGAGGTAAAATGGGATCATTCTATTTTTTCATTGTTACTGTTGCTGCCTTGCTTCTTCATGGCTCTCATAAAACTGCACTCCTCACATTGAAAATATGTTTCCTTATTTTTGTTTCACATATGAAGTAGGGCTAGACAGCATCTCAATATGGGTGAGGTTAGGCTACCCCTATCATAGGGATGGGGTAAACAGAAGCAGAGATATTACTTTTGTTGCACAAAGTTTGAGGAAATCTAAAATATTTTAGTACATATAAAGTGAACCACAAAAATTACTAGAAAAAGGAGTGAGTCAGAATAGATTTTAAAAGCAAGTAAAAAGAGAGAGAGGCAAGCTGAAGCCAGCATTTGAGATGAGTTAGTAATTGTACATGAACTGTGAATTCAGATTTCAATTTTCTGGTAACTATGTCTGAAAAGAGAAGCAATTTTCATTGTTTGATAAGAGACATCATACAAATTCAGCTGATGTTTAAATCTAGAAAGACAGGTGGGCCAATGCAGTGTTGCTGAACAGAAGCAACCACAACTTGGTAACACTAATATACACCTCCTGCTTGGGCCAGAGGAAGGGCTGTGTTCTCTAACAAGTTTCAATTCACTGGCATTTCTTCACATTTAATGAGACACAGCAGGACCGTCCGGAGGAAATTGTAGTGTAGGGCACAGAGGAAGCCAAGTAATCTTGCTATTGTTTCTTTCATGGGTTTTAATTGAGGGAGGAGCTGCTAATGATTTTTCTAATGAGCAAAAATGACCACACATTGCAGTGAAATCCCAGGCCAGAGCCAACTTAGCTGGCAGGCAGAGATAGAAAGGGAACTGGCAATTATAGAGCATGGTATATCCATTATCACTTTTAAATGAGCACGATGAGCCTATGGACCCCAAACTAGTCCAAACTTGGGAGCCTCACTGTCTAAATTGGGGGTGGCTGCCTAGGGCAGTGCTATTCATCACAGGCTGGAGGACTGGGCCTGTAGCTCTCTGAATGTGCATTTGGAATTCTACAATGTCCGAGGTAGGGAAACTTTGTCAAGGAGGCTGCTCTGCTCTACTGAACAGGCGGAGGAGGTGAGGCCTGGAGAAAGGCCACAATGGGGATAGAACAAACCTCCCACTTAGGACAACCAGAAGGTCAAGCTTAACTGAACTGAGAAGTAATAATAGCAATTAGTGAGCAGTGTGTGGTATGTGCAGTGCTAACGAGGTGCCTTCGTACGTGCTGTGCCATCTTATCTGCCCCACAGGTGGGCAGGGAGATAAGCAGAACTGATGTCTGCAGAGAACATACACTGTGCAGAGACTCTGACATGTCATGTCCTCCCCATGTTAGCCAGGGAAGCCATTATTAAATCCATCTACAGATAATTAAATTCGGGTCAAGAATGAGGAAACCAACTGCTCAAGGTCACACAGCAGCAGCAAAGCTAGGACTGAAGTTAGGGTCCCTGGACTTCACATTTGGACTGTTCACCCTGACCATGCTGTGCTCCATGCAAACACTGGATGGACCGAAGGACACGCACAAATATCAGCACATCATTTCCAAAGCGCAGAGTGATTACTATCCTAGGGTCTGAGTTACGCCGTGTGGGCTCCAGCCCCAGCTCTGTCACTTGCAGGGCTGCTCCTCTCACTGACCCCCATGGTGTCTCAGTATTCTTCTCTATAAAACAAGGATAATAACAATGCCTTTCTTATTGCTTTATTGTGGGAATTAAATGGCCAAGTCAGAAAGCATTCAGATGAACGCCCTGCTCAATCCTTTAGCAATATTAGGTAATAGCATTTCTTGTCATAAACATAATATTAAAAGATAAAAGTTGACAACATCTCTTCTGATATTTCAGTTTTGATGACTATATTGTTCTGTAGAAAAATGGAAAGCATAGAAGTACAAATAGAAATTCACTATCACCTCCATGCATAGTGATAATCAGAATGTTTATTTTTTTCAGTTACTTTTTTCTAAGCACATACAGCGCTATATACAGTCAGTGCTCTGTACCTGTGGGTTCTACTTCTATGGATTAAATGAACTACGGGTCAAGAAGCATTAGAAAAAAATCGCATCTGTACTGAGCATGCACAGACTTTTTTTAGGGTTATTATCCCCTCAGCAACAAAGGATAGCAACTATTTACATAACATTTATATTAACTAGGTATTGTAAATAATCTAGAGGTGATTGATGTACAATATATGGGAGAATGTATGTATATTCTATGCAAACTCTACACCATTTTGTATACAGGACTTCAGCATCTGCAGATTTTGGTATCTGCTGGGTCCTGGAACCGGGCCCCCATAGATATTGAGAGGTAACTGTGCTTTGATAGGGTTTTTTCCTTGTCTTTAAATTAGCATGAAAGCATTGACATTTCCCAAGGCCATTAAATAGTTTTCAAAAATGCGAGCTTCAGCCATTACAAAACCGTGTTGTTCTATAGGTGAACCACTATGTATATATATTCATTCCATCATGGTTGTGAGCCATTGGCTCCATTCATTCATCCTCAAGTGAATGACTGTGTGCGGTTGGCTATTCATTCATTTGGTGTGTTGTTGTCCCCCCAACACAATCACAGTGCCTTGTACATAGGAGGTGCTCTAAATGTTCAGGTAAACGAAAGCTCATCTTTTGATAGCTGCTTTCAGAGAGCTTCTACCTGTTTGCATTCCTCCTTCAATTGTATGAGTGCCTTTCTTATCACAATCTGAGAAGCATTAGCTTCTTTTTTTTATCTTATCCAGTTTATTAGTTCTTTTTAAGTATACAGCGCAGTTACATTCATCATTGGGATCTTGTACCTTTAGATGACAGGTCTTGGTTCTCATTTTTTCCCCATACCCCTGACCTCCCTTCACCCCTCCAGCCTCCCCTATGGAGAAGCATTAGCTTTAAAGATTAAAAAAATCTTTATGAATTTGTTAAGTAAAATATGGAGCCTCATTGCCTTAATTATTTTATTAACAGTGAGACTGAAAGTTTATTCATATTTTAGTTAGCCATCCATACTGTATTCTCCCTCCCTTTACTGTTCTTCCTTCTTCTTATCTTTCCCACCTTCTTTTGAAAGCATCATTTTTGAAGGAGCAGGCAGCAGCCCAGCAATCCCGGCATTATTTCCATGGATACCTTCACATCTCCTGGTAATCCATGAGGTTTGTAACAATGAACTGGTTGCTTGATAATTATCTTAAGATAATTGCATTAATAAGTTCAGATCCTCATTAATTTTGAGGAAGCTGTGACAGTTCCCAACTGTAATGAATTTCTCACTCAAGTTTAGGATGTTGACAGCTGACGCACAGCTTTGCTGACATTTCTGCCTCAGATTGTCATTTTGCTTTCCTGCAACCCTATGCACACCTTATTAAAGTTCGATTATGGCTTGGAGGAACCTTCATATTAAGGCATTAGCATCCAGTTAGTTACTGAGAAGTGATAGCAACTGAAGAAAAATGGATTTTATTTCCTATCATGACAACAGATTCCTCCCACCACCTTCCCAGTCCAGGTGCATATTTCTTTGGCACGATGCCTGACCTGCTGTTCAAGGAATCACAAGGAGAATCATGGAACATTCTAGAATGGGAAGAGGCAGGGTATGTGATCCATTGCCTCCAAGTGGAATGATACTGCTCATTCTCTTCTTGGAATACATTTGGAAACCAAGACGTCGCTTCTACCAATAATTTCTTATTCCAGAGTCTTTTTAATGAAAAAGGAGTTCTTTCTTTAATCAGAACAATGAAGTCACCCATGCTTTAATGTTTGCCACTCACTCCAGTGTGATCTCAGAAAGTCCTCTTGCAGTTTTCTCATTTCTAGAATGATGGCCCTGGAGCAATGACTCTGTGTCAAGTCATACTTCTAAAGTCCAGGATGTAAGTAAAATGCTTTACACCTGAGGGTCACTTAATGAACACTGTTTCCCCTTTCTGCAATGCCTTTTATTTCAACTGAAAGAGTAGAAGAAACCACACCGATTAAGGGTCTATCATTTAATGTCATCTCACCTGGCGACTTCCCCTGCATCAACTTTCCCTATATCATCTTACCTGGTGTGCACCACAATCCTGCGCTGTAGATCCTATCATCATCTTTTGTAAGCGAGGGAGTTGCAGGTGAGAGAGGTTCAAGGTCATACTTTTGGTGCTGAACTTGTTCTGCCCAATGGTGCACTGTTAGGTCACTCAAGGCACAGGGGATTGGTCTGGGGAGGTGACACTAGGAAGTATAAGGAGCCTACACTTTAGAAAGGAGTTGCATTGGCTTCACAAAGGTGTCTAACACTGCAAGGTGATGAATGCCAGGCACTGTGGCATTTTGCAGCTGGATGAGATCCCTACAGACTGAGGCAGGAGAGAAGACTTCAGTGAGGAAGCTGATGTGTGTTTGGTCTGAAAGTGTGAGATGATTCAAATAAACAAACTAAGCATAAAGCAAGAGGGAGGAAGAGATAAGCATAAAGGCAGAGAGGAAGAAATGTGCAAAGGAGACTGAGTGACAAAAGGTTTGACAGGTAGGTGGCAGAGGGAGTTCAGAGGAGGGAGGCTGGCACATGGATCTTGGAGGGTGTCCAATGTCAGGATAATGAGTCTGGACTTATTCTTGAGATCTGAGCTTCCCAAAGTGAGCAGCAGAGCATTGGCCTGGGGGAGAGCCTCAGAGGAAAAAATCAGATGCTGCTTCCTGCATATCACCCCTTTTCAGGGTGTTTTGGGGGCATATTAGCAAGTTACAGGGTCACAGTTTTTCATGAGGATGGCATGTTCTAATGACAGCTGTTGCAGGGGCTGTCTATCCACTGTTAATGTGATGTATGTTTCCCAGGTCATGTAGCTGACTTCATATCTATGGTGGCACTGATGCCCTACTCCAGCCCCCTTCAAGGAAAGACTGGTCACGGCTGGGCATGCTTGGTGGTGGGGGCATAGGCTCCTGTACCTTGGCAGGAAGGAAGCTCTTCACCCAAGGTCTCTCCCCTTCATGAGGAAGCCCACGTCCACTCCTGCTCCACGTGGATTCACAGAGGCCTGGCCACCTCAGCTCAATGGAGGGTGCCCCAGAAAGTCAATAGTTCTGAGCTCTCCCTGGAGATTTGGCCAAGACTCTGGGTCCATGACATGCTTTGGATTCTTTCTTCTCTGCCCTGTCCAGCTTCCTTCCTCTCTGATCTACAAGTGTTGATCCCAAAGGTGCTCCTTCATGAACACCCTGCACCCCAAATTCCATCCTCGGGCCTGCCTCTCAGGATCTGGAATGACCATGCATTCAAGTTGCCTGAGATATGAGACCAAGACAGGCCTGGGTAAAGCAGGATCTTACAGCAAATGCAACTCAGAGAATGTAATTCTGTGTGGTCATACTCAATGTAATTCTTTCACAGTGATGAATTACTTTTTATTCTTTAAAAAGTTGGAAGCACATATCATATGCCATGCTCCTCTAAGTCTTCCCTAACCATCTCATAACAATCTTGGTGGTGGCAAGGTGTGTGTGTGTTATTATTTCCATGGGGAAATTAGGGTTCAGAGAAGTTAAGGAACTTTCCCCAGGTCACACAGTCTAATCAGCATGTGGATTCAAATCCAGTCCTGCTGAGCTTGACACCTGTACTCTACCCACCAGGCCTCTTTGGTTTTGAGACGCCCACCTCGGTTGCATGTTTCAGAAACAGATACTGGTAACCATGGAGGTAGAGAGGCAAATGTCCAGAATCCCAAATGCCCTTGGAGCTTTCTTGAAAAATAAAATTGCACTTTTTATTCAAAGGCTGCCTCCCTAAGTGGAAGCCTAGCTCTAAGCATCCTAACTTTCTGCTAATTACTGTCACATTAATTAAAAAGTAAACCCCCTTTAATTTCATAACAGGTGGTTTGTGAGACTGGAAGAGAAGTTGAAGCTTGTGTGTAATTAGGGTGTTGCTTATTTGCATTTCTAATTGCTTTGGAGGACACCGAGGGCCAGGCTTCCCGTCTCCCGGCTGTCTTTCACCTCCGCCGGCTGTGCTGAGCTTTGGCGGTGGTGGCAGCATCTCTTCTCTGAGCACCGCCTATGAGAGCAGTGGCTCCAGCTGGAGACCCAAGACTTGCCATCCACGTGGGCATCCCCGGGGCTGGGCGCTCGAGGGTGAACAGCCTGTGTCTCAGCGAGGAGCTGGTGCCCAATCAGAAGCCTGGCATTCGCTGGGTGCTCAGTAAATGTTGGCTGACCGGGCTGGCCTGGAACTGACCCTCACCTTGCTTTTCTGACCCAAGCATCAGTGGGCACAGTGAGGGCTGGGCAGCACGGGCTCAGAGGCAAAGATGCTTGGATTTGACTCACAGGTGGGTCTGAGAAGACACCTGTAAACCCTGGTCTAGGAATCCATTTCCTCTTCGGAATCACTTTGGGTACTTGCTGTTATTTGTCAGGGGCCCGAGTTAAGTTTTCTCAGTCATCCCGGCTACACAATTCCCTCTGCAAAGAAGTTAATGAACCACAGAACATGACTTAGGGGAAGTGTAAGCATGGCTCCCTGAAGGCTCCAACTTACAGTGGTGAAAAGACCTCATTCTTTGGTGTCAGACCTATCAGGCTTTGAGTTAGGAGTCTATTACTGAGCAGTTGAGAGACCCTGGAGAAGTCACTTAACTTCTGTAGGCCTCACAGATGATTTGATGTAAAATGAACACAAGGGTAACTTGGTTCGGTAAGTCTTCATCTTGGCTATACATTGGAGTCACCGGGGGAGCTTTTGAAGCGGACCAGCGCTTGGTTAGGGCTGTGCCCAGAACTCAGTAAACTAAACTAGATTGGTGGTGGGGCAGGGTGCAGCTTGGGTGTCACAATTTTTAAAAAGCCACTTGGGTGACCCTTTGCAGCCAGGGCTGGGAATCACTGCCTCAGGCCTTTGAGTTATTTAGCAAGCGCTATTTCCAAGGGCTTTTCTTCCTTTGCTCTGGGGAGTTGTGCTCCATTGCAGCAGGCCTGGGGAGATCTGGGGACCTCAGGGAGGTTACTGAGGCTGAGATTCTACCCCAGGAGGACAAGGAAGAGGCTGCAATGAGATCATGAGATAGAGTTCGGTCAAAGTAAAACAAACAAACAAACCACTCGTCTCAGTGCCCGTGTTTGTGGACACTAAAAAGAAGGATTCACTACCTCTGTGGTTTTTACAACACTGGACATCCCCAGAAAAACCTAGCCAATCCGGGCCTTTGACAAAATAAGGACCAAGCATGAGGCCAGTGAATAAAGGACACCAAATTTTATTTCAGCCTGCCTCACCTTTCTTATCTCTTTGTTCTGTCACAACCCTCTAAAAGAGACATGCTGATGGGCATTTTCCAGCAGCCCATGTTCCAGAGGTTCTTCAAGGTTTAGTAACTGCCTGTGGATCCTTTCAGTAGTAGAGCTGTGAGTCAAAGCCAGTCAGTCTAATTCTGAAAAGCTCTTTCTCCTATCCACGCGGTCTTCCTTATAGCAGGAAGTGGCTTGTTGGAAGAAATTACATCTTTGCCTCTTCTTAGACTACACACTTCTGGAGTCACCTGTGAGTTCCACCCTCTCTTTGCACGCACCCTGTATCTAAGTCCCTGGGAAATGCCACAGGTCTGTGCTTCTGCTGTAGCATGAGGCTACGCTGCTCTCTTGGATCATGGCTTGGCCTTGCCTCTGCCTTACCGTTCCTGTCCACCTGCAGCCCACAGGCAGATCAGATGATAAAGTTGCCCCTGCCTCGCCCGTGACCTTGCTTCCTGCTGGCTTCCATCTCACCCAAGGTCAAGGTCTGTGTGCCCCCTGTGGCTCGCACAGTCAGGCACTGTCTGCGAGTCTCTGCAGCCCCTGCCTGCTCAAGCTGCTCTCTGTTCTCTAGGGGGGTGGTGCCTCAGGCCTTGGTCCCTGCTGTTCTGTGTCTGGAATGCTCCTCCCCTCGGCTGACAGGGCCTCTTTCCCTGCTCCTTTCTGTCTGGTCTTCAGTGTTTTCAGGGTGACTCAAGCATCACCCTTATAAATGGAAATGACCCACAGCACACGCTGTCCTCTGTTTTTCTTGCAATGCGTGCTCTCTTGAGTCCTACTCATCTAGATTGTTTGTTTGTTTGTTTTTTGGTACCGGGGATCGAAAGTCCTATTCATCTAAATCTAAACGTACCGCTTTGTTTATTGTCAGTTTTCCAGGATCAGCACTTTATCATCTGTTTTTTTCAGCACTCCACCCTGGTGCTCCAACAGCACCTTGCACAGAGAGGATGCTCAGTGGGAGCTTGTTAAATAAATGACGAAGGGAGTGAATGGATACATGAATCTGGCCACCACCTCCTGGGAAAGAGGAGATATCTTTTTTGGGGGTGGGGGTAGTACTAGGGCTAGAACTCAGGGCTTTTGCACAGAGCTACAAACCCTAGCCTTTTTCTATTTTTATTATTTTTTAAAAAATTCCGAGACAGGACTTCATTGAGTTACACAGGCTGGGCTCAAACTTGTGATCTTCCTGCCTCAGCCTCCCAGAGGGCTCAGATTACATGTGTGTGCCATCATGCCAGCCCCTTCTGAGGAACAACCACTGAAAAGACTACGGGAGCAGAGGAGGGGGTAACCCCCGCAGCCCAGTGTACTTCCCCTTGGTGTTGGATTAAGGAGGACACCTCATGACTGTGAGGCACCCATGGCCTCCCTGAGGGTCCTCTAGATGTTTAAGAAGCTCTGCAGGCTTGCCGACTTGCCCTGCCTCCTGGCCTCTGAGCCCTACTCCTTTCTCTGTCTCCTCAGCTCTTCCGGATCTACCTGGAATGCTGTTATCCCTATTTTAAAGACTAGGACAACAAGGCTCAGACAAGTTAAATAACTTGACCAAGGTCACACAGCTAGTGAGTGATAAAGACAGTGTTCTACCCAGGCCATCTGAGTCCAGTTCCTGCCTCTCTTCTGTGGGTGTCTGCTTCGTGTCCTTATGGACCAGCACATCACAGGCCCCTTTTTCTACTCAGGCTGAAGCCATCTTTCTATACAGTATTCTCAAGGGAAAGCTGGCTTGAGTGTAGGGTAGGGTTTCTCACCTTAGTGAAGGTGCGCTGGATGCCTGGGGCTGGGCTGTCCTGTGGATATTAAGATGCTTAGCAGCATCATTGTTGGCCTCTACTCACAAAGTGCCAGCAGATCCTCTGCAGCTCACAATCCTGACAACCCAGGCATTCCCCAGGCCCCTGGCTGAGAACCACCGATCTCATCTGTAACACGACGACCGACCATCCTTGCACCTTACCCTCGTGTCACGAGCAGGGCAGGAGATCACATCGTCCACACTTCTGCGGAGAACTGTGTGTGGGGATGAATGCAGAACTGGTATTCCATAAGGTCAGATCTTATTCCTTAAGTGAGGTGCCAAGAGTCACCACACGTTGGCATTCACACATGAGAATTCATGTGTTGTCTGAGTTGGCGCAGTTTCCAATTATCACTGTTCTTGCTTTTAAATTATAAATTATCATTAGTTTAGTCTCATTATTTTCAACTTAGTTTGCTGTGGGTTGTTTGCTTAAGCACAGTGATTTGGGCTTAGGATTTTCAATGGTGGTGTTAAGGCATGTATGCACTGCTGTTCCTCTATGTGTCGTCTGTCCCCCACTCCTAAGGCAAATCCCCCTCCAGCCTTTGCCTCAATCCACTTCCACTGTATTGCTCCTCTCTGAGTCCTCTCCTGCCAGAACGTGGGGATTGTAGGAAAAAAGAATGAGAGACACTCTTTTAGGTCAATCTTCTTTTTTCAGTTTTAGAGTTGGGGAAATAGAGACAGCAGACAGCTACAATCACTACAGTTGACTTTACTGATTACCTGTCTGGGGCTGCTCCCACTGACCACCTGACCTGCCTATGCCAGTTCTCCTCTCCGTCACGGAGGACCCTGGGTTCCAACCTAGGGTGGCTTGAGATTGTCTACTTTGTGTTGGGGCCACTCCTGGGTCTCCCCATGAGGTCCATAAAGGGCAGGAGGGCCATGAGGTTACATTGCTTTTTCTCTATGTGACTTGGAAAAGTTGTCTGATCTCCCCTTGCCTCTGTTTCTCCACCTGTATGATGGGTGAGCCACAGCCTCAGCCTCCTTGGTCTGGCAGAGCTGGATGAGACAATGCATGTAGCAGGCCCAGTGCCTGAAATATGGCTATCGTTAGTATTTTTAGGTGTCTACAACAGATGTTCTGTTCCCGCTTGCAGCCTCTCCAGACAAAGAACAGCTATAAAGAGCTTTTAAAAAGTTTATAAAGTAATTTCATTTGCAGTGACTTATTTGGTCCTCAAAACAACCCAGGACAGGGATTGTCATGCCATTTCATGCACAGGAAAACTGAGCCTCAGAGATGTAGAGTCTGAACTCAAGACTCACAGCTTTATGGCCAGAGCTCTCCTACTCCGTCTCTCCTTGGGGCAAGGCTTGGTTTGTGTTTCTGGACCAGGTCTTCCCCATCAGGAAGGAGACACCTTCTTCCTCCTCACAGCCACCCCCACCTCATGGTGGACACCTGAAACACATGTGGGCCCCTCAGAGATCATGCCTCCCTTGTTCCGCATGGGCAGAGCCCCTCCCCTGTGACTGCCAGTGACCTCACAGCAGAGACCATGTGCTATTTCTTTATAACACACTCAAGAGGGATGCAAAGAGTAGAATCCCCTCAGCTTCGACCCCCGACTTGGGGAGATGAAAGATGGGGGTTGGGGTGGAGGGGTCCCCACTGGGTGGCAGGTCCTGGCAAACTTCAGGCTTGCCTAGCAGCTCAGAGCTGTGGGATCTGCTCAGCTCTGGGGAGAGACATACAGACATCTCTGATGCCAGCCCCCAGCTCAGCCTGGCAGCTCGGAGTCTCTCTGAGCTGGAAAATGATTTCTGAGCAAAAAAGATTTTTTCTGTGGCTGGATGACCTGACAAAGAGCCACCCCCAGCTCATAACCCCTCCCACACCTAACACATGTCCTCCCTCATTGTCCTTTGTTCTCAAAAAGTGTCTGCATCCAGTGTACTTTTCTATCAAATCATATAAACTAAGCATAACTTCCTCAACCAATAGACTGATGAGAAATGCCTTGCTTCTGTATCCCCACTGCCCTTGCCTTAACCCATATGAACCCTGTTCACTGCCAGCTCTGGGCTGATCGCTTTAGAAAAAAATCCTGATTAGTCCGCCACTGTAATAAACTTGCCTCCAACCTTCAGGTTCATTCTCAACTCTTCTTGGCCTGATCTTGCTGTACCACTAAGAGCTGTCACACTGCAACTGTGTGTCTGCTATCACACCTCAGCAAATGTGGCCGTGGTGACATGGGACATGGACAGGAAACACCTTTTTCTGAAACCAAAGCTCATAAAGCTGTCATAAATTGGGTGAGATTAAGTCATTGGTAGCAGAGGGCCAGTCAAAGGGGCAGCTTGGAGCCAGGTTACTGCAAAACTGAGGGGCTTTCCTGGACATCATCGTACGCCAGAGAAGAAGTGAGACCTACTGTTATCATGGTAGCTAAGGGTGTAGATGGGAGTCAGAGATGGGCATCTGACTGTTTCCCGTGTTGAAGGAGGTTTAGGTTGTGACCTACTATGTGCATCCCAGCCATTCTTTCTTGTAATTTTTTTCTTTTTTAAATTGGTACATTTTAGATATACATAACAATAACATTCATGGTAGGGAATTTGCACCTGCGTGTGATATCCCGCTTCTTTTTTTCCCCATTCCCCAACCCTTCCTTCAACCCTGACTCCCCTCTTTATTTACAAAAGCTTTGTTTCCATGTGTTCCTTCCATGCTCTTTTTTTTCTTGTCCCTTCTTTCCTTTCCCCTTCCCCTTGCCTTGTTCCCCTTCTCATTTTAACATTTTCTTCCAATTTCCCAATATCTATTATACATTTTGGTCCTTATTTCCACTTTTGATTCCTCACACCAGAAAATGTGGTGTGCAAACGTGTGTTTGACTTATTTCACTTAAGCATATGCTTTCAAGGTGCATCTATTTAGCTAGAAATGTCTCAAGCTTATCTTTCTTTATGGCAGAGCAGTACTACATTGTATAAAATAACACCCACATCCATATGGTTGATGGGCATTTGGGCTGTTTCCAAGATTTAGCTATTACAAACCCTTCTTGAAGAAGTGGTTTACCATTTACATAGCCCCTACCACATAATCATACATTCTGTCTTCCTTTCTGTGCTATAGCTATGCTGTTCCCACCACAGGTCATTTACATGTGCTACTTCTTATGCTTCTTCTCCCAGCTTTGTGCCTGCATGGCTCTTAAAACGCCGTTCAAATTTTACCGCAAAGTCTGGCTTCTGTGAAAGGGCTTCACCAATGGGGCTCAAACCCTAACTCTACCATGCACCGTGCTTTTTAACGCACTTCGCCATACCCAGCTACTGGATTTATTTGCTCCCTTATGTGCTTCCTCTCGTACTGCCTATTTTTGAATGCATATACTTAGGAGTTTTCCCAGTTTATTTGACATGGAGTTTTGTAGGGGTGAGAGAGCTGATTATCCTCTGAATGGGTTCAGTTTAGTAATTGGCCAGCAAGGTTCTCTTTCTGGATTCCTGTATTCCCAGAGTTACTCTGACCAAGCAGCTTCTCACTCATTTAAGAAGCTCAGTTCCAGAGATGGTGGCAAAGACGTCTCTCTCTGGTTCCCTGCTGAGACCCTCGGTCATTTTTCGAAGGGAGGAGCAATGACAATACTGGGTGGTGAAGGATTTACCTTTTTATGTGAGGAGTTACGTGTCGAGGGTATTCCCTGCAGACTAGTTTTGGAGTTGGCATTTGTTCATGTACCCAATTAATCATTCACTCAACAATTATTATTGGAGACCAACTGAGATATTCCAAACACTGTATGGGGGAGTAGGAGAGAGTTAAGGCTGTAAAGGACAGAGCAAAGGACTTAACAATTTGATGCATTCCTTTCATACAACTAGGGTGAACATAGAGAGATGAGGCAGTGTAGACACTGGCCTGATAACTAGGCTGTGAGACCTCGGCCAAGATCTTCAATAATAATCATAGAGACTACAATTTACAGAGGCACTTGTCTAAGCACTTTCCTGAATTTACTCAATTGTTCTCATCTTTAATTCCTTCATCTGGAAAATGTGGATAACAATCCCTTCCTCACGAGGTTGTTTTGAGAATTAAATAAATAAATGAGCAGGAATAAAGTTACCAGCCTATTGCTTGGCCCATAATAGGTGCTTATGAAATGTGTTCCTACCTTCCGTCTCCTCTCTACTCTCCAGTATCTCAAAGTCTAGAGGGGGAATTAATCCATGAATGCAGATAAGCAACACAACTTTGAGAGACAAGTTCCGAAGAGTAGTTGTGACCAAGTGTTGTGGGGTTCCAGAAGAGCCGGGGGGGTCCCTTTAGCCGGGGAAATGAAGAAATGCTTGGCTTTGTCTTTTTTTCTGGGTCTCTGAACTGTGCCTTCTCTCTTTAACTGCAGGTGTCACTAAGCATCTGGTATAATTCATGCCCAGGTCCCCTGGGAGAAGGCAGAATCCACTCCAGCAGGGCCTTAAAAAACCCCCACCCCTCCTGGCCTTGTCTCTGCAGTGATGGAAGAAGATGGGCCCCAGGGGAAGGTGGTGAGAGCTGAGGCAGCAGGCAGTGCCCCACACCCTAGCAGATAGACCCTTCTCCCTGCACTGGAGGAAGGAAAAGGCACTGCATGAAACTGGTGTTGCAGAGTGCATCTGGACAACTTATCAGAGAATGTCAGCTTCGGCTGAAGCTGTACAAATGACAGTGATTTGTTAGTTTCCACTGAAGAGCCCAAGGAAGAGGCAGGATTTTGACTTTCTCCGATGAAAAGAGCATCATCATTTGGTAACAGGCTGGCATCACAGGATCATAGACTTGTAGCATCCCGTGGCTGGAAGGGACAGCGGCACCTGTCTCGCAGGCCAGGCAGGTTGCAATGATCCCACGGGTCAGTGTGTAGGAAGTGTCTCTTACACAGGCCGGCACACTGCAGGTGCATGACTGGTCACATGACCCAGCCCTTGTTTCCAGCATGGGAAACCTGCACGCTCTCTCTGCATGTCCCAAACCGCAGCTGCCCTCTGCACTTCTTCCCCCACCAATCCCTGCTCCACCACAAAGCAACTCTTCCCATTTGGTGAGAGACAGCAGGCCTGACAGAAGCCTCAGGGGCAGCCCAGACGTCTCACCTGGCCTCTGTTTGGCCACTTGCCAGGTCGTGGGGAGTCCACCCACACAGTGCCTCCCACTTCTTCTTCTGGAGTCTCAGCAATGCCACCAATAGCCTAGTCGAATTTCTTGTCTGGACCATTGTTACCGTCTTGTCACTCCCTGGTTCCCACTTCCTTTTTTTTTTTTTTTGGTCTCTTTCCTCCAAAAAAGTCTACTGTGACACTAAATGAATTTTTCCTAAAGCAGTTCTACTCATTCCTTTGTTCAAAAACCTTCAATCACTCCTCACTGCCTGCTGAATTAATTATAAATTCCTCACTGTGGCATTCAAGGCCTTATCCAATAGTGCCCCGGGCTAACCCTATAAGCCATCCTCAGCAAAACCAGATGCTCTGCAATTCCCCAAATATGGGCTTTTTGACCCATCTGTCTACCAAAATGCTTCTTCCTGATATATCCTCCCTTATCCCTTTGTGTTCGAGTTCAACCCATCCTCCGGGGCCCTTGAAATGATGTTTTCTCTGTACTGACATCCCTCCCACTTCTAACCAGATGCTGTTACCTCCCACCCCCTGTAAACCAACCAATGATGGCTTTGAACGGTTCCTGAGTCACTCCTCACCACAGACCCTCTGTCATGGCCTCTCAGTGCCATTTGTACCAGAAAGTACCTAGGACCCTTTATGATGAGTCCTGTCCCATGCTAGGAAGGCAAGAGAGGAGAGAGAGCATTCTGGAAGCTAGTAAGGTGGAACCAGTAAGAACCATGGCCCAGCCTTGCTGGGAATGTGCACGGTCATTACGTGGGAGGGTGGGAGGCCTTCCAAGGGGACCAAAGGTAGCCTAGTCATTCTTAAAGTACATTTCTCCACAATTTTTTTTTTTTTTTTTTTTTTTTTTGTACAGGGAATCAAGCTTGGGACCTGGTGCTTGTGAGGCAGGCAGCAGAACCACAGAGCTAAATCTTTGGCCCCCTCCAGCAGTTTTATTCACTTGAAAATTATTTTCACAGGAATGCCCAGTAGGGTGATTGAAATGGCAAGACCCTGATTCAGAAAGACTCAGTACTTGGAAGTCTGGATATAAGAAATCCATTGGTAATGAATTATGTTACAAAAAGATTCACCTCTAAATTCCCTTCAAGTAAGAAATGGCTTCCCACTGTCATTTTTAAAACAGATCATTAACTATTTGAGTAGGAGAGTGAGGAGCGTGAGGTCAGATGAAGTTAAAGGCACCAGTAGGAAAATCTACCCACTGAAATCCTTCAGTTTAGCTCTCAAAATACAGCCAGGAGGAGAAGGACCCTCAATCATCATGGCCTTGTTTTGTAGCATTGTCCTTTCCCTGTCGCATGGGTGTTGCCAAGGCATTTGCTCAAATGTTTGTACAGCACACACACACACACACACACACACACACACGTACACCCCTAGAGCCTTGAGGGTCTCTACTCTGAAACATAAGGGAGGGAGAGAAGGATAGAAGCTCACAGGACAGAGCATGAGAATTCCTGGCACTAAGGGCTTTGGAGATCTCACAGGGCACAAAAGATGAACAACCAAGTTGTCCAAACCCTTAGCGGACACCTTCCTTCAACATTTACAGTCAATGTCTGCTCAATTCTGCTGGAGTCAGGGGACTCAACCGCCTAAAAGCAGCATATTTCACTTCGTACATCCCTGGTCAAATAGAAGTTGCTCTTGTTAAGCCCAACATCCACTCAGCTGAGGTCTATCTTTCTTCTACCTACAGGCCTTTGGTGTGTGACACTGTGGCCTCAGCCAAGGTGAAGTGATACAAAGGCTGGAAAGGGGTCCTTGGGCCCAGCGATTACGTGTTCAGGTGGGTGTCCAACCCCTGAAAGCTGGAGATTTTCTGCATCACTTTTGGGGGCTGCGGGCAGCAAGACGGCATCGGAAATGGGAGGACCCAAGGTGGCAATCTTACTTTGCCACTGTCCCTAACAGCCAGTAAGTATTCATATTTTCTTTTACCTAGGAAATCTCACCAAAACTTGTGGTTTCAGATGATTGGCAAATTCCTATCTGTAACCCAAATGTCTCAGGATTCTGGACCTGTAAATCTCACTGGTTATTGCCACGTTTCGGTAGTCTGAGAGCTCTTTGGTTTGAATGCGTTCCCCAAAAGGACTGTGTTGGAAACTTGCTACCCAGTTCACCTCCTAATGGGAAGTGCCCATGATAGACAGACTTGGGGCTATGAACTTAATCTCTCTCTGTATCTCTGTTGCTCTCATTCTTCTCCTTTCCCTCTCTTATCCTTCTGCCTTCCTCCATGATAGGAAGCAGTATCAAAGACTTTCTCAGATGCAGACCCCTTGATTTTGGACTCCAAAACCATGAGCCATATAAATCTCTGCTTATTACAAATTGCCCAGCTTGTGACATTCTTTTGTAACAAACTAAGACCAACAAGCTAAGACCATTGCCTCTTACCATGACACAAGCCAGCCCAGCCTGACATACAGCAACCAAATACCACACTGACTCTGGGGTGTTTGTCACTCTAGGTGAATCCTCCCTCTCGCCTGTTCCCTCACTGCTGCCCCAAATGGAGCTTCCTCTATAAAAATGTAAAACCTTGAGCAATTAAGATGCTATAAATTGAAGAGTTCTTTCCAGTGAATAAAATTACTTTTATTTCTAATGAATATGAGATAGCTTACATGAAGCTAAGTACTCTGGTGATTATAAAATAGCCGACGTAGAACATCAACATTTCTTCTTCCACTGCTAAAGTGGCCTATTAAATCCATACCGATTAGACATTTTTCTTTTGCAAAACTCTCTCTCTGACACTGATTCTTTGTACAGTTTTCAATCCCTGGTCTGACTGGACCGTAAGTGCTTTTCTTCTCCTTGTCTGTTTAAGGGACACTCTAGGTAGTTCCTCCAAATAGCTGATCCCCAAAGGTAAATCTTGTGGGTACCTTGCTGTCCCCGCCTCCAAAGATGGTCCTGGGTTCATAGCACTTTATTTTTAGAGGCACTTCCCTCCACTTTACCATTACTTAATTATTTTGCCTTTTTCAGCTTATAGAGAAAAAAGAAACCACAGATAAGAAATAAGAGTCTGCTCCTTGTCCAAACATGCGCATGTACTATTGCGAAGTTTGTGGCATGTTGGAAGTGATTCCTCCATTTATATCAATGAACCTCATGACCTTCTTAAGTCTGTAAAAGCTTCCTGTTCCTCCTTTAGGTCTGACTGCTCTGCCTCCTCAATGTCCAAGGACTCCCTGTGCTGATTTTCCTCTTAGCTTCTACCCTTACACTCAGTGTTGGATTATTTGGTCTTCATTTCCAGTGTGTTCTCCACTTTGCAGCCTGGAATGACCTTTCTGAATATGATCTGAATATGCCAAGCTTCTGCTCAACGCTGTCTCCACTGTTTTGGGGGTTAATCCCAATATGGTGCAACCCTCTTTGGCCCAGTCCCCACCCTCTCCATTTGCCCCTCTGCCTCTCATACTGAAACCTGAGCAAGCAATAACCCCCAGAAAAAGTGTAACTATATCCCCTGGCCTTATGCAAGGGCTGGGTCCTCTTCCTGGAATCTCTGTCATCTTCCCTTCTCTAGTTCACCTACAGTCAACCTTCAGACCTCCTCGAGGAAGTTCCAATGTTTTATCTTGCTAAGTCTGGGCAGATAGGACCATGAGGCGTTCACTACCGAGCTGGCCCACTTTTCACACTGCACTGAAACCCACACAGACTGTGGGCTCTCTGAGAGCAGGCAGTGTATCTCATTTACCTTCACACCTCAGGCGCTGGTACATACGAGGTGCTCTACAGACTTGTTGAATATGCACAAACACGCCCACTATCTCATCTGATCTTGATGACAAATCAGGGATGTAGGCAGACCGAGAAATATCCCCAGTATCACAGATGAGGAAACTGAGGCCCACAGACGCACAGCCTGATCACAATCTTTCCACGATCTCATGCTGTCCCTCAAAGTCTTCTGTCTGAATGTCTCATCTCCAGAATATCGCAGGAGGACTGCCTCGACAGGGTGGGCATGTGCCCCAGCCAGGCTGTCCTCAAAATGCAGGGGCAGAAAAAAGATAAGACAGTTGGTGGAGCTTTGGAGAGACCCGCGCCTCTCTCTGATGTGTCAGTCCTGAGTCTGAACGGCTTTGTTCCATATCTAGAAATACAAGTGGCAGGGATGGCTCATATCCACTAGAAGACCATGATTGCCAGCAATGCTCACCCTGTGCATCCTGAAAAAATGATGTGGGGGGTAAGGGCAACTATCCAAGGCTGCCCAAGTGAGGGGAGTAGGCAGCCCTCCACTCTTGCAAAGGAATCCCCTGTGCCCCACTGACTTTGACCTTCCTGATGAACCCAATTTACTGAAAACCAAAGGAGATTTCATGCTGCATGGTGTACAGTCCGTGGTCTTCCAGGACCCTGCAGCCTCATGTTAAAGCGGGCCTCCCCACTTACTGGGTGAGACAGCAATTTGCATGTGCAAAGAAAACAGAACCGGAAAATTGTGATGCCGAGGAATATGGCCGCGGACAAGGCAAGTAGCAAAAAAGGTTCCAGGGCGGCAGCGGCGGGTGTGGCGGAGGTGGTGGTGGAGGGATCATCAGTTCAGGGAGCACCAAACCCAACAAATCAAGCTTAGTGGGCCAAGCTAGGAGGGGTGGGGGTGAGCTGGAGGTGGTGCCCTGGCTTCACTCGGAGGAGGAAGTCAGAATATGCGACCCACATTCTGTTTCCGGCTTGCTAAAACGCAGTTGACATCCCCCCAGGGGACTTCCCGGAATGAAGAACCTGAAGTGCTCCATCCTGAGGGGCAGGGGAAGCTGTTACTTGGGCTTCAGCTCATCCTCCCACTTAACAAACAGGTCCGAGAGCCTTTTGTGCACCAGGGACATATCAGTGAAGACTCTGGTTCAGAAGGGGCGAGTCCGATCCTCTGAGGAGCGGTCCAGTTCTGGACCTTACTCCAGTCCTGGCCTCTGTGCATCATCAATCCAGGGAACTTCTCTCCAGAATAAATGCACTAGGTGTGCGTGCGTTCACACACACACACACACACACACACACACACGCATGCACGCACGCACACACACGCACACTCTTACATTCCGTGTACAATTCAGGGGGTTCTTGGCTTCCTTTGAAGTTTATCCACGGATCCATCCCAAGTTCATAGTTAATAACAATGGGTTGTATTCTTGAAATTGCTAAGAGAATAGATTCTGAGTGTTCTAAACAAAACAAAACAAAAAAAGAGATAGGTATGGGAAATAACACATGTATCAGTTTAGCCCTTTTCCAGTATAGATATATTTCAAAATAACTTGTACATGATACATATGTCCAAGTTTTACATGTTAACCAATTAACCAAATAAACAACATGACCCCTATTCTAAGATTAAAAAAATGAATCCTCCTTTTAGATGGGGAGACAGACACCTAAGTGGCTGTGTGGTTAAAAAAAGTCACATTCTTTAGAAGTAATGGAATAGAGTGAACAGCAGAGAGAATTTGGCTTGTTATTCGGTCAACAAATATTTTTTGAGCAATTACTGTTTTCCAGGCACTATGCTAGGCATCAGGGATAAAATGGGGAGTAGGGCTATACCGTCCCTGTCCTTGGATCCTGTAGCCCACATAATGGCACAGTGGCACTTGGACTGAGTCTTGAGGTCAGGAAGGAAAATGCAGCAGGCGGTCCAGACACAGGATAGCTTCTGATGGGGAAGTGTGGTCTGACTGAGCAGACAGACAGACGTCACCTCCCCAGAGCTCCCCCTTGAAGGAGACAGACCAGCAGAGGGGGGGCCCTGCAGGGAAGAGAGGCTCTGTGTGTGTATATAGCTCAGGGTCACTTTGTGCCCTGTTTCCCTTCCCAGCCTCCTTGCGTCAGTGCCCGGGGTCAGTGCTGAAGCTGTCATACCTAAGGCACTATGGAGATTCACCCCAGCCCAGAGCCCATCCGCATTAGCCAGAATTTCAAGTGTGAGAGGAATGGAAGCCCCTGGCGGCCTGGCCTGTAGTGCCAGCCAATGCAATTCAGCATGGCTTTGGTGCCCTTATGTACGGCCATTAATGCGGGGAGGTAAGCTGCGGGGAGGACATGTGCTGCTTTGAACTTGGCTACCTTCCCTTTAAGCTCAACGTGAGCTCTCCACTTGCAAGACTTTGCTCCATTTGAACAGAAGGGAACCAGCTCCTGCTTCCCGTTCAGTTTCCTGGCACACTTAATATCCTCTATGATATTTTTGGCGGTTTCATTGCTGGCACTTAGAGGACATTTCATAAGTACTATGAAATAACCATTCAATAAAATAAATAAATGAAAATAGATCCAGGAAAACAGACACTTCTGCTTTTGTAAAATTACTGTCAGTCAGTGGGCATATGGGCTCCTGAGAAGTTGGGCAGAAATCAAAATATTGTCCTTGAAATGCATTCCACTCTACCTGGCAAGGTTTTAATCCATCCTTCAGAACTTGCTTAATGTCGGTCCCATTTTACAAAGTCTTTTTCAGAGCCCTGCTGCGGAAGGAGCAGTATTTTCTTTTTCGTTACATCTCTAACCCACGCCAGAGACTGGGCTGTGTTATGTATCATCTCAAATCACCTTCACTACAATCCCATAGGTAGGTACTGGTGCCATTTTACAGATGAAGAAACAGCCTACAGAGACAGAGTCTTATACAAGGTCCTGAAGCTTATAGGCAGCGAGCTTGGTAGGGCCCAAACTGTGTTTATGACAAATGGCTGCAGTTCATTTCTTTCATCTTGCTTTTGCATCATGGCTCACAGAGCTCATGATCATTTATTGACTGTTTCTTCCCTTCCACTTGGTGATACTCCTTGGCGTGGAGACTATGGTAGCCTTCTTGGAGCCTGCATGCCTCTCCCACAGTGGGGTGCTGGAAGTGTTTGTGGAATTGAGCATGGATTCCTTCAGAGTTGTCTTATCTCAGTCTTCACCTACTTGCTTCTTATACCTCTTTGCTTGTCTTTTACTGCTTTCTAGGCAAGCATTACAGCCACCACCACATTAAGAAATCTAATCCATCTGGGAATCCTTCAAGAAGTAAAAACAATTGGGAAAGAATGACCAGGAAGCTATCTCTGTCTATAGATTTAAAGTAATAATTGATCCTAGTCTTTTTCTTTCTCTCTCACTTTTTTCCATACTGGAGACTGAACCCAGGGACCCCAGGGTTATACCACTAAGCTACATCCCTAGTCTTTGACCCTAACTCTTAGTCAAAAATAAGATGTGGCCAAAAATGGTTCCATTTACTTCCACATTTTAGAAACACATCTATTGAAACAGGAGGTCAAGACACAATTCAGAGACATTTGTCTCTCCTGTTTTTCCCTCCCCTCCCGCCTGTCAGTTTCGGGTCTCTCCAACTTGGGAGATGTTCTCTGTATCATATATGTATAGTGTCTTTATATAATGATGAATATATTATTTATGTACTTGTCCATTGAGTTTTGTTATATACCAGGCACTAAGTTCTATTTATGAATTAACTCATTTAATTTTCTCCGCAAATTTGAAGAAGCCAAAGCAGAGTTGGGAGGCTATTTTTGTTTTAGTTATGGCGATAGAAAGCGGCACGGCTGGCGGTGGAATCCAGGTGGGCCAACTCCAGAGCAGGATAGTTTGATTTCTTTGTATTAACATCTTCCCAGAGGCTCCCACAATCTTTCTGTCCACACAACCACCTCTTGGTCACCCAACCAATATGCCCTGCAGTCCTCCTCCTCTCCTCCACCTCTGACCCTGCCTTAGCACTGGCTTAGATATGCTTCCTTGCTCTCAGAATATGGTTGGATTTCTGTTCTGAGTCCTACGCTCTGCATCTCTGAACAGCAGACCCCATTCCCAGCCCACCTCTCCATCAGACAGGGAGCAGACTGCGCCTGCCAAAAAACCCCCTTCTCTGCCAGGTAGCCAGTTTTCCTAATGAGGTTCACTTCTTTGACAAGATGCATTCGGTTCCAGGAGGTAGTTAGCTGTTTTGTTAGTGACCAGAACCATTCCGGGCCTCAAAGGAAGGGGAGGGACTATGGTCTGAGTCAAGGTCACCAGCTGGTACCCCAGGAGGCATCATAGAGGTAGGAAGATCACCCTGTACTTTGGCTGCTTTCCTCCCTTCACCCAGGTCCTTTAGTTCCCAGTGTGCTCTGAAGCCAGTGCTGCCCTGAGGGACACCCATGACCCTTGCTGGAGTGGTGGATGGAGGGAAAGGTTTCATTTGAGAACCCTCCTTTCTCTGCTTCCTACCATGATCATCATCCCCATCATCTTGGTCTCTTTATCAGGCCCCACCCCAGAGGCCAGGGAACACATAAACGTACTGGGCAGTGATTAGGGGCTTGCTGGTTTAGAGAGAAAATTTCTCCAAGGAGATCAGAAAGGGAAAACTCAGTCAGCAGTTTGGGGGCCCCACGATGTCTAGAATCATGCTTCTTGAAGCTATTTACTATTATCTAGGCTCCTAACTCTAGACCCCAGGTAGACTTTTCCCACTTCTGGAGCTGATGGGTTTGGCATTATGTGAAGGGACTGGTCCTGACTGTGTTCATGGGGAAGAGGAGGCCCTCCTAGGCATGTCTGGCTGCTCAACTTCTAGTCCTGTGGTCTCTGCAGAAAACAGAAGGGCAACAGGCTGTGTGGTTTCCCACATGGACCACCCATCCACTTCAGCTATTCAGAGAATCTTTGGGGAGTTTTTGTTGACAGAGGGGAAAGGAAAAGCCCCTTCTGTGGAAAAGAATGGGAGCAATTCAACAAATACTAGAGGCTGAGGGAGACTAAAATTATTAGAAGCTGGGGGAGAATAAGGTTTCACTGTCTATAAAATAAGGACATTCTGATAGCAAACACTGAGGGATCCACTTATAATAAAGCTCTTTTGTATAGATAAGATCATTAAACTCAAAACCCTCATAATGAAGTACAACAAACTTAAACCAACAGAAATGTAATCTCTCACAGTTCTGGAGATCTTATGTCTGAAAACAAGGTGTTTGTAAAGCCATCCTTTCTGTAAATGATCTCTAGAGCCTGTCTTTTTGCCTTCCAACTTCTGGTGACTCCTAACATTTTTTGGTCTTACACCAGGATCACGCTAATCTTTGCCTCTGTGGCCTCTTCCCAATGTCTTTCCTCTCTCTTAAGGATACCAGTCATTGGATTTAGAGCCTCTGCTACATCCAGGATGGTTTCATGCTGAGATTCTTTACTTAATCCCATCCCCTTCTACTTCCCAATAAGGTCATATTCACAGGTACCAGGGTAAGGACCCAGAGGTACCATGGAAGGGAATCTATGAACTAGGCATTTCTTTCATACTCATTTTATAGATGCGAAGACGATCAAGGTCACGTGGTAAATCTGGCACACAAGGAAGTCTGTGTATCTGGTGAAGAATGTGGGGCATGGCAGGAGCTGATCTGTAGAAGGTTCTAGTGATTAATGTCCAGCCACAGGAGATGGGCAGGGTTTTCAGCAGAGAAACAACAGTGTCTGCTTTATGCTTTCGAAGGACCCCAGTGTGACGACTGGGTTTAGGACTGACCATTGCTGTGCCCAGAAGAGGAGGGTGTTTGAAGGTCATTGATCTACTGATAGCCTGGAGGAGGGAGGCTGCAAAGTGGTCAGTGCATACTGTGAAGGAACAGAATTTGCTGGCAGAGGGGACGGGCTTTGTGAGGAAGAGGAATCAAGGATGATGCAAAGATCTTTGACCTGAGCACCTGCAGAGCTGGCACGGCTGCCGAGTCCCTTGCCTATCTTGCAGGGTTCTTACAAAGAGCCCAAGGACATAAAAAATGGCAAGTGCTGTGTGAAGGCAGAGCTAGGCCGAATGTCATTTGTTGCTGCTGCTTTTGTTATTGTTATTATTATTATTGTTATTATTATTATTACTATTTCATGACCTGACATTTTTTCCAGCTCCAGTTGGCAGGAGGTGCCAGACCGGGTTGAATCACTGTCAAGAAAATCAGTATCTCAATTATGAGGGAATAGAATTAGCTGATTACAATTTTAATTTGTTTTTTTTTTTTTTTTAGCATTTCCCTCTCTTCCTTGCCTGTGTTGAGTACATGTTTGATATTCAAGAAGCCTCACTCTATATCATATTGGACAAGAAAATATCAATATAGACAGAAATGGAGGAAGCAGAAGCAATTTTGAAATTATCTCCTTGAGATCTCTGTCACCTCCCCACCAACCTATTGTATTTAAATGGGGGAGTTGCAGGCTCTTTACTCTTCACAGTGTGAACAAAGGACACAATGCCAGGCTACCATTCTAGATATGACAAATTTATTCCCTTCCTAATTCAGCCTGTCACTAGCAAAATCCTTATCAATGTGACAGTTTTCTCTTGATTTTTCTTAAAGAAGAGTAATGGTCCCTATTTGGTCCCCCAGTGTCCTGGGGAATTTTCATTACTTCTTCAGTTCAATCATTCCAACAGTTCATAACATTTATTAACACCATGCAACTCTTATTCTCACCATCCCCATTGCACAGATAAGGAGCATGAGGTACACAGAGGTGAAATTGACACGCTGCAGGCCACAAAGCTATTAAGAAGCAGAGCAAAGATTCCACCTCCAAAGCAGAATCTCCGCTCTCTCCGGTGAGTTTTCAAAGTAACCAGCTTTACGGAGAGTCATCTTTATCTCCCACACCTTTGCAAAACAGTTTTTTTATTAACCTTAGTGAAGAGTTGAAATCATGAGTGACTTTAATGAAAAACAGTTTTATTACTTTCAAATGTTATATAAATTATCAACTAAGATATAATAGAGTGCAAATAATGAATATGAAGGGAGTTAATGAAAAAATTACAATTCATAATAAGTCTGCGGAACGTAAGCGCGTATCATAAACATGAAAGACCTTTAACTTTACAGTAATTAATTGCTGGAATCAGAAGTACTGATGCGTGAAAGGAATACTTAATTTGAGGGCCCTTATATTGATTGAGAAAAAGGATACTGCTTTCAAATGGATTAACCTTATCTGCAGATACCCCCAAATTCTCAATAGCAGAGACTATTTCAAACGACTTACTCAAAAAAGACCGTAGATGCTATATCTGTCTTCATATCAGGTTGTGAATGAGTAGAGCCCAAATTAAAGTGCTTTTATTGTATCCACATAGAACTGTTGTATCTTTTATCAGTGGCTGTCTATGAAGTTGTGGTTACAGCAGACATGGGGCACCATCTGTACAGCCTGGTCTATTTTCCTGTGTTTATATGAGATGCCAAGATCTGTATTCCAGTGATTTACACTGCATCATAATTTGCACAGCAATAGCCGAGTAGCCTAGTGGTTTGGGAGTTGAGAGCTGCCAGAGTTCTGGCTCTGCCTCCTTCTTGCTGTGCAAGTGTAGGTACATCTTCTAATCTATCTGGGCTTTGGATTTATCACAAGATAATTAAGATCATAACAGTGTTTCTACTATGGGCCTAGTTTGAGGATTTGTGTATTGCAAGTGAGACATCTACTATGGCAACTTGTGCATTCAGTAGTTAAAGGAATCTGTTATTACAACTGAGCTATATAGTTCAGCCCCTTTACTTCAGAGAGGAGGAACTAAAGCTTTAGGAAGTTACAGTGACTTGCCCTAAACCGCCTGGCTATCTAGTGACCCACACGGTTTAAAAGCAGAATCAAGGTGTCCTGCTTTGAGCTCAATACCTCATTAACCACTGTGCTCACTCTGGAGAACATCTCCTCCCACATAACCATCATAAAAGCTCTCCACCTGGAACATATCCATCAAGAAAGCTCATTGCCTATGAGAGGACATGCTGGGAATGGACAAAGTCACAAATGATCTGAATTTCCTAAAAATGCTGCTGTCTGAGGCCTAGGAAGGGAAGGAACCAGTCCCCCAGCTCTAGGCATTTACAAGGGGACTTTCTCCATGACATGTGGTCAGCCCCCAAATGTATCAAACTCCCGGTCCCCTGTGTCCTTCACAATAGATTCCCCAGATGTGAGTACAGAAACTCTTGCTTTCTATCCTGATCTTTGACTGTCCTATGCTGTTGGCTGTGATCCTTTTCAACCTAAAGCCTGAAACATCTCCAGAGGTCCTCCCCTCAGCTTCCATCTTTTGCTACCCATCTGCACATCTCCCTGCATTGCAGCAGCCCCTGGCCCTTCTGGGCAACTCCAGCTTGGCTAACCCTTCCTAAGTAGTGGTCCCTGTGACCTGTGGCTCTGCTGGGTTTGCTCCAATTCATTAGTAAGCTCAGGACAATGAAAGGCAGTCCTGTTTCAAAGAGAGAGTACTAAGCTTCCAGAGCTTATTACCCCCAGCAGGCAGAACAGATTTATATGGAATGTAGTACCTGCTTAATATGAGCAAATGCATTAACCTCATTAGACATACATTATCTGACCTAAAACCTTCCCTACCTATCTCAGGAGTAATCAACTTCTATCACTCCCTAGAGCCTGTCTCTTCCTTAGAGAGAGGAATTAACCCCAAAGATTTATTCAATTCTAGTGCCTTAGCAACTCCTCTGGAGTCTCTTGTTAAAATAAAATAATAATAATAACCTTTCCTGTGTGGAAATCAGATGGACCATGCCTTGTCTTTCCTTGTCTATAATACTGCCCGATGGAATCTGTGAAAATTCACTCTTGATATTTTAAAAGTTCCCCCTTCCTGAAGCAGCATGCTGAGTTTTAGTTTTTGATTGGGCTTTGATTGCTCTGCTATTCCCTTCATGATGTGGTCAGGGCTCAGAGTGGAGAAGGTAACCTCCGCAAAGCCAGCTCCCCATCCTCTTGAGGGTGACTCTTTCAGCTGTGACGTTTCTGGCTGCACATCAGAGAAAATCCAGCTTGTACTGGTTCATCCATAAGGACTTCTCAGCAGCCTAGGACAGTTTTGAAACCCTGACACACATAGTACCTTTTATAAGAGAAAGGCAGCAAATAAGGTTGGCCCTGCCAATGCCTGACTCAGAGCCAGGAGAGAGTTTCCAGTCCACAGAGGAGGAGGGAGAACCTTAATGGGGCCCGGGTAATCTCCCTGAATTGAGATGATAGCACTGAAAATTCAGGAAAGCCAAAGGACTAGAGTTCACAAGGTGGGGAACCCCAGAAGAAAGGGCTCCAGGGAGGGCGCTGCTGAGACTCTCTTTACTGATCAGACATGTGTGTCAGCAAACTGCCAAGGTAGGAGAAAGGACCACAGGCAGAACAACCCTGAGATCACACAAGGCTGGGAACACTGTTTCTATCAGCCAGAGATTATTGTTTCAGTTATAGGAACAACTTTCCCACAGGCCTGGGATGGCCTGCACCTGCCTAATATAACTCAAAGGCAAGTCTCTGAAGCAGGGATTTGGCAAAGATTTCCTGCAAAGGGCCAGGTAGTAAATATTTTAAGGTTTGGAAGTCAACTGTCCAGGTCAACTGCTTAAGTAGGCAGTTGAAATGTAAAAGTAGCCACTAAGAACATATAAATGAACAGGTGTGGCTGGTAATTGTCCCATTAATACCTCACTCAAAAAAAAAATCAAAAAACAAAAAACAAAAAAACCAAAAACAAAACAAAAAACACTTCCTGTTTTTTTGTTCTTGGTTTTTTTTGTTGTTGTTGTTATTTTTTGTTTTTTGATTTTTTTTTGAGTGAGGTATTAATGGGACAACTACCAGCCACATCTGTTCATTTATATGTTCTCAGTGGCTACTTTTACATTGCAAATGCCTACTTAAGCAGTTGACCTGGACAGTTGACTTCCAAACCTTAAAATATTTACTACCTGGCCCGCAAAATATAATTTCATTTTTGAAAGCACCAAAATTGTTTGTAAGTAATTTAACTGTATTCCACAACATTCAGAATGCCTCAAGGCCATGGAAAATTACCAGGGATACAAAAGAAATAGAGGACTCTAACCTGTAATAAGGAGAAAAATTAACCAATAGAAACAGATCCAAGAAAACAGAATCTGATTAATAGACAAGAATATTATAACAGCTGTTACAAATGTAAATTATTTGTTCAAAAAGGTAGGAGAAAGGGTCATTGTGACAAAGAGCATCATAGAAGACATCAAGAAGACTCAAAGAAACATTTTAGAGATGACAAGCTTATTAGATGAAAAATAGTAAGTGGAATAGCAGCTTAGACATTGCAGCAGACGGGTCAGAGACTTTTTTTTTTTTATTTTTTTTTTTTTGGTGCTAGGGGTTGAACTCGGGTCCTTGAACTTGAGGAGCAGGCAGCGGAACCACTTAGCTAAATCCCTGGCCCTAAGGGTCAGAGACTTTGAAGGCATAGTAGTAGAAGCACAGAGTGAAAGGTCAAAATAAAAATAATGAATATCAGTGAGCTGTGGAATAATATCAAATCATCAAATATTCATGTAACTGCAGTCATAGAAGGAAAGGAGAAAAATCTCGAAGAAATAATGACAGCACTTTTCCAAAATGTCATGAAAATTATTACCCTATAGATGCAAAAAAAAAAAACAAACAAAAAAAAAACAATGAACTTCAAGCATAAGAAATACATAGAAAGGCTGGGGATTTAGCTCAGTGGCGCCGTACCTGCCTCACCACAAGCACAAGGTCCTGAGTTTGATCCCTGGTATTAAAAAAAAAAAAAAAAAAAAAAAGAAAAGAAAAGAAAAGAAAAAGAAAAAGAAAGAAAAAAGAAACATATAGAAAACAATACCAAAAATTAAATTGCTAAAAGGTAATGAGAAAAGTGAAAGCATTAAATGAAGTCAGAGAGACATTGTAAACAGAGGAACAAAGAAAAACACAAAAGCAGGTGTCTCAGAAACAGTGAATTCAAGAAGACAGAGTGATATCTTTAAAAAATGGAAAGAAAATAACTGCTAACCTAGTTTTCTATATGTAGTGAAGAATAGATTTCAGAAATAAAGGTAAAGTAAGGTTTTTTTTGAAACATACAGATGACAATTCATCATTACAAGACAGCTACTACATGAAACATTGAAATAAATCTTTAAGCAGAACATACATTGGTATCAGATGGAAATCTGAATTTACGTAAAGATTATGTGAAGAAATGTAATTTTTTTATTTTAAATTTTTCTTTAAAAAGTAAAATAATAATGTGTGGCAGGATCTATAGTATAGGTAGAAGTGAAATGCATCACAAAAACAGCAGTAAGATGCTAGGGGTGCAGCTTAGTGGTAGAGCACGTACCAACACCTCAAAATAATAATAAGACAAAGCAATAAGGTACAGCAGGAGAGACAAAACTATACTTTGTAAGTTTCTTATACTATATGCAAAGTGGTGCAACATCTGCTTATATATGCTGTGACAAATTAAAAATTTGTGCTGCAAACCCTACATCTGCCATTCTAGGGGTGCTCCTTAGAATGGGAAGGGAAGGGGTGCTACTGGCATCTAGTGGGTAGAGACTTGGGTTGCTTTTAAATATCCTACACTTCACAGGACAGCTCTCCATCACAAAGAATTGTCTAGTGCAAAATATGGCCAAAGAATTATCTAGTCCAGGTTAAGAAATCCTGAGGCAGGGCTGGAGGTAGAGCTCTGGGGTATAGCACTTGCGAAGCTTTAGGTTCACTTTCTAGCACTGAAACAAAACAAAACAAAACAAAACCTGCTCTAGAGTTGCCACTAGAACCAGAAGGCAAAGCGACAGGACTAAGAAAACAACAGAAGAGATAAAACAGATGCAAAAAAAAAAAAAAATTCAACTAACACAAAAAAAGGTGGGCAAAGTAATTGGAAAGGGAGAAAAGGGCAGAGGGGGCAAACAGAAGTCAGATGAGTTGGTAGATTTAAACTCAAACGTATCAATACTCTCACTGAATACGAATGGTCTTAATATCTTCAAAATTAAAGGCAGAGATTTTTAGGTTGTATGAAAAGTGCAAGACTCAACTATATGCTGTTCACACACACACACACACACACAAATCACAATTTTAAACATAAAGATAAGAGTCAAAGGATATAGAAAGGTAAACTAGGCTAACATTAATCAAAAGAGAACAGGAGTGTCTTTACAAATGTCAGACATAGTAGATTTCAGAGCAAAGACTATTATCAGGAATAAAGAATTTAATCTCATAGTGATAAAGGGGTCAATTCATCAGAAGGCCATCATGAAAAGGTGTTCATGATCCTACCAGCACTGATTTAAATACATAAAATAAAAGCTGATAGAAGTGAAAGAATAGATGAATCCACAGTTACGGTTGGGAACATCAACACCTTTCTCTCAATAATCACAGAGTGAATGTATACACTGAAAATCAGTAATTACATTGATGACTGAATAACTGTTATGGCTTGTGTTTAGATGTCCCCCTAAAGCCTCATGTGGTCTTAGGTGGGGCTTTTTCAGAGACAGTTGCATCTAGAGTGTGTGATTGATTCAAGGTGCAGTGCTAGGCTCAAGGGCGTTAAGATTGAGGGTGTGAGTGCAACCGGCCCTAAGTAGTCTGAATAAGATAAAAGGGGCAGGAAGACACTGTTAAGGTCCCTTGTTTCTTTTGCTACCTTGTGGGCACCATGTGCTGTTTCTCCTTGCAATGCCCCTCTGCTATGTGCCAGTCTTTCTTGGAAACAGCCCATTATGGACAGAAACCGCCACAAAAGACTCTGTTAAAGTTCCCTTGTTGTTTTGTTGTCCTCCACCACCATGAACTGTTGCCCCTCTGCCATGGGCCACTCTGCCTTGGAGCCAGCTGATTATGGACTGAAAATTCTACAAACTGTGAGTTAAATAAACCTTTCCTCCTTTCAGTTTGGGTGTCCTGTATTTTCTCTCAGTTTTGAGAGAAAAGTAACTAAGATGATACTTAATAGCAAAGAGTGTATTTAGCGGATGTGTATTACCATAACAAGATATCTGAAGCAGGCTACTTTCTAAAGAAAAGAGCTTTGTTTTGACACATAGTTCTGGAGGTACAAAGTCCAAAGAGTATGGTGCAGGCTTTGGTGAGGGCCCTCTGGGCTGTATCACATCAAAGTGGGAGCATATGTGTATCTCTGTATGTTTGGCCTGCCTCTTCTTTTTCTTTTATTGTTTTCTTTATTCTTTCTCCTGTCCTTCTGTCTCTCTTTTCCTCTCCCTCCTCCTCTTCTTCCTTTCCCCCCTCTCTCTGTCTTTCTCTTGGTCTCTGGATTGAATCCAGGTCCTTGCACACGATGTGCACTGATCCATAGTCCCTGTCCCTTTCCTATAAAGCAACTGGGATTCAGTCATGGGGGTTCCACACTAATCTAATCGAATCACTCCCCTAATCCACCTAATCTCATCTAGTCTAATCACGCCCCAAAGCCCCATCTCCAAACACCATACTCAGATTATGTTACACCCTCCTAATTCCTTTAACACAAGACCTTGAGGGTTAAACCCTTACTTGAGTTTTGAGGAGCAAACCATTGAAAAGAGTGAGATTCTTCTCTAAGATCAAGGATAAGACAATGTGTCTGCTCTCACCATTTTGATAAAGCATTGTAGTGAAGGTTCTAGCTAGTTCAGTAAGACAGGAAAAGTAAACAGAAGGCTTACAGATTGGAAAGGAGTAAGTAAAATTGACTACATTCACATGAAATAATCATCTATACAGGCAATCCTAAGGAATTTATAAAAAAGCCAGTAGAACTAAAAAATGTGTGTAGCAAGATTATATGATGCATGATTGATACACAAAATTCAATTATTCCAATATATTAGCTGCAAATAATTGGAAATTAAAATTTAAAAAATGTCACATATAATATTAAAATATAGAATACTTACAGATACATTTTGATAAAATATGAATTAGAAATGTACACTGAGAACTATAAAACATTTCTGAAGGAAATTAAAGGAGACATATATGAATACAGAGATATGCCATGTTACGGTTAGGGAAACTCAATACTGTTATGACATTGTTCTCACTAAATTGACAAATGAGCCCCAATAAAAATACCAATAGGTTTTAAAAAGAAATAGAACCTGATAGGCTAATTCTAAAAATTGCATGGAAATGTGAAAGACCTAAACCAGTCAAAACAATTTTGTAAAGCACAGTGTTAAAGGACTTACACTGCCTATTGAGATTTCAATATAAAGCAACAACAGTTAAGATGGTGTGGGATTTGTGTAAATTTACACATATGCATCAATGGAACAGAAAGTCCAGAGCTGATTTACACAAATAACCTCAGGAGTCCTTAGGGAAATGCAAATCCAAAGTTAAATATCACTATACTACTGACCCTCTACAAAGCCAAAATTAAAAGATACTGGCTACTCCAAGTGTTAGCAAAGATGGACAGCATCTAAACCTCTCACATCTGCTTGTAGCAATGTAAAAAGGAATAGTCACTTTGTGAAACAATTTGGTGATTTCTTTAAAAGGAAAACATCCTACAGAAGGATCTACCTCTTCTACTCCTAAGGAGATAAAGCGTAAGTCTATGAAAAGACTTGACACAAGTGCTCATAAGAAAATTTATTTGTAATAGTCCCAAACTGGGAACAACACACACATACCCATCAATAGGCTAAAATAGAGTTGTTTTTAAAAAGTCGTCTATCTATGCAGTAGTAATATTACTCATAATAGCAAGGCATAAACTATTGATACATGCAACAATCTGAGAAAATCTAAAAAATATCCTGCCCAGACCCCCCCAAGGGACTATATTGTATAATTCTATTTGTATAAGTTCTAGAAAATGCAAACTAATCCACAGTGACAGAAGCTACAAAAGTGGCTCTATAGGCCGAATCAAAGGTAGGGTGATGGAAACATTTATTTCTTTGTGTTGATTGGCTCCTATGTGTCTATATTTGTTAAGACTCCTCAGATTGAATAATTCATGTGTGCGTTATTGCATGGTGATCATGCTTCAATAAAGCCACAAATATATTAAAAGAGGGAGGGGAGGGAGCATTAGGAAGGTGAAGGAGCAGAGGAGAAGCAGCAACAGGTGGTAAATATGACCAAGGACCATCTCTACTCTGCCATGCACAATGCTGGCCTCTACTAAGGTTGGTTCCCCATGTGATTGTGGGGTAGCACTCGCGATTTTAATCCTGGTTGTCAACTTGATTTTTTTTTTTTTTTTTTTTTT
>NW_022900925.1:20887110-20914038 GCF_012274545.1 Fukomys damarensis
TCTCACTATGTAGCCCAGGCTGGTCTCGAACTTACTGCGATCCTCCTGCCTCAGCTTCCCGAGTGCTGGGATTACAGGTGTGCAACACCACACCTGGCAACTTGATTGGTTTTAGAGATGGGAGACTGGTGAAACACACTTCTGGATGTATCTGAGTGTGTCATGGGAGTGTGACCTTGGGGACTACATCTGGTCCCCTGTCGCACCCTCACTCTTTCCATATGCTCTCCTTCCTCTGCCAGGACTTTCCCCCATGATGTTTTCGCCTCAGAGCCAGCCCACTCGGGATCAGTATCTTCGAAACTGTGAGCCAAAATAAACTCTTTCTCTCTTAAATTGTGTAGGCCAAGTGTTTTGTCCCAGTAAGGGAAAGCTGACTAATGCAGTCAGAGTTATCAATTTTGGTTATGATTTATATCTAGACGTCCCCCAAACCTTATGCACTCACAAGCGAGCCTTTTTGGAAGTGATTGGATTGTGGGTGTGTGATACTGGGTTAGTCTGCTGATGAGTTTATAGCTAAATACGATATTGGGAAGTGAAGCCAGGTTGGAGGAGGTGCGTCACTGGGAGCGTGGCCTGGAGGGGTAACAGTATCTCCCTTCCTTCTCACTTGGCTGCTCTCTGCTTCCTTCTGTCTTTTCTCCTCTGCTATGCCCTTCTGTCAGGCTGCTCTGCTTGGAGCCAGCCAACTATGGACTGAAACTTCTAGTAACTGTGAGCTGGGATAAACCTTTCTTTCTTAAAGCTGTGGGTGTTGGGTCTCGGTGATGAGAAAGTGGCTAAGACAATTTCTTTATTCAGCTCCGCAGGAAGGGAAACAGACTTCACAAAGTTTCCCCAGAATCCTCCAGCAAATTCCTCCTCAAATACCACTGGCCAGAATCGTGCTACATGCCCAGGGGAGAATTCCATTAATCAGGTCCACCTTATTATTTAGTAAAAGGGGATGTTGTGACATTAAATCTAAGATTCACTACACTGATCTTACTAAGAAGCTGCTTTTTAATTTTTCATCATAGCATGAATGACAGTTTTTTTTCTCTCTCCTCCCCTCTCTGCCATCTCCTTCTTTCCTCCTGGTAAAGACATTTTACAGACAGAAGACAAACAGTAATTCATGGATCTAAAAAAAAAGTGTTTGGACACAGGAATAATAAATGTTGGAGGAGATGGACATGCTAGTTACACTGATTTGATCTGTATATATTGTACATAATATGCATTGAATTACCATACTGCATTCCACAAATGTATACAAATTCAAATATGTACAAATTCAAATATGTACAAATTCAAATATATACAAATAAACATATACGACATTCTCTAAGGACTCTCTACATTGCCTGGGGTCTGTTGCAGGGTCAGGGAGCAGAGGTGTGGCTGCGGTTGGAGCCCTCACCCCTGGACATCTATGAATTCAGATCTTGTGTGAGTCAACTATGATCAGGTAGAAGTTGACTGCTTTATTATAAAGCAAATTCATGCTTTATCCAGCTCTATGAGTCTGAGATTGTTCTCAAGAGAAAAAACTGGAAAGCTGCCTCTCAGATGTGATTTCTCACAAATGCTTCAATACTCATAATTTATAGGTTATCAAGCAATACCAAATTTTCTAATTGACATCCTAGGTGAGAAAGCAGATGTATCATTTTAAGAAAACTTCGTGTTTTTTTCCCATGGGATTCAGTGTCATCATTAATAGCAAACTGAACCCCACCTTCTTGTCCCCTTTAGAGTTCCATTCTTCATAAATATGCCCAGGTACTTTTTAAATTGACACACTAAAATATATATGGACCCATGTGTGGATTGAAAGGGGAAAACACTCATGTGTCCATCTATATTTTTATTTTTCCTGAGTTGGCCTTGACTCAAGAAGGACTGCTCACTCTCAGTGGTCTAGAGGACAGAAGCAAGCTGAGTAATTGTAAAGTCCACCCTGGATTTCAGGGAAATGGGAAATGTTTAACCTACTTGACAGAAGTAACACATTTGAAAGTCCTCCAATAACTTCATTTATGTGTTAATTTTCTAATTACAATGACATTTTATCTATTTTTTTAAGGAGGGAAAACCCCACTTAAGTCTACTTAGAACCTTTGATAATACCTGATAAGTGTCCAGAAATAGTCAAGCTTTCCCCAGGATGAATCTGGAGATTAAGGACTTGGTTGGCATTAGGCTGTTTTTCCCTAGTCTCATCACTCTCTCCTCTGTCACTGCCCAGGACATTTGCACCCACATATTTAGAGCTAACAGAGGTGAATGAGAGTCTGTGGTCAGGGTGAGTTGCCTGGTGATCAGCCCCTTTAGTGTTCTTCTCTTCTTGCTCTGGAGCCTTTATCATTTCCTGCCCTTGACTTGAGGTCTACTATGTTTTCACTCCCAACATTGGAGCTGGAGGGCTGTCCTCTGCCTTCTGGGATCCGCACTCACCACTTGGGAAGCCAGAAGTACCTAGACTTTGCATGCCTGTGGGGAGCAGCTTGAGTGCCATTAACTGATGGGTGCAGGGTGTGTAATGTTCCAAGGCTCAGGGTGACAACTCTGAGGTGTGATCTAGAGTATTAGAACAAGACCTGGGGATCTTGCATAATGCAAATTTAGATTCAGTCTGGGATGAGAGGGTGTCTGATGATGCTTCTGGTTCAGGACCACACTTGGGGTCCCAAGGGTCTACACTCTTTCTAGAAGGACTCAGTGGGACCTGACAAGTGAAGGTGCCATCTCTGGGACTTTGCTTGGTTGCCTTCCTGGGCTTGGCCATCTTTAGGACCCATGGGTTATTTCTGGGAGTACTTTCTAATAAGTCACATCCACACAAATCTTTTTCTCAAGGTCATCTTCTAGGAAGCCCACACTGAGACACTGAATATTAAGCCCCTTAGCAGGTGCTCATCAAGGTGCATGTTGATAAGGTGCCCACGTTGATAAGGTGCCAGCCTCCCAGTCACACCCTTCTGCAGCCATCTCCTCTACCCATCCTGTATGCCAGTCCCACCCCATTATCTACTGACCCAGGCATGCCTTGGACTTTCCAGAGTCACTGGATTTTGCTTATACTGTTCCATAAATCTGAAATTGTTGCTTTCATTTCTTGGCATACTGAAAGCCTCCCTGTTTGATGAGGCTCATTTTTTTCCTTCCTTCCTTCCCTCCCTCCCTCCTTGGAGACTGAATTTAGGGGTGCTTTACCTCTGAGTTATACTTGTGGCTCTTTTTATTTTTTATTTTGAGACTGAGTCTCACTAAGTTGTCCAGCCTGGCTTCAAACTTGCAGTACTCCTGCCTCAGCTGTCCAAGTAGCTAGGATTACAGACATGAGCTGCTATATCTGACTTCAAGGTTTACTTCTAGTGCTGTCTTTACCAGTAGGCTGCTGCTGATTCACAAATTTAAAATCAGCCCCTCCTTCCTTGCATCTTCCCATCATGTTACATACGTCTTGGTGTCCTCATACAAATATTGGGCATCCTGGTTCTTACCATTACTACTCTGAGTCTTCATGACGATCAAAGGAAACAGTAGGTGTAACTGTTCCTTAAGCTGTTATGATGATGATGTATGTAGGAAAAATACACCACCTGTTAAACTTCCTTGTATAGTTTTTCTAAAATATTTTCTTTCTTTTTAAACATCTATAATATGATGTCTTGGATTTACAAGACTGGAAAGTAGGGAACATAGTTTAGGTACAATTCTAAGCCTTAAATTTCTAGATTGAGGTGTAGCTCTACTGTTCCCACATTGGGAATCTCTTGCCATTGATTTAAAATATTGTACCTCTCACCTCATCACGCAATGCATCAAGACCACTGCCAAAGGAGGTGAATATCGAGGATTTAGGGCTGAAATATATGGGGAAACCCAGCTTCTGGGTTATCTCAGAGGGGAAGCCATAGCTTCCCCTGCTCTGTACCCTGAGCTCTACAGCTGGTTACAATAGACTGAGTGGAAAAATTTGGAGAAAGTCATAAAGTTTAACATTTGCCACTTCCTAGGGAATGATGACAGCACCCAGGCAGAAATATCTGGAGCTCAGCAGAATGTGTGAAGACTGGACTGAGAGGTAGGAGGCAGAAGACGAGTGTGGGAACAGGCTAAGTCAGGCTCCAGGCTTGACAAATTATTATTCAGCTGGCTTGCCTGAATTGTGACATTATTTATTAAAATAGAGAGAAAATTTAAATAGGGAGATGTCAGCCTCAACCTCAACCTTCATGAGCACAGGCAGCTGGCACAAAGCAGCCCCTGCATAGCCTCAAATCCGCATGACAGGAGTGTGGGGGAGAGCAAGTCATCGTGTCTATTTAGAGTCACTCAGACTCAGGGACAAGGTGGGGCTCCATCACCCAAGCTGCATGACCTTGGGAAGGTCCTCTCTCCTTTCAAATCCTCAGTGTTCTTACTGTAAACAGGAACCATCACTTACTACAGAGTCATTGTCAGATGAGGGAAGGGAAAGCATTCTGACAAAACCTTATTACATTACAACGACTCTTACGAGTGACAACCACGATGATGGTTTGGTTGGTTTCTAACAGGTTTGAAAGTTTTTCACTCCGTTGTAGCAAATGACTACTGATCAGCAACTGTTTCATTCTGGTTCTCTGAACCTCCACTGCATGGCAAAAATGACCACTCTCATGTCCTCATCCTCCTGGGACACCATGGGAGACTCTGAGGTTGAGGTCCTTGAGCCCATGAGAGAAAGGAAGAAGACAACTGATTCGAACCCTGACCAAAATCTTACTGGATGTGGCATTTAAGAACATATGATCATGCAGCAGACGATGCAATGTTTTGGACAGGAGAGGGGTGCCCTGGCATCAGTTAGGTTACTGGGAGAAAACCTTGATCAGGGCCTTCAACTGTGCAATGTGAGATTCCCAAGGAGAGGAAGTAGGTCCAGGTTGTCACCAACCCGTGTGCCTTTCTATCCCGGAGGCTTTCATGGGGCAGGGATGCCCACCTTCTCTGAGAATGTATGGATAGACTCGGGGGACAGGTTCCCGGCCTCTGAGGCCTGTATTCTGGCACTGCTGGTTGCCTGCTGGTGAGTCTGAAAAGTCTCTGAATTCTTCTAAGCTTTAATTACTTCCTGTGTAAGAATGGGGCATTTGTACATGCCGTGTCTTCCGATGGGCTGCTCGCCTGACACACGCCAGTCACATCACATATCCAAAAGGATATATGGGGTGGGGAAGGGAAGGTCTGAGCATGCTTAGTCTCTTATTTCACCTTTACTAGAATTCCTTAGCTGGCCCCTTTTGTGGGTGGGGAAACGCAGACTCAGAAAAGTTAAATTACTGAATCAAGCCCACATAGCTGTTAAAAGATAGAATTAAATATAAATCCTGACTTCAAAGCTGTAACCTTCAGTGGACTGTACCTCACAGCGTACCTACTGTATGTTTTGTGTGTCATTAGAAGAGAAGGCTCTCAAAAGCTTCAAACGCAGGAGTGGTGAAGAGGTAGAAACGTTAATTATCCTGATTTGATCACATGCGTTCTGTATGTGTACTGAAATATCACGCTATACCTCTTAAATATGTATAATTGCAGCATGGTAGCCAAAAAAAAAAATTAAAAACATTTGAGGAAATGGAAATATTCACTGCCATGCTTCGATCACTATACATTATATGCAGGTAAGGAGCTACTGCACTGTACTTCCTAAATTTGGATGATTAAAATAATTCATACATTAGTTTTGAAACCCCAAAACAGTGCCCCTCTCTCCACCGAATGCTACCTGTGGGCTAAAAGCACATGAGATGATGATGGTGGTGATGATGGCGATGATGATGATGATGATAACGACCATGGAAGAATTGTCAGCGGAACCTGCTGTGCAAGATGCTCCAGCCTCCTGCAGCCACCGAGAAAGGTAAAGGTACAGCCATCTGTGGGAAGCCTCCCAAAGCCCAGGCGCGAGTGTGGGGCTGGCGGAAGGGAATAAATCGACTATCAAATGGCCTTTCTTTGGGTGGAAATAATGTGCCACCATCAGAAGCAATAAGCTCCAAGTGGGGAGCTGGTGCCCTGGGTCATGGTACCGTTCACCTGCTTACGTCTGATTAGGAAGTGCCGCCGTGCTTGGTGGTGGCAGTGCCTCATGTCATGAACAACTCAAGTGACAAGAGCGTTCTGGTGGGCTTGTGAGAGTGAGGAACTGAGGAAGAGGCTAGAATTCAATTCTAGCGGGTGGGAAGTGGCTGGATATAAATATTTTAAGACAACAAATATGATTCACCCAGGGCTTTCTGCGGCAGTCTCCACCCTGGCATCAGAATGCACACTGTAAATTGTGTGGCTACAGCTGTCCCCTCCAGGGACACATCTAGGTCAGTGCTAGAAAGCTGAAGAGTGAGACGGAGAGGCAGGGTGTGGCAGGAGTGGGCACCGCACCGTAGACTGGCTTTTTGTCTTGAGAAAGTCACCCAACCTTCCCGAGCCGCAATATCCTAATCTATAAAATGGGTCGAGAGTAGAAGTGACAACAGGAAGGGGTTAGACTGGGTGATCTTTAAACTGCCTTTCTCTGCTCTAACACTGTGGGATTCTAAGAATCTATATTCACTTCTTGAATTCTGTGTTTAGTAGCTGAGAGATAAGGTAGCTCCAGGGTCTTTAGCCCTTGGGCTCTGGAGCCAGACCGCCTGGGTCCACATAGCAGTTTTGCCACTTACTAGATGGTTCCAGCAATTCCAACCCTAGGCAGAGGCAAGGGAAGGTCCTGCTTTGGCTCTGAACTTTAGAGGGTGCTCCTCCAGCTCCTTTCCATCTGAGCCCTTTCCTACTGGAGTCCAGAAGATATGCCCACTTGGAAGCCAAGTTTCTCATGGTGGACCGCACTGTAAGTCCCAGCTTCCAGGACTCAGCTGGGCCTCACTCTTTGGTCCAGCCTCCATAGGATGGACTATGATATTGCTGCCTCCTCCCAAGGGGTATCTGTGTGCCGTGGAATCTCCGGAGCTGGGATATGTGAGCTGGGACACCAGTGTTATGTATGCATGAAAAGTCGCTCACAGCTTAAGAAGCCAGTGCTGGTGATCTGCGAGCCAGGGGCCCCTCTTTGTCTGGACCCCTGCTTGGTCTGGAACTCCAAGGAATAATGAGAATTCTGAATTCAAAATGAGGTGTCACAGCCCTTATAAAGCCGTATTTGTCAAGTAGAATGATAGAACCCATTTCGTTTAATATTTTGTTAGCTGGATTCATACCTTGTAAATAGATACATATGTGTTATATGGGCCTCCGTTGGTGCTCTTGCCTTCTTTGATCTTACGAATGTTAGAGGGAGCCTGGGTCCTGGAAATATCACTTACTTCTTGTTCCTGGATTTCATCATTTGCAAATTAATAATAATAGACTTAACCTCACAGAGTTGTTGCATGGGCCAGTGAGCTGACAAATATAAACTAGCCTTATGCCCAATGGTGTTATTATTGTTACTTGTCTGCCATCCAGACCTGGAATTCTACCCCCCCCCATACCATAGATTCTTGGTTCTCTGCTATAATGGCTTCACCTTACCAACACTCTTGCTACCTGTGCATGGTGACTAAAGCAGGTGGCCCAACTATAATACAGACTATCATATTGTTACTTCTTATTACCACCTTCAACCTGCATAGCCCTGCCAGCCAGGTGGAACTGTCTCCATCCTCTCCTAGGAGCTCACTAGTGCAGTGGTAAAGGACCATCGCCTGCACAGCTCAGGTTGGCGGGCAAGACACACACACACACTGCATTATATGGAGCAAAACCCAGATGGGCAAATAAAGGTCTCTTTAAATGTCACTGGCCTAGCTGGAGGAAGTTCTGTGGGGAGCAGAAATGCTTAATCTTCTCCCAGATAGCAAAGAAACAGGTTGAAATTCAGGGCTCAGACGTTGGCCATGCCATTAACCGTCTTGCATGGCCATTAACTGTCTTGCTTGGAAACCTGCTTCATGATAGCAAGCCAGTGGGAAGGATTGCTCTTTCAGTTTAACTTTGTTATCATTAAACATCCTTCCATAGTTTCTCTGTTATGCTTGTTTTATTTTTCTGGCCTCATTTCATTTGAAAGGATAAATAAGTCTATTAATGAATACCAGCTAATTTCATGGCAGAGAGTGCAGAGGAGGGAGCAGGTGGGACTGTCCCCACAGTCCACAGATGAGTGAGGGCTCATCACCATTTCAGGAATCAAACATTTATTAAGGACCAATAATAAAAACCCCCATGATGGTATAATGGCTCATTCTAAATGCTTCCTGCTAATAAAACGAGCAACGCTTCAAAAGACGATATTTGAACTCCATCCATAGCATGTCAAAGACAGGAGAACTGTGGCTGAGGCATGAGAAGCACTTAGCCAACTTGCTTAAACATCTGATGCCCTGCAAATTGTGTGCACTTGGCAGGTGGGCAAATGTTCAGTAGGAAATGCTTCATGAAAGGAGGCATCCACAGACCTATGTTTAAATCCCAGCTCCTTGCATGTGGGCTGGGTGACACTGGACTTGATACATAACTCTCTGACCCTCCACTGGCTCCTCTATAAAATATAGACACCCATACCTCTCACAGCTGGTGGTTTTGGGGGTAAAAAATACAATGAGTGTAGAGCATTCTAGCAGTACTGATCCATCTGAAGTGTCCTTCTGCCTTCCCTTGAACCTGAACATGCGCTGGGTAAACACTTTTCTAGCTTTAGGGAGGTTACTGTGCCATGAGCAAAGTAATGAACTCAGAAATTGGTGGGCTGCTTGTCTTGTAAAGACTGTTTCACAAGTACCTGGAGCACCATCCCCAATCTGGACACATGTCGCGTGCCTCAGATTCTGATTGTTGGTAACGTGAACCTGACCATGACAGTCACACGAATATGGTTTGGCAGGGGCCCTCGGACAAAGTCCACCTCCTCCACCACTGCACCTGAACCTGTCCCCCACCTCTCTGCCTCACTGTACCCTAGCTCTTCAGAGGTGCTCACTGTTCCAACGGGGTTGAGGGCGGGGCAGCAGCTCTGTCCTCACTTCCTGCCTTTGTTATTCCTTCTTCTTTGGGAGTAACCCTTTCCGCGAGGTTCTGTCCAGCCGGCCCCCCTGGTTAGCTTCCTCCAGCCCCTCCCCCGTACGCCCCTCCACCGTCAGTGACCGCGTTCCATTGACTCTGCTGCTGCTGCTGCTTCTCTCTTGGACCTGACAGTGAGCCGCACATCTGTATGACAAGCAGCCGTCACGGAGCCCGGCGGAGAGTCAACAATTCTGAGTTCTCAGCTCTCCTTCCCTAGGGACTCTCTTGCAGTCTCAGAGATTTAAAAATAATCTGTACGCTGAGAGTTCTCAAATAAATCAGGCTCGGTCCAGTCCCTTAACCACACTGTGCACCCACCGAGCTGCCCACTTACGTTTCTCACTAGGACGTCCAAGCCTGTCTTAAGCTGGGTTCCTCCTGGCCCTTCCCAAACTGGCTCCCGCTCCAGACTTCCCCTTCTCAGCAGATGGAGATTTTGTCTTTCTATTGCTCAGCCCAAAAGCCCTGGTGTCATCCCTGTCTTTTCCTACATCACGTGTCTGGTCTGGCCATGATTCTGTAGGCTCTATCTTCTTGGAAACAGATTCAGAATCTGGCTCATTCTCTCCTCCCTTGTTCTCTAGATTACTGCCATAGCCGCCCAAAGGGGATATCTCCATTGGCCTATACACTTGACCCCATTTGTTTATTCCCAGCATAGCAGTCAGGGTAACCCTGTGAAATTACATCACTCTGCGGCTCAAAGCCCTCCAGTGACTTCATCTCCCATTCAAAGTAATGCTGTCCTTCACATCATTATGAGGCCCTACACCATCTCGCCATTACCCACCGAGCTCATTTCCTTTGCTCTTGGGACATCCGAGGTAAGCTCCCACCCCAGAGTCTTTGCACTGGCTATCGCCCTCTAGCAGGAATCTTCCTCTGTCAGGGCTACATAAATAGCTACTTACATCCTCCAGGCCTTTCTCAAATGCCACCCTCTCAAGGAGACCTCTGGTCACCTAATCTGAAATTTCCTCTCTTAACATATATATTCCCTTCTCGGATTTATTTTTCCTTCTCAGAAGAAAAATGAACCTACCATTCATTACTCGATATATTTTACTCGTGTTTCTTTATTTTCCATCTTCTGCAGGCCATGAGAGCACGGGTTTTGGTCTGTTTTGTTAATTTCTCTGTCCTCCTTGCCTATAGCAGCTCCCTGAACACAGCCGACGTTCCTTAAAAGAAGTTGGTTGAGTGAATGGAGGGAGAAGTCGGCCTCAGAGTCATTTAGTACCCGAGGGTACCAGGCGCGGGGGATGTGCTCCACAGTGAGAGGTGAGTAGTCCTTGGCTACACCACCAATCACGGCACACAGACCAACTCCTGCACAGGGACAGCCATGGATTCATTCTGTGAGAGTGTTTCAGGGAGATGACGGGCTGCTTGGGATCACCAGGCTGTTAGAAACAGAACTGGTCTCCTCTCTAGGGTATACCTTGAGTAGGATTTCAGAGCAGGAAGAGCCAAGTGTGAAGCATGGGGCCATATACGCAGGAACACACATTTCAGCCCACCAGGGTGGCCAGCAGGTAAGGACCAGCTCTAGGGAGTCCCGGCTGTGTGCAGCAGGCTCCCTGGCAGTACTCGGCACCTGTCTTAGTCATGTTCCTTGTCACTGCTGGGACAAAGTACCTGACATTTGCAACTGAAAGGAGGAGAAGTTCATTTTGACTCATGGTTTCGAAATTTCCGGCAGCGTGGTAGAAGGGCCTGAGTGGAGGAAAGTCGCTTACCTTTTGCCAGCCAGGAAGCAAAAACAAGCAAGAAAACTAACAAAAAAATAGAAAAGTGACCTGCCTCTTTTGAGCATACCCTACCTCCTAACTGCAATTAAGCTATCTGGTCCTCCTGATTCAATCACCTTCCAAAAGCCCCACCTATGAGCTCATGAGGCTCTTGAGGGGCATCTGGATACAAAACGTAACAGTCCCTGGACTAATATCAGGCACAACTTGTAAAGCAAATTTATGTATACAGAGTCCTATTCCTCTGCTAGCTTACATATTCCTGAAAAATTAGATATGAGTGTCTATGGAAAGAAATGTGGTCTTAAGGTATAACTGTAGTTTAATTGTTGCTATCTTCCTAAATGTGGACTATCTACATGGCTCCTTCCTATGAGATTTAGCTTGGTCCTTTCACATAGGGCTTGTTCCTTAATTGGACTGGGGTTCTGACCTCCACTGGCCTCTTTTATTCTGGAAGAGGTCATGTCCTTCAAGTGTCCTTTTTCTGGACTCTGACAGGTAAATCCGATGAGGCACTCACACTTCCCTCCCTGTGCACCCAGGCTGTGTTGTGTGGGCAGCCCAGTGTCTACCTATGGTTTCTACAGCCCCAGGGAGGGTTGAAGGTCTCAGTGAGGGGCAACTGCTATTACTGCCCTATCTCAGCCTCAGACAAATACGTTCCCTCATGGGGGTCATGCCCCAAAGCCCTGAATTTGGAAGGGATTAAGCACATACTCAGCCTCAAATCAAGCTGATATTCAGATGGCACTTGTCTTGTGGTTCTTGTGTCTCTATTCTATTGGTTAGGTCCAGATAAACAGGCTGGAGTGTAGGTCCTCTTACCCTGACAGGATTTGGTTATGTTATCCCTTCACTTAGTTATTTTATCCCTCACCCATGCTGGATCTTCCCCTAAGCTCGGCTATCATCTGGTCATTGGTCTCGGGAAAAAAAATCCAGATCCTCCAGAAGAAGGTAGCCTATCTCTTTAGGTTAGTCTCTACCTAACCCTTGTCCATCTCTGGGCACCATGTTCTTGTTACCTGGAGGCTCAGCCCTTGTCCTGCTGCTAAGTCCTGGAGAGGCCAAACTGGCACCACGTAAGGATCTCTTCATGGCACCTGGGCAGGATGGGAAGATCAGCCCCTGCCACCCTGGGGTCAGACAGACAGACAGCCCCTCATGGACATTGACTGTGCCTACTGTCCAATATACACTCATCCTCCACCCCATAACTAGTCTCCAATTTCCCCTTGGGGAATCATCTCCCTGACCCATCATATGTGTTTCAGATTATGTAGACTCTACCGAGAGTCCACAGCGGCACCTAAGGCTGAGGCCATAACACATGGTGCATTTTCAGCACATCTGGTTCAGACATAAGCATGTGATACAAGTCAGATGAATTACAGACAATGAAATCCAATTCTAGTATGTGTGTGTGGGCTCACATATGTGTATATATATGTGTGTACCCGTGCATGCATGTGCACACTATTAGAGAAGTGAACTTTAATTTATGCTGGATGTGAGGCTGGAAAAATGTAGATTGAGAATGTCTAGCATCCATTGTGAAGTGATAGTAAGCCAAGAATGAAGACAACAAAGACTGAAGAGGTACAACCAGATGGAGAGAGCCAAATCTCGTCCAGGTGACAGCATTGGACCTGGTTGAGCCATGGCTGAAGGAAGATCAGTCTATTTGGATGAGCTGTTCAGTTGCATGACCTGCTAAGGACTCTAGTCCATTTACTTAAGTTTGATGTTTTCTTCCTTGCATCTGAAAGGGTCCTGCCTGACACAAAGTCTCCTGTTGCCAGCTGATCATCATATAGTATCCTGTATTGTATAAACCTTTCTTTGGGAGTCTGCAGTTTTCTCTTTCTGGTTACACATGGAAGTTATCAACTCAAGCCCCTGCTGGGGAAGGACCTGCTCCATAGATCAGATGCTCCACTGGGCCCTGAACCTGTGTTCTCCAAGCCCAGCCTTGGGTGCTCCAGCATCACCTGATACTGAGAAAATCACAGCCAACAAGGCCCTGCATTGTGCCCCTTGGAATTGCTGCCAGTTTGGATCAGCACTTTCAATATCTATTATGGGAATGCTGGTCCTGTTGGATGCTCTTTGGGAAGGAAAAAAAGTTTTAAAATGTCGACAAAGCTCTCTATATGAGATCTCTTGAACATCCACAGGCAAATGTACTTACTACAGGTGCTCAAGAGCATTAAAGAGGAGTAGTCCACATGTTAAAATTTACCATTTTCAACCTATTTGACGACAGAGCCAACATGTTTTTTGTTGTATCTATCACCACCTGAACCTACTTTGGGAAATGCTTTGATGAGAATTTGCGGATGTTCCTTAGACTAGGCAATTTGTACCCATGGACTCATGATGGAGGGAGAACCCCTTCTGTTCTGCTTGGGTCCTGGCACCTCCTAACTGGCCTAGGACATTGTTTCTGCCCATCAGGAGAGCGCCCAGTGTGCCACAGGGCCTGAACAGGCAGACTGCACTGTTTCTCAGTCTATCATTCCTGCAGCGACAGTGGCAGGAGACGATTAGATTGGCCTGACAGGATTTATTCTTCTTCAGACCCTGTGGACTCCCTGGTATCCCATTCTGAGACCACAGTTCAGATCTGGCCACAAGGGTGTATGCAGTTAATGGTGAGCAGGGAGCTCAGCAGCAAACTGTGATAGATGTTTCAAATCAAGTGTTCTCAGGGTCATGACAGGAGATGAGTTTCCAGGAATCAGAGTCTGTAATGAAACCCACCAGAGTCATAAAAATGCAGGATGGCCACAGGAGGCCTCCCAGTGACTCCAACCTGGATGACAAGAAGACTTCCATTTTCCTATATTTTGCTCTCCAAACAGTAACATCACACTTCCCAGGAAACAGAAATGTTTGCTTTGTATTGCCTCATAAATCCTTGAGACCCATTCTGGGATGAGGTGAAAGGAGCCAGCAGGCCCAGCATGACTGGTTCTGAGACTGGGGAAAGGGAAAGAAGGGGAGATCCTTATGTTTTGAGCACATGCTATGTGCCAGGCTCTACTCAAGCTGCTCTGCACTCAGCATCCCCCTTCATCTTCATAAAATCCAATGAGGTAACCGGCATTTCCATTTTGCTGAAGAAGAAACCAAGATCCAGCAGGAGAAAGTTTTTGTCTAAACGGAGGCACTGGGATTTACAGCAAGGCCTTCTAGTCACCCACAGCCATGTTCAGATAGTGATTTCTGACTGTGTATTCTGAACAGGCCTCTCAGACCTGCTGGGTTCTGTCCCTTGGCTATCACTGGATACGGCCGTCTTCTCCTTTGATACTCCTTCCCTAGCCTGGTCCAAACCAAGGCAGAACAGCCTTTCACGGTCCTGGCCTCTCTGATAGGGGAGATGAGCATCTGAGGGAAGTAACAGGATCCAGGGTGAAATTCCAGGGCTATATCTCTAGGTTGGAGGAGCTACTTTCAAACTGACCCTCAGTGAGTTACTGCAGATCAGTACTGCCAGGACAGGAAGCAGGTTTTACCCCAGGGAACACTGGCGTACTTGTTTTTTTTTGAGGGGGGCGTTATCCTCAACATAGCCATTCCAAAGGACGCTGTTGGAGAACTCATTGAATCAGGAGCCAGGAGATCAGTGGCCCTTTTCCTGGCTCTGCCTGATCCTAGCAGCGTAATTCCCTTCCCTCGCCCAGTGTCAGTTTCCTCATCTGTAAACTGGGTTTAGTAATTTCTACCCTGCCCACTTCATAGTGACAACAGATGTGGCATTTGATTAAATTCAACCAGCACTAACTATATGCCAGGCACCCTGTCAGGTCTGAGGAGAGGGGCTTGTCAAGAAGGATCACACAGGTCCCTTTCCTCGAGGGATCTGTTCAGTGCAAAGAGGAAGGATGGAGGTGGTGAGTGGTGGTGTACGTTTTAATAGACTTCTAGCTCTTTCTCAGCCTTTCTTTCATTTAAAGCATATGATGACTGTCTGAAGTAGGCAGAGCAAATATTCTTATTCTCATTTGACAGATGGAAGAAACTAAGGTTGCAGAAAGGGAAATGACTTGCTGAGTGATGATAATAACATCTAAAGTCTGTACCCACAATTCATCTGCACAGAGTTTTCATATGTGTCATGTCATCAAATCTTCAAAACACCCCTGTGTGGTAGGACTTATTACTATTAGACCTGTGTTATAGATGAGAAGGGAAACAGAGCCAGATTGTCATTTCCCGGGGAGAAGGAACCAGACCAATTTTGTCTTTGTATTCTTAGCACTGGGCAGTAGAAGAAGTTTGCAGCAGATGCTTTCAGTTTCCTGCCCATATTCCCTTGGACTTAACCATTTTAGTGCACTCTGGCCCAATTTTCGACTATCAGAGCTTGCATTTCTGTGCCTACAGCTCTCTCAGACAGCAAGAGTCTCTTCACCCATGCACAACATGGGCCAGAAGCACTGGGACTCAAATGCTTCCCCAGAGCTGCCCTCAACCAATGACACAGAGAACCATAAATACTCCACTCCCTCACCCATCAGGGGGACAAAGCTGAGGGGCGTGCTCCTCAGTGCCCAGTGGTGCTGAGTTCTGATTGCCCAAAGTGCTAACCTGTTCAACAATGCACTTATTTTGGTTCATTTCCTTCTACCTCATTTCCTTACTCCTGTGTTTCCTGGGATCATCTCCCAAACACATTACTTGCCCTCTTTTCAGGGTCTGTTTCTAGGGAAACCGGGGTAAGACTGGGCTCAGTGATGGTTTCTGGGGTGAGTGAGAGAGTGCTTGGACCAGTGAGAGGATGGGCACCATCCCTGTACTTGCCTGGGAAAGGTAAAGGGAAGAGGGATAGATACGGTGAATCTTGATGTGTTTGCTTCATGGGGACTGAGGTGGGCTTGGGAAGGTGACACTTTGTGAAGCAGCAGGGAAAAAACACCATGAATCATGTGCCAGAGAGCTTGCTAAGTCTAAATGGAGGAGTGAGTCCAAACTTGGTAATCACCCTATGAGCATAGGACTCCCTTGCTCTAATCCTGACCTTTGGCTGCCTAGTTCTCTTGGAATGAAATCCAACCAACCCATCCCAGGCTGGAGGACTTCAGCTCTACATCTTCCATTCCCTAAACACCAGGAGCTTGTCCTTCCTTAGGGGGACCTTTATTCCTGCTGGTGGTTTGCCTGGAATGTCCTTTCCTCCTGAGCTCTGCCTGCCTCACTTTTTCTGCTTTCTTTTGGGTTTCAGTTAAAAAGTGAGCTCTTAGAGATTGATCTGCTGACCAACCAACTTAGTCATTCCCTGTCACATCATCTTGTTCTATTTTCATTGTAACATGTATAGCTGCCAAATATTTGCTAGTTATTATTAAATTTGTTATTACTGCATCATTCTCCATCTAAAATATAGGCTCAGTTGGACATAGAGTCTCATGCCTGTAATCCTGGTGCTCTCTCTGGAAGACTGGGGCAGGAGGATCTTGAGTTTGACTCCAGCCTAGGCATCTTAGCCACTTAGGGAGACCCTATCTCAAAATAAACAATGAAAAAGGGAGATGCAAGTCAGTGCAAGGGCTCTAGATTCAACCCCTAGTACTGCCAATACATACATACGTGCATGCATACATACACACGTATGTATACTTTTAAAATTACAGGCTTTATGAAAACATTATTAGTCTTATTTACTGATGCACACAGAATAAGGCCTGGCATACAGTAGCTGCTCAATGAGTGTGATGAATAAATGAATGAGAGAATAAATGGCAAGCTCAGGAGAAGATGGCAGTGACCAGAGGGGTGGAGGAATTCTGGAATGTGAAGGCCATTGTCTCTGGCTACCTCTCAATGCTCTGGTCACTTTAATTGGACCTGCTGGGAGTGTCTAGAGGGACAGAATGCTTACTGGGTTGTAAGAATGGCTCAAGATCACTCACTAAGGGGCAAGAGAGCCAGAATTTAAACCTTAAAGTCTACAGAAGCCATTCTCTTAACCAGACTATACACCATTCTTCAGGGTTCACCAGAATCCCCCAAATAAGGCTACTCTTCTATCATGTTACTGGGGTAGAGGCTACTACAATAGTCAACACTTTATTTAGAAATTGTCCCAGTTTTATCTTTTGTCAACTCATGAGCAAATATATAGGTCAACCATATAAATCATTTGCTCTTGGGGAAAAAAAACACCCCAACATGTGACATAACAAGGCATCTTCTACTCTATAGCTCTAGTCTAGACCACGCTTTTGCTGCCTCAGGATTATTGATGTTTTGGGCTGGATAATTCCTTGTAGTGGGAGGCTGTTCAGTGCATTGTAGGGTGTTTAGCAGCACCCCCAACCTCTGCCCACCAGAGGCCAGTAGCTCTCTCAGTTATGATAACCAAAAATGCTTCCAGATATTGCCATTTATCCCATGGGGGACATAATTACCACCGGAAAGAACTGTTACCCTGCTGTATTATAGGTGCCATGTTGGTTTTGATCATGACAGCATCCTTGGTACCTGGCCCAAATTAAGTGTCCTATAAATACTTGTTGGATGAAAGAATGAACACATGAGTAAATACGTGGATAAAGGGTGAGTGTGTGAATACGGTCAGTATCCTTGGACTGAGCTTCCTGAGTCACCCGGCCTCATGGGCTCTTCATTTCCTTTGCCTTGTGATACTGTGTAGTCTGCTGACCTCAGTGATGAGTCAGAGCCAGACACCAGTACATTTATCCAACCTGGCTTCCCATGAACAATCCTCAGGTAGGCAGCAGCTCCTAACTTTGTCTTAGCCTTGATCTCACAATCCAGAAACTTCTAACTTTCACCCTCAAGTGAAATAGAGAGGAGAGGCAGAATATAGGAGTGTATGCAACCAGCGTTCCCACCTGTTGTGGGGTCCACTCACACTCTCTGGGATCCTAGTCCAAAGTGCTGCACTGAAGGAAGTTTTTGAGTTGCCACTTTTCCCGTGTCCCCCTTATTTCTCCATCTCAAAGATGCTGGTGAAACCATTGTCCATTGGGTCACATTACAATGTATAATGAAGCAACCCCACTGAAATCCCAAATAAGAAAATAGGAGGCTTTTATTAGACTCTAAGCAGCTCACTTTCACTCAGCCTCTGCTAATGAAAATATGAGCCACATCTAAGCTGAGCCGGCTCCCTCACGTGGTCTGGTAAATATCTTAATATCTCTAGACTTCCTTCCTGCCTTCTAAATTGTGTGCATCATAACTGACATTTACGAGCTATCTCTGATGCCTGCAAAACTAAACCACTATGAACACTCCCTCATCCACACTCTTTATCACCCCCACCTCCCAAGTACTTCTGGATGAGATAGAACCCTGGAGACTGTTAGTACTTCTCCCAGATGAGTGAGACTGGAAGCTGTGGCAGGCCTTCCAGGGCACATTTCTCTCCTCATCTTTATTTGCACTGTACCTGCTGGGGGACTTCATCTCAACAAACCCTGGCTGAAGGAGCACCTTCTAAAGACCAGGGTAAAAGAGGCACGATACGTGGTCTTTCCCTCCACAGAAAAGTCTGGCCGTTTGTAATAAAGCCCTACTGTGTTCCAGGCTCTGGTCCTTGTTGTAACTTTTCAAAAGGAAATGGGGGTATGGTTGGTACCCTTGCTTCAAGGTTGAGAAACTGAGCAGCTTTGAGTCACACAGCTACTTAGGGGGATTTGACGTAGCCTAGTCTCTTTCCAAAGCCAGGGTGATTTTTGGCTTTACCTAAGAAGTCAGACATTTAATAACTTAGCTATGTACTGCACAGGCAGATGAAATAAAGAGCCAGTAAAGGTATGAGCAATCCCCTGTGAGGAAAGAGAGGAAGAAAGGATTAACTCTCTTCCAAGAACCAAGTGATTGGTGGAAAACAGGAAGCTTTCAGGGCCGAAGGACCATGTTTGTCACAACACAAAAGTTCAATGTTACCGTGGAGCAAGGGGTTTGTGAAGAGAGTTGTCAGGGGGAAGAGGATGAAAGAGTTGCAGCTGTGTGGTGGAACCTGTTTGTCTGAGCTCAGAAGAGCCAACCGGATGTTTGGTAGCTTGAAGCCAGCCAGGGAGGGAGCCCTGAGACCATCGAAATGGTCAGGGCTCTCCCTCCCTGAAAGGCAGTCGTCAAACATTAATCAGCACACACTAAGGATCCAGGAAGATTACCTCCATCGTGACCAAGGGACCCAAGTCTCAAAAACAGCTGTGGTTTAAGACAAAGGCTGCAAGTTGAGACCAGTGGTTAGAAATTCAAGTCTGTAGTTTAGAGAAACAGAAGTGACTGGCTCCCCTTCTCTTTTTTATTCAAGTTAGCTGAAAATGTATTCTCCAAAGAGAAGCAAACATCTCTTTAAATTAAAATAAAAATCAAAGCGAAGATATGATGAGCTGGTTTCTCAGCAAGGAAATAGGCAGAGCAGGCAGCCCCTTCCATCTCTTACCAATATCACATTATCCCAGACTCACTTATTCAGAATTCTCTTACCATAGATCAGTGCTTCGCCTCTTCCATTACCAGCTAATCCAAATGGACCTGGTGCTAACTTAATTTCCAGGATAATGGAGGCCTGGTCTGGTTGTGCAATTGGCTTTTGCATCCTGACTGCGTTTGCTGAATCTTTAAAATGGGTGAGGCTGCACCAGACTGACACACCCTCCTCCCCAGGGAGGAAGTTTGAGAATCTCCCTCACAGTCTTGGCTGCCAATAGGAAATAGTTCATTGTGCCAGCTGCAGTGCTGGATGCTTGTTGGGGGTTGTGTCCGATCCTCACAACAGCCCAGAAATGGAGAAGCTGTGATTCCCATTTTACAGAAGAGGAGCAGAGGCTAAAAAAATGTGCTCAGAGTCATGAAGATGGCAAACACCAGAGCCAGGATGTGAACCCCTCTGTGTCTTTTGTGCTCCTACTCTTTTAATAACATCTTCTTACCACCTCTGACAGGCTGGATAATGATCTCCCAAGACAGACACACCTTAATTCTTGGAGCCTGTGAATATGACAAAGAATTTGCAGAAGCGATTCAGTTAAGGCTCTTGAGATGGGCATTATTCTGGGTTATGCGAGTGAGTCTAATGTAATCCCAAGGTTCCTTCTAGGGGGAAACAGAAGCTTCAGATAAAAAGATAGCAATATGATGATGGAAAAAAAGATTGGAGTGATGTGGCCATAAACCAAAGAAAGTCGGCAGCCACCAGAAGCTGGAAGAGGCAAGTAAAGGGTTCTCCCTTGGAGCCACTGGAAGGGACCGGCCCAGCTGACATCTTGATTTTAGCTCTACAAGACTCATTTCAGACTTCTGGCCTCTGTGAGATGATAAATTTCTGTGATCATGAGCTGCTGTGTTTGTGGTAATTTGTTAGAGCAGCTATAGGAAACTCGTACTTTTCAAGGAAGAAAATTGAGTCAAGTTATCGGGAGAGAAAGCAACAGAATGTGATAAGAATGTGTCACATGTAGGAAAGGAATGGGGAGGACCTGCAAGTGTCCTTGACTCTGTCTAAACAAAGGATGCCTGAGCAGGGGACCCTGCTTACTCCCCTCCTCATTGGCCACTCCTCTTGGCCACATGGATTTCCATTTGAACAATGTGGTCCATACTTAGAACAAACACTCCTATAGCCCTTCTCCTTTCATAAAGGGGAAGGAGGCAGCTAAGCGACAGAAGATACAGCCCTGAGCTCAAGCACTAGAGTTTTGTCTAGGTTCTGCTAGCCACTTGCTGTGTGATCCTGGTTGAAGCACTAAGAAAACAACAACACATAACTCTGTTACCATCCTCTTTTGGGGCTTTATGTACAGTATTGTAAATGCTTTCTTCCTGGTCTACGAAATGAGTGAGTGATAAGAGCTCTCTGGAGCTGCGCAGCTCTCTTCCCCTCTTGGCTGGCTGGGTGTCCCACTGTCAATCTCTCTGAGCCTTGGTTTACTTAACTGTAAAACAGGGTTTCTTTTTGAAGGTGATGGAAGGTTTAATGAGATAGACTGTATCAATAGTCTAGGCTCTGGATTGCTGAGTCCCTCCCTTGCCCCTGTGCTATGCCCACACATTGGGAAAATAATAAGACACAGCCCAGACACAAGTGTGCCAATGTTATTCTTTCTGAAGGTGCCGAGTCTCTGTGGCAGGTGACCCCTGACTGAAAGCTGTGCATGCCTCCCCATCTGCACCTAGCTGCTATTTTGCCACATCCAAATCGAGTGTCTGTCCGATTCTCAGTCCTACAGCGAGTACAGTGACTGACGTCTAAATGGCAGAGTAACTGCTTTTTAAGTTCAGAAGCACTCCTGGCTCTCATCTGAGGCCTCTGCCCACAGCTCTGTGCTCCCAGCACCAAATGACAATGTCAGCTTGAAACAGGGTCAGGTGCTATATCCTGCCAGGCGTACCACCTCTTACCTGCTCCCCTGGCTGGCTCCTTCTCACTGTCTTGCTCAGGTAGAGTGCTTTGAGGTGCTAATGACAGGGGTGACTTCACAGAGGCTGTGCCCTGCTGGGTTGACTTATAAAGAGAATGGGTGAATCTGCTGCCCTTCTCTGTTCTTTGGGGCAGAAGAAGTTGTGTGAGAGTAGGGTGTGCATCAGAGTTGCTAGGCAGTGACCTCTTAAATGTACCTTTTCATCCTTAGACTGGTGCTGGTTATTGTGTCTGAAAAACACACCATCCATCACTTTCAAAACTCAAAGATGAGAGCAGAGCTGCTCCAACTTTACAGTGCATATGAACTACTTCAAGATTTTGTTAAAATACAGATTCTGCTGCAGTAGGTGGGGGTGTTGTAGGGGCCTGAGCCTCTGCATTTCCAAAAAGTTCCAGGTGCCACTGATGCTGCTGATTCCTACACATCACCCTGAGGCAGGGACAGAATCTGTAGGGCTCACAAAGGAGCAGGAGTTTAAAATGGCAAGTCTGCCACATGCCAGTGGCTATGGGAGATGAATGAGAGATGGTACCTTTTTAATCTTTACAACAAATGTGCAAGGTAGGGATTAGGATCCCAATTTCACAGGCAAGGGAACAGAAGCTCAAGGAGCTGCAGATACACCCTGGGTTACACAGCTGGTGAAAGAAAGCATGGGCTTAGTTCCTACAACTGGTTCCTGCTCTTTTCTCCACTAAGATGATTTCCTGGACATGAAGATGAAGCTCTTATGATTCACATGTGAGGAAATACATCTAGTAAGTAAACATGTGGAAAATGCTTAGTCTCACTCTGCATCAAAAGAATGCAAGCAAAACAGTGAAATGCTTTCTTTCTCACCATCAAAACGGAAATGGATATTTGGAAATAATGACTGCGTGTGGGGAAAGGTGTGGTAAAATGGAGATTCTCATATACTTCTGGGGAAGAGTGTAAATTCAAGCAATTGATTGGAAAATAGATGGTATATATCAAGAGCCTTAAGAAATGTTTCTAACCCTTGACTCAGTAATTTTGTGTCTGGGAATCTGTGCTAACAAAGTCTTGAAATTGTGCATGTTAGCACTCTTCAGGATAAAGAAATTGTAGAAACAAGTAGGGCAATGAGATACAATTTATGGAGTATGCACACTGTGGAGTTTTATGTAGTCATTGAATGTTGTGTATATGATATCATTAAAATGCTTATACTGTAAGGGAAGAAGTGGCCTGCAAAATGAGACATGGAGAATAACCTCAAACTGATACCAAAAAAGTAAAGAAAAGAAAGAAAGAAAGAAAAAACCGAAACAAAATTTTAAAAAAGACTGAAAGGGATTAAGCCAAAATATCAGTGATTAGTTTGGGGTTGTAGAATCATGGGTGATTTTTAAATGTATTTTACCAAATATTTTAAGGTATGTGTTACTTTTATGATGATTTAGAAATAAATGTCCTTTTGAATAAGCATAGGTCTATAGCATTTTATGCAAGGGTTTAAAAGTCAAATGTTCACTGAAGTTCTATAAGTTATTTCTATTTTCTCATTAACTCACATGATCATTGACCTTTACTTCTGATTGATCATTGGTTGGAAGCAGTTTTAGTTTCTCTGTCCTCAGCTTCTGTGATTAAATATGTTGTTATGTCTTTGCACAGACTCTGAAGTCATCAGGGGAGGAAAACATTAAAGATGCCATAAGAGTGACCATTTATTTCATGCAATAGACTGATCTATGGACACAGAGGTAAAGGGTAGTTTGCAAATAGCCTACAATCTGGAGTGACCTTCAGGATCAGTGAGCACAGATTTGCTGTGGAGAGGGCACAGAAGAGGCTCCTTCTGCATCGGATGCCATAAGTGATAAGGAGGTGGTAGGACAGGAAGGGACAGAAAAGTGCTCAAAACAGCATTTGCAAAGACTCAAAGAGAAGCCACTAGAAGCACAGTGAGTCCAAGAAGCCACCCTAGAGCCTGCCCTGGCCCAAGAATATTGTACTTTGGGAAGAAAAAAAAAAAAAAAGAGTGGGGGAATGGCTGGATCATGAAGGGTTGTAGAAGTCTTGCCAGTGTGTGTTGATTCTCTTTGGAAGGTGATGGGAACCCCAGGAGGCTTTTAAAGAGGGAGGATCATGACTGGATTGGAAATCAATGAAGACTCCTCTAGCTATAGAGTGGGCATTAGCTGGAGGGTGGTTCACCCTTCAGCTGATTGCGCGGGTGTGGGTGTCTGGAGATTATTGCAATAATGGAGGTGAGAAACACTGCAAGGGGTGGCAGTGAGGATGGAGAGGGCTAAATGGATGGGAGGGATCTTTTGGTGGGAAATCAATACCTACAGGTCTTGCAAATTAATTAGATGCAGAGGGTTAGGGAGAAGGAGGGACTATAAGGTTTCTAGCTTGGGTAACTGGGTTGACTGTCAGGATGTTTGTAATCGCTAATTTATGTGTTTTTACAGGCTTGGATGTCAGGGCATATAAAAAGGTAATTTTATTGAACCAAATATAATTTAGACAAGGCCTTCAGGCTATATCATAAAACGTAAGTGCACCCACAGACAAAATGCCCATACTTTATCCTTGAGCAATTGTGAAGATCAAGAAGCCAGTTCCTTTCTTGAAAGCCTTGGCCAGCCCTTAGTGGCTCTGTCCGGGAGAGAAACATCAAGGCTGTGGCTTGGCTCAATGGGAGCCCCTGCTCTTGGACAGCAACAGGTGCTACTTCCCAGAGGCATTTCCATTTGAAGGATAAGAATCCCAAGTTGGGAAGGAGGATGAAGAGTGGAAAGTGAGAGGGTTCCATACGTTTAATGATTTGTGGGAAGCGCTCATGAATACAAGGCAGGTGACTTTGCTCAAAAAGAAGAATGAGAATCAAGATTCTGGTATTTGCTTTTATGTACTTGTGAAATGCATACACGTACACACACCCATTTTACAGATGAGGCCCAGTGTGATTGAGTAGTCTACTTCACATCGTGATGGCCCAGCCAGACCGCAGCCTTCTGGATGTTCCCCTTATGCTGTGTGGAACGCATTCAAACATTCTGTGTCTTCTGCTCCCCCAGAGCACTCTGGATCCTAAGAAAGGAACCGACAGTTTGGTGTGGAAAGGGTTCAGACTCTAATTTCAGACAGAGTTGGATCTGGATCCAGGTTTAAACCTCAGATCTCTGTTCTGTGTGTCAAGGACAGTGGCATCATCACCTTGTAGTCTTGTTGTAGACGACTGAGAGAGATGTTCAGGTGAAGCACCTGCATCATAGTAGGCACTCAATGTCTGCTACTTTTTTCCTCCTACTGAAGCTTTCAGAGCTGTGAGGCTCACTCTTTGGCCCAAAGCTATGCTGAGTAACAAGCTCCCCTTCAGGCCTGGCAGGACACCTGTTACACATACACCTTCTGGGGTAACCCAGTCCTGTGACATGGCAATTTCTGCAGCAAAAGCTCTGGTAAAGGGGAAGTCTTCTTTGCTACATAGTGCAATTCATGCTTTTGAATGTTTTTACTTGAAATACATTAGCCGTGCTATTGACTCTGGCGCAGAACCCTGGGCTCTGTTCTCAGTCTGCCCCACTGCACTGCAGCAGGAGCCTGGCTGGGGCTGGGCGGAAGGCATCTTCCTGATGCTGTAGGGCAGCACAGGTCTGGGGTGGACATGAGAGCCACCTTGCACACCTGCTCCCCCACCGTTGGCTCCGTGACCTTGGCAAGTCACCCGACTGCTCCCCTCACCTTAGAGCATGTGTTCTATGTTATACATTCTCAAGTCCAGCCCTGTTCCTGGCATGATGGAGTTCAAAGTCTGTTCGATAAATGATCTCTGCATTAATGATACAGAATAGGGTATGCCAACCACTGCACCTGGTACACACACATGCTCATTATGTGTGACCTTACATTATTATTCTTTTCATTGTCATTAGTTGAGCTTTGTCCCCAGGGAGCATGGGGACATCACCTCACCCTCTCTTTCATATCTGCCAGGGTGCCTCACACACAGTAGCTGTTTGGTCAAGGCCAGGATTAAAAATCCACTTCCCACTTGTCTCCAGTGTGGACTGTAAATCGAATCTGGTTGCTCACCTCTCAACCCTCCTCTCCTCCCCTCTCCCTCCCTGTCTTTGGGGACACAGTGATAACCGGGGAGCTACTGTATTTGATGATTCAGGATCTGCTCTGCATATTTTCCAACCTCGTCCATGGAAGGAAGAGCCAAACAGGGCCCAGGGAATTATTTTTGGTATTTTCTCCAGCTATTCTAATCTCTAACATTTTGCAGTGGGTGGTTAGAGCTGGTGATTTTCCTTTCTTTTGTGCGAATGAGACCAGAATAAACAGCAGAAGGGTGAGTCACTTCAGACTCTTAGAGCTTCAATTACTTAAAAACTTGAGGGCCTGATGAAGCTCAGAATGTCACTTTTTTCAGAACAGCCATAAGCAGATGGGAAATGCTCCACATTCTGAATAGTCCATGTCTTCCCGGCACAGGAAATCTGCTACTAGCTAGCTACTAGCGCCCAAAGAGGAGAGGCAGAGGCAGGCAGCACACCCTGGATGTCAAGTACTTTGCACACACTATTCCATATCTCCCTTCATTTAATCTTCACTGTGACCTTATGAAGTGACACCTTTAATCCCTCTGAGGTAATACGTAACAACTTCCTGTGTATTTCTTGTCTCCCTGGGATTCAGTTCCACTCTCGACCTGTTACAGCTCTATCTCCTTGAATCCTTACAACAATTCTACGACATGGTTACTGCTGTCTCCTTCTCGTAGAAGAGGAGATGGTAACACAGGGCAGCGAGCGGAGGAAACAAGTGAACCACAGTCCCTTCTGCCAGCTCCGTCTACATTTCTGACACTGGAGACCCAGCCATGCTATTTCGCAATGTTCATAAATATTCAAATACCTGTTGGTATTACAGAAAGAGCCAGTGAGTGATTTGGTTGCCAGAAGCAGCATCAAGAAACATTTTCACCCCAAACAAAAATGGTAGAATCAAGGGCTAAAGGTGTAGGGAAAGTCGGAAGGGTAGGGGAAAGGGAATAAGGGAGAAGAAAACAATAAGGGAAAAATGAAAAAGTGGAAATAAAGTGTTGGTAAATGGGGAGGGGAGGAGGAGGTGAAGGGAGGGCAGGGACAAGGGGAAAAAATGAGAACCAAGACCTGGCATGTAAAGGTACAAGATCCCAATGATGAATGTAACTGTACTATATACCTAAAATGTACCAATAAACTCAATAAAAAGAAAAAAAAATGGTAGAATCTTCAAGGACCAGAAATCGGCATAACTGCTTTTTTCTTTCCTGACTGACTTGACTATTTGAGTTTTCCTACAATTGATCTTGAAATAATGAGAAACTTGGTTGATGATTTTTTGCATAAAGATTTTAGGCTTCTAAGTCTTGCACTGAAAAAAGAAAGTTGTTTAAGGTGCTTATTTTAAATATGACCAAACAAAATATATTCACTGCTTTCAGATTTGACTCTGTAAAGCTGCTGTAATGTGCATGATGAAGAGTTCACTATTAAAAATTTTTTTTGAATAAAGTGCTTATAGATGGGGAGGGGAGGAGGAGGAAAAGGGAGGGCAGGGGTAAGGGGAAAAAATGAGAATCAAGACTTGTCATGTAGAGGTACAAGATCCCAACAATGAATGTAACTGTACTGTATCTGTAAAATGTACCAATAAACACAATTAAA
>NW_022900925.1:20914182-20957698 GCF_012274545.1 Fukomys damarensis
ATATATATAATTTTTTTCCCCTCAAGGCTAGGGCATTGCATTAAGCTACATCTCCAGTCATTTAAAAATTAAAAAAACAAATTTTGGGGGGACAGAATTTTGCTAAGTTTCCCAGGTAAGTTTGAACTTTTTATCCTTCTTCCTTAGCTTTCTAGAATGCTGGGATTATAATGATGCAAGAATATAGCCAGCTCCTCTTGATATAATTATTTAGAATATGCATTTCACTTTCCCAGGAACACAAAGTGGTCATGTTCCTAGATCAGCCCCATAGAAGCTTATTTAACCCTGCCTGTGAAATGGTTTATATTTTCTTATTAGCACTACCTCCTGTGGTTCTCCCTTCACTTGAGGGGCTCTGTTTTGAATTTAGTGTGTTTGTGTGCTATCTTACAAGTGTAACTATTCCCTAGTATAGAAGAATTCTCTCTAACGAAGCAAAGACAGAGTACAATGACTTGAGAGACACCTGGGCTACTCTCTATAATTAGAAAGGAACATGGTGACTGGGGGAATTCTTGTGCCTTTAATCACAACTTCATCACATAACAAACCCCTAGGAATAGGTAAGCAAAGAAACAGATGAATAGATAAGTAAAATGCAACATATCCACACAGTAGAATATTGTTAGGCAATAAACAGAAATAAAGTCCTGATACACGCCACTACATGGATGGACCTTGAAAACATTATGCTAAGTGAAAGAAGCTGGTCACAAAAGCCCACATTATCTATGGTTCTGTTTACATGAAATGTCCAGAATAGGCAAATCTACAGAGACAAAAATTAGATTAATGGGTGCTAAGGGCTGGGGGTAATGGGGAATGATGGTAATGGGTATGGGTTTATTTGGGGGACAGTTCTAGAATTCAGTTATGATAATGGTTGCATATCTGCGTATATATGAAAAACATTAAATTGCACAATTTAAATGGATGAATTGTATGGCATGTGAATTATATCTCAATAAAGCTGTTTTTCTCAAAACAGAATTAAGCACAGCAATTGAGGGAATATTTTCTTTCTTATGCTCCAAAGAGAGCTTTCTCCTGGCTTGGTGTCAGCCTGCTGTTCACAACAATGTACAGAAATGTTCGCAACATGGCGATTTGTAACTTAGGCAATAGCTCTGCATGTCTCTTAAGTGAGCATTCTCTGTAGAAATTAGCCAATAAGGCTACAGTCTAGCACCATTCATTCATTCCTACAACAAACATCCCCTGACCTATTCCTCACTAGACAGGCAGTTTACACCAGGAACTGAGGTTCACACCAGGAAGCCAGATTCTAACCGAGGAGCCCGGTTCTCTCAAGGGATCCAGGTTCACATCAGGGAATCAGGGAGCCACATTCACAAAAATACCTTGATATGCCACAAACTCCAATTAGGTCTATTTTAGATCTCCTCCTGCACCTCAATGAACTCAACCAAAACAGAACCATCCCCATCCTTTTCAAATGTATATCCTTAAATAGTTGGTTTCTTTGAAAGGAAGAATAAACAAACATTCAAACATGAGAGGTTTTCAAATAATTAGTGTACTTTATGAAAAGATTTCTAGCACAGCTTCAAAGAGGGCATTTTTCTGGTGCGTTGAAATGTTCCTCTACCAAATATTTGGTAGCAGATGCAATCGCTTCTCGGCCTTTTGGCTAAGATCAAGTGTGGTAGCAGATGCAAGAGCTTTACAACAAAGGCGCTTAGAATGGAAGTGTCCCCAGAGGCCACCATCAACTCTTTCTCAGAGTGGGGAGAAAGTGATTCTGGGAAGACATTGTGTGTGGGCCTTCTCTATGCCAGGCACTGCGCTAGCACTCAGGCGGGGCTGGGGTCACAGATGAGAGACCCAGTTTCTGCCTTAAAGGGACAGCGTGCTGGGAAGAAGGTAAGTCAAGGGGCAAAGGAGGTTGATATTTGCACATGACACTGGAAGGAAGAGGGGTCTGCATGAATCTCTGTTTGGTTTGATTCTTTTTTCAAGGACTTTACTAATAGACCACCTTCTGGGAAAGAGCTCCTGAAGAAGGAAGAGGGGTCTGCATGTTTGGTTTGATTCTTTTTTCAAGGACTTTACTAATAGACCACCTTCTGGGAAAGAGCTCCTGTTGCGGACTCTACAAGATGGGATGTATTACTTCAAATGCAGTCCCACAGGGTCAGGTATTGTGCGTTTAAGCTTGGCAAATTCCTATGATAAAACCAAAGGGGCTGTGGTGGAATTAGTGTCCCCCCCTCAGCCTGGTGTTAATTATGATGTGCTCCTGTTCTGGGTCTTGAATTATTCATGAGGCCAGATGTAAAATCCCAGGATTGGTAATTCCAGGTGTGGCACCTGAACATACAGAGATGCCTCATCTGCTTCCAGGAAACATAGACTGAACTAAGGAACTCATGGGATGCTGGGTTTGGGGGGAGCAGGAGGTGGCAGAAAGGGGAGGAGAGGGGCCACAGAAGTGAAATCATCATGTGAAAGGAAAATCCATTTTGCTCTCTGAGATGGTAGTAGCTGGATGGGGAACAAATGAGCTAAAATATCAAGAGAAAAAGAACAGACCCAGTGAGAAGGAAGAGCTGGATACACGTTGAATGAATGAATGAATGAATGTTGAAATGTACACACTTGAAGAGGGGGGGGAACTAGCTTTTGGGGGTGCCTTCTTTGAATGATTTTACTTAATTCCCACTATTGAGGCAAGGTGGATACGGACATACGCCTTGCTTTACTTCATCCTCACGACCATGTGATATGAGTGTCAGCATTACTGCTTTATAGTCTAAGAAGCCGGGGCTACATAAGAGGCTTACAGTTGATCAGCCAGTGGGGACTTCAGATCGCCGTGGTTCCTGGCCAGACCTGACTTGGGGAGCAGGGGGGAAAACCATGAGCATAGTCACTGTTGTTTTTGTCTTCACTCCCTGGATGGAGGAGTGCTTTGTAGGAGACTCTGCCAGCCCGAGTGACTAGCCCTCCTGGAATCCAGAGAAATTGATAACCTCCTGTAGTAACCTCTACCTAGCATCACCTTTGCTGCTCTTAGGAGACCTGGCAGGTCAGCCTCTCTTGGAGGGCACCTTGGCACTCTCTCAAAATGAAAAGCACCCAGCATCTTGGACTCAACAATCCTGGCAAAAAACGTGCATATGTACAAAACCAAGCATGTGCTGCAGCCAGGTCTGCGAGAGCAAGAAGCCAAAAATAATCGGAGAGTGTACCAGCTGAGTTGATCATATACAGTATGCTGACCAGAGAAGCTGAGGTTAGAGGGCAGGATCTGGATTCTAGCTTTGTCCCTTACTGTCTGTGTGATTTGAGCAAACTTCTAACTTTTCCCAGCCTTAGTGCTCTCATCTGTGGGGATAATGACAGTTCCCTCTGCATGGGGTTATTGGAAGGATTAATACCTTTTAGAAGAGGGCTGGCATCTTGTCAGGAGTGATAAATACTAGTAAATCCTCTTGTTCCATAAATATAAGGTCATCAGTAAGATTTGATCTGGCCAGGGGGCTATCTAGTCAGTTAAAGAGGATGCAGATCTCATGGAGGTCAGGGGCAAAGACTGTGTCCTAATCCTAAAACTCTGAAAACAAAAAACGTTGTCAACTCAAGACACCTCTGAGCAGCCTGGCTTGTTTAGAAGCCAGGCCATGCAGCCAGCCTGCCTGGGTCTTGGAGCAGACTTACTGTGGTCTCGGCCAGCAGCCCCAGGAAAGGTGAAGAGGCTCTGGGATTTTTGTTCCTTTGCACTGGAGGGGTCCCAGGGAAAGGAACTTCCTTAGCCCATTACCACTGTTCATGCCTAACAGCCTTCCTACCATCAGCACCTCAGTTTTTTCCCCTTTGTTTTTCTTTTATTCATATATCAAGATTTATAGAGATCCTGGCATATGCCAGGCAGCATTAGGATTCTAGGCACACAGAGATGAAGAAAACTCCCATCTTTCAAGGAGCCTGTGGTCAAATGGGAGACACAGAGAAGCAAACAAATAATTACAGGGCAATTGTGAGCAGCTCCACGTGACAAGTTCATTTGTCACTGATTCCTCACTTTACAAAAGTGCCTGGACTTAGTAAGCTCTCACTCTGGTGTGAAGGTAAGAAAGTCTTAGAAAGTGCCACAGGGTTTTGGAGGATGAACAGGAGTTGGCTCCTAGGCAGTTTAAGATGTCTGTAATATAGCTGCAGCTATAAATTTTGAAGTCATGGGAGATCAGTGTGGTGCACGTTCTTGACACAATGAAGGCAGCAGCAAGCAGGGCAAAGAGACTGTGGACAGATCTTTCCTTATCCTGTCACTCTGGCCATTTGCTTCATAAACTTTGTCCTGATTACTGTATACATAATTTACTTACCTGTCTGTGTGTTGTCTAAGCCCCTATCTCTTTGGCTCTTAGAACAGTGTCTCTCTTATAATTTTGCTGAATGAATGTTCGAGTAAACTAATAAGAAGGAAGAGGGGGAAAGAGTGGGCTCAAAGCACCCACACCCACAGTAGCCTCTGTGTGGGTCTACACTCTCCAACAGGAGTATAAAGACAGCCTCATGTGTTCTTTCAAATTCTCTATTTGCCATATTTCAAAAAAGTAAAATGAAACAGATGGAATTAATTTTTAAATTTTACATCACCATTACATCTAAAATAGTCCAACTTCAACATGTAACCACTGTAAAATATTGCTGGGATTCCCCCCTCCCCACAAAATAAGCCTTTGAAAAGCCACATATGGGCTGCACTCAGACCACCTCACAGTTTTGATTAACCACATTTCAAATGCTCAGCAGCTACAGTGGGCAGTGGCTGCCTATGGGACAGCAAGGCCTAAGGCCTCTGTTCTCTTGCCCACTGTAGTCGGTCAGCAGGGCAGGCCTGGCCCTGGCACTGAATTTGTCACCCTGGCTAAAGGAGTCCTGGGAAGATGACTGATGCAACAGGAAAACAATCTTTTAATCTCAGTGTAATTTGCATTTCTGCTCTCTCTCCATGTCAGACGTGGCATACCAACTCCTTCGACTCAGGTACACAGAGGTAGCATTCCCAGGCTCCTCCCTACCTCTCCTGTCTGAGGCTCTAGGCCCTCCTCCTCCTCTGTGCTTTCCCCTGCAGCTCAGTGGCGGTTCCAGCATTTTCCACAGTGCATTTGAATTGATCAGTTGTGACAGGGAGACCGAGTTCTTTTGGCCAATTTAAATATCTGCACAAAGGGAAGTGAGGATCTGGGCTGAGGGATATGATGCAGAGAATTTTTTAATCTTCTTCAAGCACCTCTGCTCCAGGCCTGTGGCCAAGGACCACCTGACCCCTCTTGAAGCAGGTGGAATGCACCGTGGGCTGCAGTACTCACCACATCCAGGGAATGTCTGAAGAGCTTTGTACATATGAGCTCCTATGCGTCACACAACAGCCCTATATGATAGGTGTAATCATGTTCTCATTTTACAGGTAAAGAAACAGGAAGCACAAAGGGGTTAGGTCATTTGCTCAAGGACTCACAGCTAGTAAGAGTCCAGTCCAGAGTTCGAAGCTGTCTTGCTTCAGGACTGTACTCTTATCTGCTGGGCTGCAAGAAAGATGCATATAAAATACTAATGAGAGACCAGGATTGCTTCTTCTTGGGTGTGAGCAGTGGGGGAAAATGGGCCCAGAAAGTAGGTGGGGACTTTGAATGGGAACTTAGAGGAGTGACAGGACTTGACTTTCATACAGAATGACAGGGACAGTATGTCTTATATGGATCCCTGCTTTCCTCCTCTCAGTCACTTAGATAGAGCCAAGAAGCTCCCTAAGCCATCTTATTACCTGGTTATCATTTGAAAGGTCAATGAATGAGTGCTTAATAGGTTTGGGGCTTCCTTTTGGAGTGATGAAAATGTTCTGGAACTACTTAGTGGTGATGGGTGCAGAACACTGTGAGTGAAGTAAAGGCCACTAAACTGAACACTTACAAAGGGCTAAAATGATGGTTCTAGGGAGGGCAAATGAAACTTGCTTGAGGAAGGAGAAAAAAAGAAGCCCATGAGAAGACAAAATTGCAGACCCTCCCAAATCACTAATGCCTTCCACAGAGGCAGGCATCTCTCCATGAGTAGCAGACATTCAAAAGAATATGTGATGGTCACATGATATTTACCCCATGCAGGTGTATGCAACACTCATCATCCCAACGAGGGGTCAGGCTTGTCTGAAAACTCGAACAGGGGAGCGTGATTGTGCATCATACAGGAGTGGGAGTGCTGAAGACTCAGGGAGGCTGTGTCATATGCAAATGCGTGCAGTCGATTACACCGGCTTCCTGCCAGTTACAATCCATAGCCACTGTAGTGAATACAGTTACAATTGAGATCCACCAGGGTGGATACAGTTATAATCTAGTTACAGTATGAACCTGCCAGATTGGACATAGTTTACACTTTATATCCAGTCTTTCCACTGGAGCCAGGGTCTTCATCCCATGCTCTGCATCCCTGAACCCTCCAAGAGCTGGATCGCAGATATACTCAAGAAGAATCTAAGATGCTCAGGTCTCTAACCTGAGTCTGGGAAAGAGAAAGGTATCCAGGATATGCTCAGCAAGTTGGGCGGGGGCCAAGAAGATTTGTCCAAGGGAGAAGCCACTCAGGAGGTGAGCACAACTAGCCATGATATTTTCCTTGAGACTGGAAGCACAAAAACTACAAGACACTGCTTATAACTAAGTGGTTTGGGGAAAGCACCTAGCTTCTCTGAGATGAGATGGTATGTATGTGTGTATGTATGTACGTATATTTACCCTAGGGATCAAACCCATTGCCTTGAAACACTAATCTCCGGCCCATAAGGTAGTATAAAGTATATCACATAAGATAAAAGCTGTGATAAAAGGATAAGATAAAAGCCTCAACAGGAGGCAAGGAGAGAGCCAGTAAAGACGTATGGAGATTCATATCTGGGTTCTAGCTGATCGATTGTCCATTAACTCAACCATTCATCTGCGTGCTTATTCAACAACCATCCCTGTGCCAAGAGCCAGGGAAGGTCGGAGAACACAGACATGAGGATGTGGTCTCTGCTGTCACAGGACTCCTGGGAGAGTTGAAGATTGGATGTTCATAGAAACAGGTAACACCTAGGGTGACCAGCCTGTTTCTACCAGCCACACCCACAGCACCGAGAGGGAAAGTATTTCTAACTGTGGAGAAAGATCTCAGACAAGACTTCACGGAAGTAAAAAATGCCCGAGTGGGTCCTTGAAAGGCAGAGGTGTTTTTGCACACAGATGGCAGTGGGGAGATGCGGTGTGAAGGACATTGCAGGGGAGGAACAGGGTGAGCACAGGAGTGAACACATACAATAGCATGGCTCATTGTGGGAATTGAAATATGGCCGAGACTAGGACGTGCCAGAGTCAATAAATAGATGTCTCTTTCTTGCTGGACTAGCTGGCTGACCTTGGAACAAGCTGTCTCTCTGATTTTTGAAAATGTCTCCATCTGTACAATGAGGGGATCAGATTAGACAACTCTCAGGGGACTTTCCAGTTCTGGGTGCTCTGGGAGGTGGGGGTTTCTTGTCACCCAACCTATTCAAGCAAGGAGTAGAAAACTACTGGGCGGGATTCTAGCCTTTGATGGACTTTTGAACCAGATGAACTTGCAAGACATTTCCAGCCCTCTGATGGCCCTATTGTGGGATTCTGGGACCCATATTGGTCCTGTGGAGCTATGCCAGGCAGTCAAGGATGTCACACAGAACATCTGTTCCCTTCCCTGCACCCCATGTGGGACCCATGTTTGTTTCTTGTACACACATGGGCTGCCTTTTGAATGACTTATGCTTAGGGGGTGAGACACAGAAATATCCTCCATCTCTGTCTAGTAAATGGTCAGAAATTCCTGAAGGGCTGAAAGTTATCATCTGGCCACTGGAAGAGGACAGGAGTCAGCTATGGACTCTGGCTTCTGCTACAGTAACTCAAAATATATTGGAGACTGCTTTCCCAGGCTCAGAAGCTGCTCTGCAAGACTGTCCTTTGGTGGAAGCCAATCCCCAGAGAAGCTTATGAACTATCCAGGTGATACAGGAAAAGTGACATGGAGACCAAGAGCCTAGAGCCCATGGCCAATGGGCATGCCTGCTGCCCTTCTCATCTTGTTTCACCAGAACCAGAGGTGGCAGGTGAAGGCACAGAGCAGGAATGTGGACTCAGGGACCAGGCATCGGCTTGGCTCTGCCACTTCCTCAGCTGGATGATCTGGGAGATGCCCTGGCATCTCCCTAAGCCTATGCCTTCCCTGCTATAAAATACAGATAATCACATTCACATGCACCAGATACCGTAGTGGGGATGGGGGCAGTGATATGTGCAGTGTCATTGTACTCAGTGTGGATGCCGGGGTTATTAACACTGAGGTCCTTACTTCTCAGTGCAGCAGTGAAAATATGTTCAAAAGAGAGGGTGTTAGTTTCAATACATTAGTCTCAATGAATGGCTGGTATTCAGGAATACACTTCTTGCCTAAACCACAGAGTAAACAAAAGTTGGGTTCTGTGATAATCCACCCATTTCTTACATAGCTCAGTTGTGGGTGGCTATCCTATGGGCTGCAGAACCAAAGAAACTGGCTTTAAAGTAACCCAGTGGATAACACAGGCTACTACCTGAGAAGGCCACCAGTGTTCCCCCCAAGCCACTCATGAAAACCTTGGACACATCAGCCGAGGCTTTGGAGCCAGGCAGGCCTGGGAACCCATTCCAGCTCTGCTACTTCCTTGCTATGTGACTTTGAGTAATTTCCCTGTCTAGACGCAGATCTCTCATCTGTAAAATGAGAAATAATATTGGCAAGCTTAGGGTGCTGTGAGAATTAGCAATGATGATGTAAAGTACCTGATGCTTATTAAAGAGTAAGCCATGTCACATTCAGGGTGTGCCTGGGATTTTTTTTTCCAAGGAGATATTAAAGGGAATGGCCAGGCATCATCAACCTAAACCTTCCAGAAGGACCCAGAGACTCTCACTCATTTGCTATGTGGGCACAGGAGATACATCTTTTTAAAAATTAGTACTGATAAAATATTTATCAAATGCCTGTCATAAGCTCAATACCAGGTGCCACGCGCCTTGAAAGAGAGAAACAGAAAACCTCTGTTAAACAAAGGAAAGAACTAAGGAGGCCCCCGGCATTAAAAGCCCATGAGAAGGCTGTCTTTTCCTTTGGGAGCTGAGTAATGAGGTGGAATGAGCTGGGCAGAGGATTCAGCTTAGGCTCAAATGCCAACGTGCGTCCTATTTTGCTCAGGATGAGAGGAAGGAATTGTTTCCAGGTGACTTCTTGGTATCTGGATGGGGAGCATGGCATCGGCTGGCCAGCTACTTGCTTTTCTTGTCCTCTAGAAAAAATGAATCCTCATGCCATTTGCAGGACTTGCACCCCCTGGAAGGGAGCTCCAGGTGGTAGACTGGGATCTGGGGAGTGGTGAGCATGGTCCCTTGGCCCAAGGTGCTCACTCTTTAGCATACATGACTGGTCAGAATGGGACCTTCTAATGCATGGGGGTCCAGATTTGAAGGCATCCTAATTGGCCCTCACTTGTGCCTGCTCTGTCTCCTCCTGGCCGGGCCCTCTTGCCCTGTACCCAGAGAACTAGCTGAAGTCCTGCCCAGACTTGATAGGACACTATTGCTGACCCCAAGCCTCAATCTGAGCCATAGCCACTGACCTTGATACCCACTGATCAGGCTTGAAGAGTCTCTTCGGAGGTTGTGAGTAGTGTCCAGGCACTACTCCCTGGCCTCGTTATATCCTAGGCCTAGAAACCCTTTTCCCCAGCCTGGTTTTCTGTCTTTCTTTGGTGCTTGTCAACAATGGAGTCTCTCCCTTCCTGTGGTCTCTCTGCAACTCCCCAGTGACACTGTCCATTGAAATATGAGATGACCAATGGAGGGGGCACTGGCTGAGGGTCAGGACACCAGACTGCTTCCCAATTCTACTTTTTCCACTGCAGTCAATACACAGGATGCACAACATGCCATTTTAATAATTTTTAAGTGCACAATTTAGTGTCACTTATTTTTATAAAAATGTAGTGTTCATTGCAGCCCCAGTCCCCTCATCTATTTCCATTCATTGGTTTTTTTACTCTACAAATATTTATTATCTATGATATCTTCAATATTATGCTAGGAACTTGATCGGTGCTCTTGACAATTATGCTAATATAACATAAATTTGAAAAATGGTTGATTGCCTTGTGATGGAATTGATGTTTGTGCCCCTGTGAAAGTTCACAGCTAGAATCCCTAGACCCAAAGTGATGGCCTTTAGAGGTGGGGTCTTTGGCTGGTAATGGGGTTTAGATTAAATTACGAAGACGAGACTCTCATGATGGGATAAACGCCCTTCTAAAGAGAGAAGGAGAAGGCTGGAGTGTAGCTCAATGGTAGAATGTGTGCATAGCATGGGTGACGGTGAGGCCTTTGGTTCAATCAGAGCAGGGTGCGGCTATCTTGGCTGTTTTGCTATGTGAGAAGACAGGCTTCTGCAAGCCAAGCAGACAGCCCTTGCCAGGGATCAAACTGGCTGGTATCCTGCCCTTGGGCTTCACAGCCTTCAGAACAGAGAGAAATAAGTTTTTGAAGTTTAAGCCACCCAGTCTATAATGTTTCATCGTGGTAGCCCTAGCAGACTAAGACATACCTCAAACAACTTGTAAACAGGCATCTAAATAGAGTATCTTTTTTTTTTTTGTATTTTAAAATTATATTTCCAGCAAAACCTTAGTCTGCAAATTTCATTTGTTGAATTCATGTAAAAATGTCCTTCCTATACCACCTCATTGTCAGAGTAAATAGCCAATTCAGACTTACTTTCAGCCAAGACAGTCTGACATCATTTTTAAATTCAAATAAATCTGCTAATGTGCATCTCTGTGATCGTGGTAGCTAGCAGACTAAGACATACCTCAAACAACTTGTAAACAGGCATCTAAATAGAGTATCTTTTTTTTTTGTATTTTAAAATTATATTTCCAGCAAAACCTTAGTCTGCAAATTTCATTTGTTGAATTCATGTAAAAATGTCCTTCCTATACCACCTCATTGTCAGAGTAAATAGCCAATTCAGACTTACTTTCAGCCAAGACAGTCTGACATCATTTTTAAATTCAAATAAATCTGCTAATGTGCATCTCTGTGGCTACTTCTGAATGCTAAGAGAGACAGGACAGACCTCTGAGTAGCCGGATGAAGGCACAACAGAGCACTCTAACACCTGTGGGTCCCCTTCCTTATTGTCTGTATTGTGCATTGCCCTCAGGGTCTTCTGCTTTTGGAGCTGCACAGTCTCGAATGGTCCCTTTGATTGGTACCAGGCAATCTGCACCCCTCAAGGCAATGCCGCCTAGAATGTGTGAGGCCTGCCTTTCATTTGTGAGGTGGAGGAGGCAGTAAGGTTACAGAGCAGAATTGAGAACGGCTATATGGATGGTCCAGTCCGATCATGTAGAAGTCAAGGATCAGGGAATCTGTTCTTTTACCATTTCTAGGGGCCACACGACCCTGGGAAGGTCTTCCCATATCTGGAGTGGCCTGCGAATCCAAGTTTGAAGATAGTTGCACTAGATGATTCCTGAAGGTACCTCCTAATATTCTAGGATTTGACATCCTTGGTCGAAGCCTATGCTGAGGATCCACCTAATCCTCATTTTCCCCATGGCCAGGCTGCTGGGAAGAACCCTGAGAGAGACACAGAAATCATTCCCTTCAGAGGTTTCACTCTGGAAACATAAATCCACACACTGCACCCTGTGTGCTATTTTCCCCTGAATTGAATTCTACTACCTGACCCAGTTCACATGTGAATAAATTCCTTTCAGAATTTCAAAGCAGACACTTTAGATCATGGAATCAGAAATTGAAAATCCACACACAGACAGACTCAGAATGTGGGGCCTCCAGCCGCACAAGCAGCCATTCCGGCATGCTCTCGCCAAAAGTCTGTGCATCTTCCCGTTTGCTGCTTTGTTGTTGTTTTCCTCAACAGCATCAGCCTGAGTGGCTGTAGGCCACTGTTTGCCAATGTTGCATTAGACAGCAATGCTTGGAAAGGTATCAGTACCTCAACTCCCAGTGTTAAATGACTTCAGGAGCTAGTTCTTTTAAAAAGAATCCCTCATGCTATGGAAACATACACACATTTTTAGTTTTTGGTAAAGAAGATTTTCAATAGGCACTGAGTCTACCTGTTTTGCAGTCTGGCTTCTGTGCTCTTGGTTTTCTTTAAATGGGGCTGCCATGTCGAGCCCGGGATACGGTGCCATAAAAGGGGAAAGTAGGTCATGGCCACAGGCGGGCAGCCCTCAGCACAAATCAGATGAGGGGTGATGAAACCTATCACCCATAAGAAAGCTGGCACATGAGCACCCACATAGCCACTCTGCCCCCTTTCTGAGGCTGAGACAGATCCCTCATTCTGGCAGAAGGCATTTTATTACAACCACCAAAATGCTTGGAGCAAGTTTTTTCTTTGAAGTTAGCAGCTTTTGAAAGGGAAGGTGAAGTTCATAAAAAGCCATGGGTGTTATATAACCACACGATCCATTTTTTTTTTTTATGAGGTTTGGGGCTGGTTGAGTTCCTCCCTGTAATTTACTAAAAACAGGGACCTGAGAGGCTGCCTGTGCTTACCAGGTTTCTCTTGGCCGCTGGAAAGGCTAAGGATATGCTCTCCTGGCCAGGTGCTTGAATCAGCATCCAGCTTGGCTGAAAGGTGGCAGTGATTGGGAGGTGCTTTGTCTAGCCACAGCTGTGGGTTGTCATGGGAGGTGAGTGATTCCAGAGGAGCCCTGGTCTGTCTCCAGAGGCTTGGTTCACCCATTAGTATCGTATGAGAAAAGGTCAAGTTTCTGAAGCTATATGTCTTATTTAGGGAACTTTAAAGAACAAACATTCATTGTTCACAGTTCTGGAGGCTGGCAAGTCCAAGATCAAGGTGCCAGCAGATTTGGTTCTGGTGAGAACTTGCTCCCGGCTCGTAGATGACACCTTCTTGCTGTGTCTACATACAGCAGAAGCACGAAATGGAGCTCTTTGAGGCCAGTTTTATAAGGGCACTAATCCCAGCCACTAGGGTTGTGTCTTCAGGATCTAATCACCTCTCAAAAGCCCCACTTCCTAATATTACTGCATAAGGGATTAGGATTTCAACATGCGAATTTCAGCGGGGAGGGTGCAGGCATTCAGACCATAGCCCTATTCATACTCCTCAATCCTCCCTGTGAGATCAGGCTGAGGCCAGACACAAAGCTGTGACCACATTCTTTCCACCCTCTCTTTCACTCCCTCTGTCCTAAGGGCATGAGACTGGTCTAATTTTACTCTCCTTTCTATTGCACTTGTCTTGCTTTCCTTGAAAAGCAAGGGTCACTGCTGGACTCAGAATATGTCTGTAAGACACACACAGCTACATAGGCAGGCAGTCATTCCTGCCTCATCTGTTTCCAATCCGCCTTCAATCTGCCTTCATTCATAGGTAAAACCACGCACATAGGCAAAACCACACTGGCCCATGGCACCTTGTCCTCCCTCTTCCCCAAGGTCCCATGTCTACCTCAATCTGGGTGAACCACACTGCTGTGCTCCCTGCCCCTCCCAGCTGATGTGGAAGGGAGTTCCCAGCGGCCAGCAGTGTTCCAGCACAGGCCAGAGCAGAGCTGGGGAGGGGTGACTCATGTACGGGATTGGAGTTGGTTTCTTGCAGCCCAGAGCCTCCCAGCTCTATTTCTACCTCAAATCATTTCTGGAAGGAACAAGGCAAATGCATGTTAATGCCAGTGACAGATATGGTATGGGGGAAGTGGCTTAGGAGCTAGGAAAGCTCATGGAACTGGATTAAGGTCTCATCTGGGCTTCTTCTCAAATACCAGATGAGCCCTCTGTGCTGTGGCTGTATACTCTGCTCAGGCATAGCTCTGCTCAGAAAAATTCACCTAGGGGAGCCCAGACGTGGCCTCCATGTAGCTTGGGTGCTTGGACCCCCTCTTTTGTTCCAGATGGACAGTCAGGAAATTTACCCCAAGATGGAGCACTCTTAAGAGTGACAACCATACCTCATTTATTAGATGATTCAGATGATGGGACCTGGGACTTCATGAGCTGATGATATTTAGACAAGATATTGGACTTAGAGGTGATTGGGGATTTTGGAATGGGGTGAGTGTATTCTGCGTGTGGGAAGGACAGGAAGGTTTTGAGAGAGCAAGGTGGACGGTTGTGGCTTCAGCCCTGTCCCTTAAAATTCTTGTCTACCTGGAGCCTCAGAAGGTAACCTTCTTTGGAAATAGAGTCTTTGCAAATGTAGCTAGTTAAGGATCTCAACAACTGCTGTCTTTATGAGGAGGCAGAGGGAAAGTTGGTCATAGAGAGAAGTGGGCAACGTGAAGACAGACAGAGATGGTAATGGTACTGCCTTGGACCGGCCAAGAGGCTCCTGGAGACACCAGAAGAGGAGAGAAGTCTTCCCTGGAGCCTCAGAGCACCCCGATCCTGCTAATACCTTCACTTCAGACTTCAGGCACTGACATGGGAAACAATGCATTCCTATTGTTTCAAGCCAAACATTCTGGGGTACTTTGTTACTCCAACCCAAGGATATCAAGACACTGAGAATTCCTAGTTATGCCGGACGTAACGCCACCAAGAAGCCCATTGCCTGTGAGATAGCAGAGAGCCACCACAGCCAGCGGAGGTTCTTGCTTGGCTTCCAAAAGACCCTAAGTGGAGGTTAGCGAGGCTTGGCAGGGGATGCTGCCTGTCAGCCAGAGCTTAGTCTCAGGTTGCACACGGTTGGTGCCAAGGCGGGGTGTAGAGTAGGGGAAGGTGTCAGTCTCTAGAGTTACAAAGACCTGAAGCTGCCATTTGGATGTTTGATGTTTGGCAAATTCTTTGATGGTTCTGGGTCTCAGTTTGCATATCTGTCCAACACATGCAGACTTATGTATCCGGCAGAGCTAAGGGAGGGTTTATGAGATCTGCACCGGACACTCTGGCTGCCCCTCTGTTAGTTCTAAGCCTGTCCTTCAGGCTTGCTAATGCAGATGCTGACTTATGTGCCGCTGTCTCTGGGAGTCCCATTGTCCCCCTCGTGTGGCCATCACCATGTCTGTAATCCATTCTTCCATGGCTACTACTGACCACCTTCCCTGCCTTCCACACAGTCAGGAACTTCTCATCCATTAACCCACTGAATCTTCTCCATCACCCTGGGAGCTATCATCTCATTTTACAAAGAAGGAAACTGGGGCACAGAAAATTTAAGTCATTAGGATTCAAACCCAGTACAATTCTGAGGCCAGGGCTGTTCAGCACGATCACCAAGGAGGCTTCGTTCTCGTGGACACATGTTTTGTTTTTGTTTTTGTGGAAAGCTCTGTTCCTATGTCAGATCCTGAGGCTGCTGGGGCCTGACATCTTGCACTGGCAGGTGGTGGTGAAGATTTGTGTGAGGTGGGAGGTGCAGCTGGAAAAAGTCTGCAGGAGCTGCACCCCAGCAGGTTCGTAGACTCTGAGGTTGCTCTTTGGACTCACTCATCCAGAGAGAGACTGAGGCCCTGGGGGCTCTGGGGAGGCCAGCGGTATGGCCCTGGGCAATGCCAGGCTTTGGCTGTAGGGTCCCTTTGTTTCCTCTGCTGCCTCCCTCAGGCTCTTCTTGACATTAAAGTAATTAAATGTTAGCCACTGCAGCTCTACTCAAAATGGGCCAGATTCTTCCCACTTCACTCCTCACAAAATCGTGTGCTTACGGCAGCCTGCCATCTCAGTGAGACCTGTCCTCGCTGCCTCTTCCGTCTCTTCTGGTGCTCACCCCCTTGTTGTGTCTGAATACAACAGGGCCGCACCTACCTCAGGCCTTTAAACTGGCTGTTCCCTCTGCCTGGGACACCTTTGACCCTCCACACCTATGAAGCTCGCCAATTCCCTTTATCCGTGTTGTTGCTTTCCTGGGTACCTAATTAAAATTTGAGTCCTTTCCTGGTACCTAATTAAAATTGTGACCCTTCCAGTCCCAACAACTCCTCTCCCCTTTCCTGCTTTTGTTTCCATCCTGAGTCCCATCTGACAGACTGTGAGTTTCATTTGCATATTTGTTTACCCTTGTATCCATTGGAACTTAAGCAAAAGGTCTGAAGGGCAGGGACTTCTGGTCTGTTTGGGCCACTGCTATACAGTTTAGTGCTTGGGGCACTGTTTGGCACATGGGAAGTGGTCAACAAATATTTGTTGAAGGAACAATGGGGATTCTTAAGATGGTGCAATGTAATTGTCTGGCATGGCACATAGTAGGTGGTCAGTAAATGTTACTGTCCTTCTCACTCTCCCATACACAAAAAGTGATTTTGAATTTAAAAGGAAGTTTGCTGAGAAATGGGAACAAGGCCATAGAGACCTTTCTAACCACTTCAAATCCAAGTGCTGAATGACATTTGGAGGCCACTGACGGTCCGCACTGTGCTTATGGCCTCCTCAAACTCTATTCTCTCTGGTCCCTGGTTCTTTGCACATGCTGCTCTTACAATAACTCCTCCTCCAGGAAGCCAACTCTGACTCCCTAAGACTGAGTCACATCTCTGATTGGTGCCCCACCCCCCAGCACTTCCTCGAGCTGTTCCCTGTCTGTTGACCTGCTATCTACCCTGCTAGACTATAGACGAGAGGGCAGGTCTGGATCTTCCCACCTAGTAGGTGCATAGTAAATATTTACTGTTGAATGAGTTTATATTCCAGGAGCCAAAACGCTTCTAAGGGGACACACCCTGAGATGGCTGACGTGGATGATGGGGGTCTACAGGTTCTGGTCCCATCCCTGCCCTGACTCAGGGTGTGCAGGATGAGGGCCACCCCAGGTTATCTTGGAGGGACACAGATGGCCGTCATAGACACAATGTGTATAAAAACACTTTCCTGCCATGGCAAAGATCCAGACTACAGCAACTGAGCACATCAGGCCTGAGCCCTGCAGCTCTTTCTTTCAGCCCTGTGTGGGTGCTCCTCCTTCCGGCTCCTCCATCCAAGTGGCTGCCCTTTGTTGAGGCTGAATAGAAAAAGGTTTCTGGAAGAAAGCAGCCTGCCGGGAGATGGGAGAGGTTGGGTGCTAGGCAACTGGTCAGGAAGCAAACAGTGGCCTCATCTCCAGCGGCCCCGCCAGGCTCTGTGCAGCTCAGACCTGGAGTTCTTGGTCTGGACAAGAGCTTGCCATTTAACTAGGTTCCCCACTGGGATGGCTTGTGGGGCTATGAGAGGCCATGAGAGGCTGCCAGCTCCCTGTCCCTGAGTAGCAAGGAGCAGAATAGAGCTGCAGCGCTGGAGGTGGGGTGAGTCTCCCACTTCCACTCTTGCTGGGTCTTCACCTTGCTGTTCCCCCATCCCCTAACCCAGACATCTTCTTCCATCAGTCAGGATGGTCTCATAGCCAAGGGCCCTCTCCTCTTATGGCCCTCCCTCCCAACATATAGCATCGAAAACAGGACTTTGGCATACCAAGAGCTCTCGATTTTAGCTCTTCAGGTACCTTATGGAAGGCCTAGACTGCACTATGTAAGGAGGCATCCACACATGCATGCGCTTGTTTATCACCCAGACTATCCCGGTGAGGTAGAGTTCACAGATCTCCTTCTATAGGTCAGGACTCATAAGCCTAGGTGGTCTAACAGGGTGGATCAAAGACACAGAGCTAGTTTGTGACAGGCAGAGCCGTATTTAAATCCACGTCTCCCTCATTCCTGCTTATTTGTGTTATAACTGTGCTGCAACTCCTATCCTTGCTTTCTAACTAAGTGTTGGGTGCTTAATTATTAAGATCTGCAGGGTGCTGGTTGTTGGAGGAGGTAAATTCAGGAAAAAAAAATCTAACAAACGTCCCCTAGCTAAGGGGATACTTCTTTCCCTTTGCTAGCTCTTTCCCACCCTGGGAGTTTCATTCATGTGATGTTCAGCCTTAGCCCTCTTCCTTCTCTGTTGTCGCATTTCATGGGTGTGTGTGTGTGTGTGTGTGTGTGTGTGTGTGTGTGTGTGTGTGTGTCTCCACTCCATGCTGCATAAGATTGGGAGGTGAATCTGCATAATTCCAGAGTTGAGAATTAGGTGAGGGAGGTTATTTTGCCACTGACAGAGACTATCCTTTATGTTGTCCTTATTGGTCATAAAGGTAACATTTTGGCTTCTTGTTTACTCTTTTTCTTGTTTTGTAAATGGTTCCCAAACTGGGCATGAAAGAACGCTGTATTTATTGGATGTTCTTGAAGACGCTGACAATTCTGTGATACAATTCCACTTGATTCAACGGGCAGGGCACATGCTCACCCACTGTGCACAAACACTGTATCTGTTCCGTGCACATTATCTAAAGAAGGCATTCTCCTGTCCTCCTAGATTTTACAGCCACACCAGTGAGGCTCCTTCAAGCCAAAAGATGTTCCCAGGTGTCCCGGAATGTCTTGCCTTCTCCTGAGTTGCATGGCAGTCTTGGATTGATCTGCTGGAATCAATGTTCTCACTGAGAGTTGCCATATAGAAATGGAAAACACATTCTGAGAATATTAGAATACAGTCACAAATATTCTCTGCTTTAACTTTGAGCCTGTACACAATAGAATGTTTTCTTCCTTCAATGAATCAGAAAGACTTTCAGGATCTTCCAAGAGTTGAGGGAAATCACAACTGCTCTGGTTTTTGTAACCCCGCACTGTGCCCAGGTCTTTGTTAATCTTCAGTACAACCCTGGGCAAGGGTATCATTACCCCCATTCCACAGATAAAGAAAATGAGGCTCAAGGGATGTAAGTGACTTCTCAAGATGACTTAAATGGGATTTAAACCCAATCTGTGTGGTTCCAAAGCCATGTCCATCTTTGCACATCTTAGTGCCTCTCAATAAACACAAGAGCGTTAAATCCTTGACATTCACGAGAGTAATCCCAAGACGTCTGGGAGCTCCCAATTTACAAATTCCACTTTAGCAGATAATCACCTCCATAAAACATCTATTTTCTAGCTGAACCACATCTCTTCCTGGTCCTCTTTATGTTCCCCCTATTTCCATTACTGACAGTGGTGGCTAAGGTTCTTTCTGGGGCAGTTTGCTCATTTTCTGGGGATTGTGCAGGGAGGGTGGGCAGAGAACAAGAGAGCTTTGCAGAGAGATGAATGCTGGACTGTCAGCTTGGCTTGCTATAGGCCACATGCTCGAGACCACACAGCAGCCCAGCTCCCTGGAGCACACGGCAAAAGTCAGCCCAGGACCCGACAGTTGCAGTGGTTACATGGGCGTGTTCCACTGCTGAGAACACACATGTACACACACACACATTTTACTCAAACACAGCCCTGCATTCTGGGCAGAGATATTAACAGGGCTGCTCCCAGGAGACCAGCAAACGTTAGCAAAGTTTTCTCAAAGTTTGATCTAAACTGAAATTTTTAAGTTGTGCATTGATGAACACTTGTTTTCTTAATGCTATGCATGTCATAATGACTGTTAGAATAAGCGGAGTGAGAACAGCAAGCCCTGATTTCACAGAAAATATGCCTGATTTTCCATCAGTAGCAATGACATATCACTGGAACTACAGTGAAACCAACAAAATGAGCCACTTCAAAGGAAAACACTAGTGCGGTGGTGATTGGTGATGGCTCAGTTTGGGACATCTTGGCCTGGAGGGCACGAAGTGGGCAGGAGAGACTGGAGTCCAGGATGGAGAAGCCTGAGGCCAGCTCCCAAGGGCTCGTGGAGTTGCAAAGAAGGGATGTTTTGTGTTGGGCTCACAGACAAAAGGGTAGCAGAGAAAACCAACTCTGCTTTTACCAATAGTAATTGTGTGTGGAAAGGACTGCGCAGAGAAAAGAGAATTCAGTATACAGGAAAGATCCCTCTGGGAAGAATTAAATCTTCTTTGAAGAGGTGCATATAAAAACAGGGCCCAATGCTGCTATAATCAAACACTCTTCTAGGGCCTTTTTTTTTTAACTTAAAACTTTTTTAGTATAGAATTTTTTTTTTAAACAAACAAGTGGAAAGAACAGTCACATGACATCATGCTCAAGACCAGAACTCAGCCATCTACTCCCTGTTCTGTTCTCTTTTTTTTCTCCTCTGACACCAACACATACCACCTGGTTCCTGTCCTCTGCATCCTCACTCAAGCAGGGGTGCTGATCTATTAAAAAAGCCAGAGGGCCGGAGATTTAGCTTGGTGGTGCTGCCACTTGCCTTGCAAACGCAAGGTCTGAGTTCAAATTCTGGTACCAAAAAACAAAAAAGTAAGCCAGGGAAAATAGTAGGACCACACATTAAGGCCATGTGTTGAAAGCACAGGATTGATAAAGAATTCCATCCATCCACCACTAGCTTCTCCCTAATCATTTTTTTAACCCTCTAAAGGAATGACCACTCAGCTGGGAGTTGGGAGAACTGGATTCTGGTCCTAGTTCTGCCACAAATTGGGTGCGTGACTTTGATCAGACCACATAACCTCTCCCAGCCTCCATTTCCTCTTATATCACATGAAAGAGACAGACTAAGTGTTCTCCTAGGAAACCCATCACCCCCAACCCACACCTGTAAGTTGGTGAAACAGCAACAAACAGTAAATTGTGCTAGGCTAGCTGTGGTGCTGAGCAAAAGAAACTGACAAGGTCTTTCTGCCCTTGGAGCCCCACAACCTTCCCTAAGGGGAATGCCTACAGAAGTGTGGGATCATACAAGTGGTGCTTTTAGGCCAGATGCTTGCGTGTGATCAAAAACTCTGAGACGGTCCCCGCCTGGAATGCGAAAGGGTGCAACAATACTGGCTTTGCAGCGGCAGTGTTTGAAATGGCTGTGTAGTTGTGCACTACTCACATTGGAAGGGCAGGTTAAGTGACCAAGTTGTGATTTGAGTAAACTTTGCGGGCAACCAGACTGGAAAATAAGGCCTCGGAGAAGCCCATGAGGTCTTGATTTATGATTTGAAGATCTTTTTGGTCAACTTAATCATATCATCATTTACACGAGTGAATACATAAAATACTTAGTACACTGCCTGGTGTAATATGTATTAGATACAATTTTTATCGTTTTGATTTGCCATGCAAATGTTGAAAGGGTTTAAGCATATGCACATAAAGCTTACACACAATCAACCTTGGTAACAAAAGAGCAATCAAAGGCATAATAATCTAGTCTGATAGGAGAAGCTATGCTTCTGAACGCAGGGAGGACTCAGCAGTTCTCATTAACAAATAGTGGCACCTGCTGGCCACACCCTGCTACCCCGAAACCCTCAGCTTTCACATGGGCACTGGATAGGGGATCTTGTGCTTTCAACACATGGCCTTATACACAGATGATGGTGTGTGGTTCTATCCCTTTCCCTGGCTTTCTTACATGTTGGTGGAGGGAAGGAGAAGAGAGAGAACAGAGCAGGGAGCAGATGGCTGAGTTCTAGTCTTGAACATGACCTTGGGTGAGCTTCTCCTCTCAGCGCTCTTGGTCTCATCCACGTGACAAAAGGGTAGCACAGTGTCAAGGCAGGAGGTGTTTGTAGCATTGCCATAGTCTAGTCTATGATAACAATCACATAACACTGTACTTATTATATTAATATAGAGCGTAACATCATCACTATAACCACATAGTGTGTGCATTTATGAGGACACCCAATTAGACTCTGAGTCCCGGTCTGTTCGCCAGTGCTCTGTTGAACCTCCTTTCCCCAACACATATCCTCAAGGCTGAATGCTGGCACACATGGTGCTGTTACTCGAGAAGCTCATAATCTAATGGAAGAGATGGAGAAAAGATGAATTAAAGTGCAGTGAGAGCTATTATGGAAATAGGGACAGGTGCTTAGGGCATCCAGGAGAAGCTGCTAGGATCCTAAAGGGACTGGAGTTTCAGCTCATCTCTGGATTCAACATCTGCTCTTCTACACTGAGCCAATATGGAAATCTTCACACATTCAACAACTGTCACTGAATTTGCAGGGTGCCCCGGGCACTGTGCTGTATGTCAGGGTGATCACACAGTCCGTGTCCCGTTGATATGACGGAGTACACAGAGGCAGACGAAGCGTGAATGAGGAAACAAAAGGGCAGGTTACAAAGTGCATCTAGAGCTGCACAGGAAACTCAGAAACAATGTCGGGGAAAGGCCGGGCCAAATGTGTCTAGAGATCCGGGCAGGCTTCCTAGGGGAGGTGGCTGCTGAGCTAGGAGCCAAGAGTGAGACAGAAGCCCCTGTGTGCGGAGTCAGACAGCAATGGAGGGCAGCATGGACAACACAGGCAGAGGTGCAAGAGCCTGGTGATCTCCTCAAGGAACTGCAAGGAGGCAGAGTTAGGAGCCCGGAGAAGGAGGGTGGCAGCCAGAGCACACTGAGGTGTGCAGACGCCTCAGAAGTCTGGAAGACACGCTGACGGTGGAAAGCAGAAGCCGAACCGACCTGATGTACCTTTTTACAAATACTTTCGATGGCTGGTAGAGAACCCTGTGGATATGGGAAGGCCAGTTTGAAGGTGTGCCATCCAAGCCGGGGGTCATGGTAGCCACGAAGATGGAGAGAGGAGGTAGGGCTCAGGACCCACGTGGGAGGTGGACCTGGCAACTGGCTGACAGGTGAGAGCAGGGTGAGAGCAGGGAGGGGAGTGATAAATAGTGACTCCCGGCTTCCGGGCTGAAGGTACAGGCAAGCGAGGGTGCTCTATCCAGAGAGAGTGAAGGCAGGGAGAGAAGCAGAACACTTCTGGGCACATAGGCTTGCATGAGGATAAAGTGACAGGATGTATAAACACACAGCACACAGTAGGGCACTTAAGTCAGTACCGTGTTTAAAACGAGCTTCAGTGCAGCGGTGCAATTTGCTAAGCCCCCAGCAGGCCCGGCAGCCGGACTAGTGAGCAATTCGGGGTCAGGGAGCAGTTGGGCGAACAGTAGGTGCTGTGTCAGAGAGTCGTTCAAGGCTGTGTGAGGCTTCCCCTCCGAATAAGGAATCGCTTCTGGCTGGGTGCAGGTGAAGGCAGCTGACAAGGCTGGTCTGAACAGTAGCTAAAAAGAATGAGGATAATGGCTACTATTTACAAAGTACTTTGGACATGCATAACTCTTTCTATTCCTACACGGAGCGTCATACCACCTACATGCAGAGCCATGATCCCAATTTTAGGGATAAGGAGGCTTACACTTATAGTTTATGAATGACTTGTTCAAGGGTGCACAGTGAGATTCAGCCAGCACCCAGCCTTTCTGATTCACCAATGCAGGCCAGAAGATCTAGAAGGTTTTCAGGAATCTATTTGTCCCTGCCCAAAAATGAGGGGGCCTGAAAAAACATATCGGTTCCAAAATACAAAAAGAAAAAGGCCCAAATAAATAAATTCTTATTTACATGTCTATAAAAATGTCAACATCGTGTCATGCCAACTTCATTAATTGTTCAATAGGGACCTTTATTAAAATTTCATTACATTTGAAAATAATGCATGGGCTGTATTCTCTTCCCTCTGCAAGAATTTCGGAGTACCCAGGATGGTTGTTAGGAAATCATAGCTGGTGGGAATTGTATAAGCAACCTATAGTCAAATAACTACAAATGTAGAGTTTCTAAAATCCTTTCAAAGCATCTTACAGCAAAGTGTTAGATTTCACATGGGATAAGTTATATTTCATGTGAGAAAAGCTTTATTTCATGTGCATTTCAATGTGTCTGATACAGCGAAGGGTGTGATGCCAAATACAAATGACTAGGGCCTGAGAGGTCTTAGTTGTCCAGCTACTACTTTTCCCTTGGCCCTTTCCTCAGCTTGCATTTTGTGAAACTCTATGGATACAGAAAAACATCTGACATCGTCTCTTGGGCTTTGAACCCAATGTTATCTTTGCAGGGGGTAGAGACAAGAGAGGAGGAGAACAGGGTGGCTTTCAGAGAAGAGAGTTACAGGGAGAGTCCGTTTGTGTCTATGGACTGAGCCCACTAAGCCAAGAGTAGGTGCCCCTGTGGGTGTTTAGGGAGAGGCACAGATCCATTTGGGCTGTGTAGGTCACGAATGCACTCATGCACTCAACAGATATGTCCTGAGCATCTCTTCTGTGCCAGTGGACTGATTTAAGCATCTGGCTCATATCAGTAGACAAAAGAGACAGATTCCTGTGCCCCAGGGAGCTTGTGCTGTGGAGTATATATACATGGATCTGGGGGGACAGCAGAAGACAATAAACCTAGCAAACAAGGAAAGGACACAGTGAGAAGGTAATAGACAACTGCGAAATAAATAGTAGAGATGGATGAACAGAATTGGGATGCCTGGAGGGAAAGGGGTGTGGTTTGCTGCTAAAATGGGGCAGTCATGTTTGGTTTCACTTAAGATCTGACTTGCAGCTCAGCATTCAAGATTGCAAAGCAGTGAGAGAGTGAGCCATGTGGAGCTCTTGGGGAGGAGCATTCCAAGCAAAGGAAACAGCATGTGCAAAGGGTGTGTGGCTGGCCCACTCATGGAAACAGCAACAGGTCAGTGCGGCTGGAGTGGCTGAGAAAATGGCAGTGAAACTGGTCTGAGCAGTAATGCGGACAAGAGCATTAGCTGCTGCAATGACTGTGGCTCTTCTCCGAATGAGAGGAGAGTCATTGGAGTTTGGCCAAAGGCAGGGTGGAAGCTGAGATCATTTACTTTGAATCCAACATGTCCTGGAAGCAGCTGAACATCCCCAGCCTCTCAGCTGTGATCAAGGAGCCAGAGGCTGTGGACCCCCTGGCCTGTTAGCATGGAGGTGAGATTATTAGAGGGGAGCAGGTAGTCCTGGAAAGCAGGGAGTGGGGCCAATCCAGAAGTTATGAGGATCAGTTCAGGAAATGGAAAGGCCACTGGGACTCAGACTCTTAGGGCCAAACACTCCTAGGAAGTAATCTTGCTTCTAACCCTTGTGAGTTGTGTCAGTCTTGGGCAACTTGCCTCTCCTCTAAACCTGAATGTCCTTATTTGTCAAATAGGGCTACAAATATCAACTCCCCGGGAAAGTAACACAGTACTGTGTGTAGGCTCTGGGGCCTACCCTAGAATCTCCAAGAGTTCAGGTTAACTTGTGTTGATCTGAAATGATCTGAGTCAGTTCTGACCTAACATCCACCCAAAGGGAGACGTTGCATTTTGGAGCAGCCTGGGGACTTGGCGGTGCAGACAGGAGCTCATTCATTCCCTGTGTGGGGTCACTGGCCTCCTTGTTTGAACCCCAAAGCCAAGCTCAGTGCTGTCCAGCCACCTGGGGGCCATCATGCCCACATGAGAGGGCAGATATTGCCTCCAGACTCAGAGAGCAATCTCTGGGTAGGGCAAGAAGAGGCACGTGCCAACCTCTCCACCAGCCAGTCCCACTGCACCCTGACTGCTCACTGTTACTATTTTAAACCAAGAGAAAACAGTTATGTGTATATTGAACATATAACACATATGCATGTAATATATACCCCCTTTCATGGGACCTCAATGTTTAAAACAATTTAAGGATGTTCTGGTTAAGGGGAGCCTCAGTCCTGCTGAATTCAGGACCCTCCTGGTACCCTGAAAGGTGGTCTAAGCCTCCTCTGTGAAGTGTTGGGTCTATACTAGCTCCAAGGAACAGACTCTAAAAATCTCAACTAAAGGCAAAAATTGCCAGTGCCTGAGTTTAAAGCTATACACGATTAGATGAATTGAAGTTGATGAATATGTATTTCAAATGGTTATGTATAAAAACCTATTTGTGCGTAAGCTTTATTTCCATTCTTACCTGCAGATAGCAGGCCAAATTTTTAATGGTTTGTGTCTACTCGTTACTTTCCTGATGTCAAGTTTGCTGCAGAGTTATATTTTGAAGAAGGGGCTGACTTAGTACTGTGCTCGCAGTAAATTAAAAATGCTTTGACTATGAGAAAGAGACAGGTTGCTCCTGAGCTAAATACTTCTAACTTTTCCAGCAGCTAAAAAAAAAAAATCTGCAATAATGTGTTCTTGCACTTAGTCGCTACGGTTTCATGAAACAGGTTCTGGTTTATCAAGCAATTAGGGCAAACAGGGCATGAGTAAAAGCAGCTGTACCTGAGCACACGCTACGTTTATGAAACAGGTTCTGGTTTATCAAGCAATTAGGGCAAACAGGGCATGAGTAAAAGCAGCTGTACCTGAGCACCCACTATGTGACATCTACCATCTTACACTCTTGGTCAATGCTACCAGGACTCAAGTAGCATTTTTCTCACTTTACCTATGGGAAACTGAGGCTCAAGGCCACATAGTTAATAGATGATATATTTAGGATTGAAACTCAGACCTGTATGCACAGACTGTGTTCTTCCCACCCTACGGTGTTTCTAAGGCTGACAAGTCTCGGATTTCAGGAGCCAGTCATCGAACTGTACTAAAAGCCATCCCTTTTATGATCTGCAAGTGCTTGGTTGGGCTCCAGCCTTCCCATCTACATCACAAGTGTGGATCTCCCATGAATCCAGTGAGATACACAGCGGCCAGATAGAGAAACTGAGGCTCAGAGCCATAGTGACCTGCCTTGGGTCACACAGCAGAAGAACTGGGCCTTGCTGTTCCCTTTGAAACCTCCCTGTCACGAGTGGGAGTGGGAAGCCACCCGCCCAGGCAGTTCATGCCCCCGTCTTTAGCAGAACTCATTTAGTTTTCAAACGACACCCGTTCTTTCATCACGGCAGCTTTCTCATTTATTAGGTGTTCAGTTTCACTTCTGTTCATCATTTATTTGCTCCTGCTTTTCATTTTTTTAAGAGGTGAAGGAAATGCAAATTAGCAAATGAGTGTCATGCATAATACAGCTGACCCCGCTACAAACAGCTTTTGCTACAGTCTGCTCTCTTCTAGGACAAATTGCTGCACAAAGGCGGGATCCACTTCTCCGGGTGTGTGGACACCAGGTTTCCCGCCACCAGCTGGCCAGGAAAGAACAATGGCAAAGCACGCTTTTGTTCGGTTTGCTGTTGCCAAGGTTAATACACTGATGAAGGTCTTTAGCTCTGCTTCCCTGGGCCATGAGGAAGCTTTGGCCACTGCTACCAGGACTGCACAGAGGTTCCAGCGCTGTTCCTACCCATGGCTTGGTGCAGTCCCCTCACTTACTCTTGGCCTAGGGGCTGAAACTTCCTGACTGGGTGTGTCCCTTGCACTTGACTCTTTCGTATCACTTCAGCTGGAATTTTGCCATTCCCCCTTCTCAGGCATCTCTGGTGCATTCAGTGTTGTCTTTCCTTCCTCTAAGAACTTGGCTCATCCCTGAGCTATGCCTGCATCTCTTTATTTTATCTATCTATCTATCTATTTATTTATTTATTTTTGGGTTTTTGAGACAGGGTCTCACTATGTAGTTGAGACTGACCTGGAACTTACTATGTAGGCCAGGCTGGTCTCGAACTCACAGCGATCCTCCTGCCTCAGCCTCCCCAGTGCTGAGATTACAGGCATGTGCCACCATGCCCGGCTGCTTATCTTTATTTTAACAACACACTCAGGCTGTCTCAGTCCTTAGATTACGGAGGACTCTATCCTCTGCCTGCTGCAGGCCCAGTTTGTTCTTGCGAGTGAAATGCTCCAAGGGTGAAATGTCAGCATGCATTCATGTGTTAAGCTCCAGCAGAAATGACAGTCACCTTTATTGCACGCCGGGACCATCACAATGAGCACTCACACTCCATGAAATCGCTGTGACTCCATTCCACTGTGCAGCTGAAGAAACTGAGTCTCCGACAAGGGTACGATTTCCTCAGATTTTATAGGTCACAAGAGACAGAGTTCAAATGCCCATCCATGTGTTCTTATCTACCTGCAATTCTGCCTCTCAACTATTGTCATGAGCTGTTAGGGCTCACGTGGCTATGATCACTGACTGTAGCTTCTAGCTGGACGTTGGTTGTGAGTGTGCATGCACAAACACACACACACAAACACACAATCGCCTCATTTGTATCACTGGGAGTTACCTGAAGTAGACCAGATTTGAAAATGAAAAATTACAACCAGGTCAGCATTATTAAGGTCTCATGGAAAACAATTCACTTCCAAACAATTATACTGATGGATTTGCTTGCATTTCTTTTCTTTTTCCCACTTATGACTACAAATGTTTCTAAGGAAACAAAAACAAAAACACAGGTTTCTGTCTTTGCAACACTGACAGGCATTTGCTGCCAGACAATTCCTTTTGGATAGCTCAGGGAGCCGGAAGCCTGGGAGGAAGTAGGGTTCAGATCGGAGTAGCGCTTGTGGGAAGCAGATGACCACGTGACCCCTGGCACTGTGGCTTTCATCCGAGAAGAGTAAAAGCAAAGATCTGATTATGAAAATAACCAATCTGTGTAGTGTCTTCTTCCAAGAGCCTTGGATTCCCCAACTGTACCATGTGGAAGGTGGCCTCCTCTCTGAGGACACCCCAGCTCCGTGATGCTGAGACCACTGGACCAGGGATAATTAAGTGAGGAAGCTCCCACCACCTCACCCGTGGACTGTACAACTCCACCATCTGCTGGGTTCTATTATTATGTGAGTTTCCAGGATCTAAATTCGCCGGAATGTGTGTATATATGTGTGTGTTTGTGTGTAGTACAGGTCAGGGAGGGGAGCTGTAGAAGAGAGGAACAGATTTCCTAATGTAAGCTTTCCAGAACCACTTCCAGCACATTCTTAACGGTTCTGTTAACAGGAGCCCTGGGTCTGGGAGGTAATGTCTGGCCGGCTGGGAGCATCACAACCTGTAAAAAGACTCAGACAGCTCTTCTAAAGGTGGCCCTGAGTTGCTGGAGTGAGCAGGGTAGGTGTTTAGGATGTCAGCCTAGAAAGGTTGGGAAATTGCCTAGCAATTTCTGCCAAAGCTAAAACCCTTTCTCTGCCTCCCCATCCCCGCCCTGCACTGTCACCAGGGTGGTCATCCTAAATTGCAAATCTCAAACCTGGTCATGTCATCTCCCTTCCCTTCCTGGGTGAAGTCTTTCAATCAGCTGTTTTGCCTTCGGGACAAACTCCAAGTCCTGTAACACAGCGGAAGCCATTCATTCCAAGACCCCAAACCTGTGTCCTAGAATCATTAAATCTCAAGCAGACTTTGTTGCACCAGGCTTCTTCTTAGCTCCAGGTCTGTGCCTGTGCTATACCCCCTGCCTGTGTACCTGTTTGTCCTTCTCTTTGAGTTGGTTGACTTTTGGTCATCCTTCAGGGCTTTGCTCAGATGTCACCTCCTCCAGGAAGCTTTCCAGGATTGTCTCTCCCATGTCACAGTCATGACAAACCTAACCTAATTTAAAATGTGTTTTAATTTCTTCCAAGCTCCATGTTTCATAAGATTACTTAATACACAGGAATAAAGTACACTTTATAACAACAAATCAGAAGAGTAGGACCCAAGAAAACATATGCAGTGGCATAATTTCTGTTAACCAACCTTTGCACAGACAGATACCTGGGTACCCAAGGATGCATAGCAAAGAAACCCAAAGAAAATAGGCCAGAACACTAAAAGGGGTTACCACTGGTGGAACCATTATGGTGATTCTTATTTTTCTCTTATGATTATAAATTACCAACATTTTCTAGGGCAGACTGGGTTACTTTAATTAACTAGCCAAGACATTATTTAGAAAAGGCATGGTTTTGCTGGATATGGAATGGATACTAAAAGATCAGAAAAAAACAAGCATTAAGTCTAAATCTGCTGATGGAGAGATATCTACGACACGTGCTAAGGTGAAAAAGAGAGAACTTCAGACATGTGTATAGAACCTGGTTAAAAACACACAAATAAGGGGCCTCATGTGCTTGTATATGTCTGCGTCAAGAGGAGTAAGTTGTAGAAATCTTTCCACCAGGCTGATAACGTCGGTTATCTATGCAGGGGTGGTGGTGGGGGGTGTTAGGGTAAGAGACACAGGTGTGTGAGGGAAGTGGATGATCCACTCTGCTCGGAAGGTCTTTGTACTGTTTTATTTCACTTGCTAACATAGCATTTATCACCACTGTAAAGATTTTTTTTAACAAATCAGACTAAGCTGCATATAATTAATAATATAATATTTCAGGAAAGTCACAATGTTGTGGCCAAACTTGATTTTCTGAATGCTTTGTTAATTTGTTAACACTTTGAATTTGGAAACTATTTTCAATTTAGAGAAAAGTCACATGAATACGACATAGAGTGGCACAAAAAAACACTCATCACTTTTCTCCCATAGCTACTTCGTACTAATATGTGGCTCCGTTTGCCTTATTTGCTCTTCTCAACAGTAATATTTAGTTCATAATAGAAAAAATATTACAGGCTTATATGTCACTATTTACATCAGCATGATTGCCATGGATTTGAGTGTTCAGTTAAAAAAATATGTACTATGTCTCGCCAGGTGTGGTGGCACACGCATGTGATTCCCAAAGTCTAAGAGGCTGAAACAGGAGGACTACAAGCTTGAGCCCAGAGAGAGTGGGCAACTTGCAGACCCTGTCTCAAGATAAAAGATGGGCTGGGGATGTAGTTCAGTGTGAAAGTCCTGGATTCAATCTCCAGTGCCAAAGACAAAGCAAAAAGCAAACAAAAAAAGTATATCTTAAACTATAGACATGCTGTGCGTGTACCAAGAAACATGTAGACAAGGTTGCTCTTCGCAGCACCTGTAGTTTAAAAAACTGGACTTCCCCTAAGAGTCTGGTCACAGGGATTGGTAAAATAAATGATAGTAAATCCATACAATGGCTTGTTATGGAGCAATACAAAGAGATGGATTTGTGGGAGATGATCTGAAAATATGTCTGAGATCCATTACTAAACAGAACTAAATGGGAAGTATGAACTCAGTGTGGGCCAAAAAAAAAAAAAAAAGATGCATGCTAGATAGATAGATACAGCTGGTATACTTCCAGGGGGAAGGCTAGAGTCTTTTTTCTCTGCTTTTATTTTGTGATCTTTTTCAATGTTTGCATTTGAAGAAAAACATGTATACATACTACTTTCATGATAATATAAAAATAAGCAAACTTATCTGAAAAAAAATGTTACTGTAAGAGAAAAACTACCCACCAACCCTTCTTAGAGCATGCCCCTTGCTTTTGGAACATGAAGGGAGCCATTCCTGGCCCAGTCGGTTTGCCTGAGGTGTTAATGGATAGATGAGCCCCCGGGGAATCTCTTTAGCTCTCTGCATAGAGACGCAAAGCAGAGATGATGGACTGTCAGGACCCTAGGTCTAATCTAGTCCACAGATAACACTTTCTAGCCTCACAGACTGCTTTAAAAACTGTGTCAACATTGAAAAGGATGTTGCATGTAAAAAATTCATTGGGCTGGGGTGTAGCTCGGTGGTAGAGGGGCTTGCCTAGCATGCACAAGCCCTGGCTTCAAATCTTAGTTCTGCAAAAAGAAAACAAAAGGAAAAAGAAAAAGTAATGTAGATGTCTGGCCCATTGGAGACCCCTGGCAAAGCCAGGGCAGAATATGTGAGCTCTGCAATGGTCAGTGGCCAGGTACTGTGCTACCTTCTGCAGGTAAGCATACTCCCTGGTTCTGGTCCCCTCCTTTCCAAATCCCTTCTGACCATTAAAGTGAGGATTTGCAGACCCTGCTTGGTTACCTGCCAGGTGTGAGAGCCACAGACAGCAGGAGTTGAACTCCCCTCCACATCAGCCTCTGGATCTGACAATACTTCCTGCTGGAGCCTGGCCAAGCACAGGCCAAGAAGCTGCAGGTGAGAGGAGGTGGCTGTCTGACGCTGTCATTATACAGTTGCAGGGGCTGAGGTTCAGAGAGGTGAGGGACATGGTCACATGGGAAGTTTTAAGAACCTAGATCACCATGATAAGTCTTTAACTCTTTTGGCAAGATATCTAAAAGGGGGATACTTTGGTTGAATGGAATTTCTAGTATTAGTTGTTTTTTTTTTTGAGAATTCCCCGTACTGATCTCCACAATGATTATACTAGTTGACATTCCCACCAGCAATGTATAAGTGTTCCTTTCTTGCCACAGCCTCACCGGCATTTGTTGTTATTTGGTTTCTTGATGAGTGACCTGTGCACCCCGATGTTTATAGGCAGCACAATTCATAGTAGTTAAATCTTGGACGTTCATCAACAGATGAATGGATAAAGAAATATGGCATCTGTACATGATAGAATACTACTTGGCTATAAAGAATGATAAATGTGAAAAATTTGAAAAACGGGTGCCCTTGAAAACATAACGCTAAGAGAAGCAATTCAGACGCATAAACTTAAATACCTTATGACTTCTCTCATGTGAGGAACCCAAGATACAAATAAAGTAAAAAGCAAAATAATAAAGGATTGATAAAAAGAAACAGAGAGATGGATCTTTTGCAAACAGAAAGGGGCCCGAAGGTCTGAGGGAGGGGCGGGGAGGGGAAGGGGAGGTCATGGGAGGATTTGGGAGGTGTCGTGTACACACACCAAGTACCTGCACATCATCCTTATGCATCACAGACTGAACTCTCAGCCGTCACCCAGCCTGGGGGCCAGTCTACGCATCCGGGGAAGGTGACTTGGGCAGCCTCACTTTTTGTACCTATTTGGAGTACATGATGCTTACACTCGTCTTAGGGAGTGGGTACATGTACTTAGCATATCTTGATTCTTTTTGTTTTATTTTGTTTTGTTTTGGTACTGGGGATGGAACTCAGGACCTTGTGCTGTGAGGCAGGCAGTGGAACCACTGAGCTAAGTACCCCGGCCTTATCTTAATTCATTTTTTAACCCTTCTCCTGAGGGTAAGGCACAATACAGCCATTCCTCCTCAGGTACCATCTCCTGGGTGAGGCAGCTCATGTGGTGCCAGGGTCCTTATCATTGGGAGAAAACAGCCTCAGACATAATAACAATGACAACCGCAGCTTCTTTCATTGTTCACATACCCCAAGAGGCAGTATAGGGGAAGGCCAGGCGCACAGCTTTGAATGAGCTGTGGACTAGCTGGGTGACCTTGGGCAAGTTGTTTTTTTCTCTGTCTCTGTTTCTTCCCTTGATAAATATGTGTTAAAATAATAGCACCTACTTCATAGGATTGTTTAGAGAATCTGCATTAAATACATACAAATTGCTTAAGTGAGGCCTGACACTTAGTAAATGCTCAATAAACATCAGGGCAGTGATTTCAATTGGGCAGGATCTAGGCTGTGTTAAAATCATTCTCTCTCTCTCTCTCTCTCTCTCTCTCTCTCTCTCTCTCTGTTTTGGAGATGAAACCTAGGGTCTCCTGAATTCTTGCCAGGTGCTCTACCACTGAGCTATACTTTCCGTCCTTTTTAAAATTTTCTTTTTTTATGTTAAGTGTTTTGCATACTTTGTTAGTCCTCAAATAGAATGAGATAAGTGATATTCATTCATTCATTCGCTCATTCATTCATTCACAGCCTTCTTTACAAAATGCCCAGGTATGCTGGGTCCTGTCCTCGCTGCTGAGGATATAGCATTAAAGAGGATGTGTACATTTCTGCCATCATGAACACTACATTCTAGTAGGGATGGGGAACATGATAATCAATCCATCCCCTAAGCAAAAGGAAAAAAATGGAAACAAAGTGTTTGTAACTAGGGGAGGGTGGAGGGGTTGAAGGGAGGGCAGGGGCATGGGGAAAAAATGAGAACCGAGACCTGTCATGTAAAGGTACAGATCCCAATGGTGAATGTAACTGTACTGTATCCCTAAAATGCACCAATAAGCTCAATGGAAAAAAGAGTCAGGAGTGATGCATGTCTTGGGGGATGCTGACAGAATCAGGAATACAGAGTAGGATGAAGGAGAATTGAGTGAGCAGCTGTGGGTAGGGTGTGAGGGAAGGCTGCTCCCGGGAAACGCATTTGAGCAGATGTGCGACTGCAGAGAGGAAAAGGGAGGCAGCAGATGAACACAGGAAGAGCGTTCTTGGCAGAAGGAAGGGCGAGTTTGGCCTCCTGGAGCAGAAGGGTGACATCTGAGGAGCCCAGTGGAGGCTGAGTGGATGAGGCCGTGAAGAAGCGGGAGACAGCCCAACACAGAGCAGACTGGGGAAGAAAGATCAAGTCACACAGTGGTCTCTGCTTTGTAGAAGGAACTCAGAGGCTCAGAGAAGTCAAACAACTTTCCTGAGGTGACCCCGCTGATCCGTGGTGGAATGGGAGATTTGAACCCAGGACCACCCGGCTTTGAGACATTTGCTCTTAACCACTAGGCCACGTTGCATGGGGGTGAGTGACAGTATTTATACTGAAGGTAGACACAGGCTCATATCTGTCCCTGCTCAAACTCTCTGCTTGGAATATTGGCAGAGAGGAGAGAGAGCACAGAAGTACAGCAGAAAAGAAGAGGGTGCTGTTCTCCCCTAGGACACCCATATTTACCTTAGCAGTTTCCATTGGCCACTCTGGGTTTATATGAAAAGTGGCATTTTGCCCCAAACCTGATAGTTCTCAGGGCATCTCAGGACTGAGTTTTAAAAATACCAAAAGCACTTCAAACACAAAACTAGTAGTACATTTCTAAATGCAACATCCTCTTTGGCGGTGATGTATGGGGCTGCCCTGGCTGGTGGCATTATCTTGCGCAGTGATATACTGTGCTGTTACAAGTCATGCATCAGTCTGCAAAAGCAGAGTCATAAAACCCCGCAATTTGTAACAGAATTTTGCAAATCTAGGTATTGTACATGTGTAGGTACCATTGCCTGGTTATTTCACAGACATTCACTACCTGCTTCAGAAGTCACAAGCCCAAAGCAGTTCCTACCCTTCATTCCCCAAATGTAGGATGTGTCAGACAAGGAGAGGTGTGCACATCATGGCCACACATCGCCTTCTCAAGCATTGAATTCAGCAGCAGCAGCAGACTATGACTTGGGGTAAAAGAAAACAAGGGCCCTAAAACTTGGTGGAAGGAAGAGGGAATGACAGTCCGAAGACTTGGCTATTTTGTGACCCTGGGTGGCCACGTCATCCCACAGTCCCTGGTAGGTGCTGTGCACTGTGCCGCAGCGAGACATGTGATTCTTGGATGTTAATGTGCTTATGAATCACCTGAGGGTCCCGCCCTGTGAACGATGGAGCCTAACAAGCCCTCAGGTGATGCTGTTGCTGGCTCTGGGAACCCCACTCTTGGGCCATTCGGGGCCAGAAGACTTTGGGAGTCTCCCTATAAAAATGCAGAAGGAGAAATGATCTGCCCAAGATGTCACGGCAAGGCAGCAAGTAGAATCTGCTCTCCTGGACCCAAGGCCAGTGCTCCTCCACTGGGCTGCACTGCCGGTCTCCTGGCCCTGTCTCCAACAACATTGAGGACAAGCCCCAGGGTGACTAGCAGCCCGCTGGCACATTAGCTCTGCAGGGGCCGGTTGGAGCACTTGGCAGAGATCATCTGAGTTTCCCAGGGCTTCCCTGAAGGTCAGAAGGAACTTTCTAATGGCTTCTTGAAGAGAAAATGATGGTTTGCTGTTTTCCTTTCCTGCTGAACCTCATCATCTTCAACATCCACAGACAGATCCCTACCACCAGGGGGCTGAGGACTGCGAAGTTTGTGCCCCTTTTCAAAGCATTCCAGGTCTAGATGACTTACAGGATCTAAGGTTGGCAGTCAGGGATGCTGTGCCTTGGAACCCGCAGGCCAGCGACTCTGGCATAGTCACCTCTTTCCACCTGAGTGGCTCCTGCAGTGGCTTCCTCAGGGACAGTCCCATACCCCCCAGGGGTGACCTTCTCACCAGCACCCCCACGAGCTTCCGCACAGAGCAGGTCCTGCCCACTCCTCCCCACATGTCTGCATGTCAACGAGCTGGGGCTTACCCAAGGCTGGCCTCCCGCTGCCACCAACGTGATTGCAAAGATGCTTTATTGCCACTAGATTGCTCTTCGATGAGAACCACCTCTTCAGAACCCTTTTAAGCCTCTCTGACAAACATTTTGATTTCACTTCTTATTGCCCTGATCTTACTGCAGACCCTCAAGCCCTTGATTTGACTCCAGACTGAGAAATAAATATCACAGTGTGGCTGCCCTAATCAAAGGACCATTTATACCAAGTGAAAAAAAAATCCATTTGTGACCCAAATAGGATCCCAGTCCCCTGTCACTAACCTCAGAAATGGGGTTTGACATTATGTACTATCCAAGCTGACTCTGTCCAGCCTTTCCCTGCTTGGTGATGGGGATTCCCAACCACCCTTTGAGTAAAATGGGACCTGTTGTCCTGTCTTCCTTGTCTCCCACATCACGGCATCACCAATTCTAACCCTCCACTTGTTTATTTAACAACTGCTACTATGTATCCGGTACTGGCCCTCTGTCCTCATAGGGCTTCCAGGGTAATGGTGGGAAACAGGGAACTAGGCTTTGTCACAAACCCCAGGAGACCTGAAGAAAGTCAGGTCACTGCTGAGCGAGCAAAACCTGGTTCTAGTCCCACGTGAGTGAGAGAGATAACTGTGTCCAGTTCATTGCAGGGAGGATAAGAGCCAAGAGGCACACAGGCCTGGCCATTTCAAAACACTTCACACATGCTGGCTCATTTAGTACTCATAAGGGTCCCAGGAGGCAAAACACATCCCTCAGAATCCACAGGGGATTGGCACTAGCCCTCCACTCGTAGCAGAACCTGCCTGGCTCAAGTCCCTGTGTAAAATGGCGGTGCATGTGCATGTAGCCTCCCCGCATCCTCCCACATGCTCTAACTCACTTCCAGACTACATGTAAGACCTAATACGATGTAAATGCTATGTAAATAGTTGTACTGTATTGCTTAGGGAATAACAAACCCCTGAGAATAAGGATAGAGAGGCACAGCACAACTGTACCATGATCATATCCCCACTTTAAAGAGGAAAAAACCCAAAGCTCAGAAAAGTGACTTGCAGGTGGTGGGGTTGGGATTTGAACTCAGGAAGATGGCCTCCAGAGTCCATGCTTTCCGCCTAGCCACCTGAGCCATGCTGCGAAGGTGGCCACTTTCATTCCAGGAGTGTCTCCAGCTCCAGAGGAAGCCAGCTGGCTTGCACAGTCCTTCTCTGCATCCGTCCAGGGCGCCAGGAGCCTCTCTCTGCCAGTGAGGTGTGACTATCAGCACTGAGCGATGCCTCTGCAGGGCCAGGGCCCTCTCCAGAGCAGTGTCTGCAGACAGGAGTAACGGAAGGGAGCTGGCGCGTGACCAGACTGTCAGGCTGGGGACTGCAGGGTGCGCCCTCCCACAGTCTGTGCTGGGAGCAGCTACATGGGCTCAGCTGAGCTGTGGAAATGTTCAGCACTCCCAGTGCCTGCGCCGAGAGAAAGCTCCAGGACGCCTGCCTCGTCCTGAGCACGGGACGGAAGAAACTCACCTACCTGCCTCAACATTTCCTTCTGATTTCCTGTGGATGGCAGGAAGGAGACAAAGGGGAAAGAGGAAGGGAGAGAGGAAGGAAGGAAGGAAAAAAAGGAAGAGAAGAAGGAAGAAGGGAGAAAGAGGAGGGAGGGAAGAAGAGGAGAGAGGGAAGGAAGAAAGGATGGAAGAGAGGATTAAGGAGGGGAGGAGGGAGGGAAGGATTAAAACACCTGCCCTTGTTCGGATGGCTGTAGTATGAGTCCTTAGCCTGTCACTGGAGACCCTCATATTCTGAGCCACAGTCACTTTCCAAACTTACCTATCAAAATCTCCCCAAGGGCCATTCATTCATTGAAAAGCAGTCTCTCTGCCCACTGCAGAACAGCTACTGTGCGAGGCTTTGGCTGAACAGTAACGAGTACAACAGATGGTCCCTACCCTGTGGGCTGATAGACACTAAGCAAATAAATACACAACGGAGTATGTAGTCACACCTTGTGCTCAATGCCGTGCAGGGAGCGAATACGGACTGAGGGATTCGAATTGGGGTCAGGATGGGTGAGCATCCCGGAGCACCAGAAGAAGTTCAGAGAGCCTCTCCCGTGTGCACAGGTGATGGTGGCGATGAGGCGACAAGCTGTCACGAGAGGAGGGACAGAAACGCCACGTGTCCACCAGGCAGGTGACGCTCAGGGCTAATGCAAGAAGAGGACAGGGAAAGACTGAAGAGAGGCGCGGGTGCTTGCTCTGTAAACGAGCTGTGTGGGGAAGGCAGGGAGTGCCCCACTCATTAGCTGGACTGTGCGCTCCCTGAGGGAAGGGCGGCTGCTTGGTAGGCGCAGGGGTGTTTCTTGGGTCTGGCTGAGGGCTCGGATTTATTTATTCCCAAACACACCACCTGGTTACACAAAAGTGAGCCCATGACCTCCACAAAGCAGGTGCTGCGTGAAGCGTGGTTATTTTCTCTCTCTACCTGCAGTCCCCGTGGGCTGGGGGGAAGGTGGGCATCAGGAGGGCCCTTCGCCTGCTCGCTCTCAGAGGGTCCGAGTCCTGGCTGTCGCTGCACCTGTAGGCTTTTTGTGTCTGGATGCGTGAACATTTCTCTCCTTAGACCATCCTGGGTGTAAATCCATGGTGCGAAACCAATACAAGCAGAGCTACTCTGTCTGGGCCTGAGCAGGGTGGAGCAGCCCTGTCCCAAGGCTGGGACCCAGTAGCTCCTCCCAGAAGGCGTGCTGGGTACCCTGGCCTGGACGTTCTCCGGGAATGGGTCCTGCGCGTCCCAGGCCCGTGAACATGAACACTGGTGGCCACTTGCTCCTGTGCAGCCTGGGCTGTGGTTTCAGTGAAGAGCCATGTCAGAGTCCAGGGCGCTTTTTAGCCAGAGCAAATAAATATGCCCGACTCAGATGGGTCAGGGCCTCACAGATCTAGGCTTAGGGCACAGGTCCCAACTGCTGCAGAGCTCTGTCCTTCCTGTCCGGCCTCCAGGAGGGATCTATAAAGCACACTGCAGGGCTCCTCTGCCTGCTGCCTTCCTCAGGGGATAGAGGGTGCTGGGTGGTGAGTCTCAAGTGACACTGGCTGAGTATCAGCGGGACCCCATGTTGAAAGACAGGGACTCTGGGGACAGACGAGCTTCGGTGAGTGGGGGGAAGGGCAAGAGCTTTGGGCCAGCGTGTCACTCTGCCTCCTGCCAGCTGTGTGACCTCAGGCAAGTGACCGAACCTCTCCGAGCCTCTCTTGCTGCACCTTCAGAGCCCACTCGTAGCATTGCTATGACAACCAGATGAGCTGACACGAATCCATCGAAAGAGGCAGGAGGCGTATGCCAGGCAGAGTGGCAGGTGTAAAACACTGCGCAGGCGGCCATGTCACCACTGTGAAGAGCACCCAACTCGGTGGCCGGCACGCCACGGACACTTGCAGCGGCAGCTCTACCAGACCCCGAAGACAAACATCAGCCACCACGGCTGAGCACTCACGAGCTGCACAGCACGGTTCGTTGCTTCACGGAATCCCCCTAACAACCTTAGGAAGCAAGTACAGCTCTGCTCCTCACTGCATAGATGCGAAACCCAAAACACAGAGCGGGGAAGCAACTTTCTCAAGCTCACACAGCCGGGATGAAGTGGAGGTGAGGATTAACTGCAAGCTGCCCGACTTCTCACCATGTTCCGTATCACCTTCCTGCTATACCACCCTGTGGGCCACCCGTGTCTCAGAACACACAAGTAGGAGCGGTACCTCAAGTATCTCCAATCCCATCTCACACCCAGCGAGGAACGGTCTCCCAGAACAGTGTCAGACTGGGCTCCGAGAGATCAGTTTCGGTCCCAGTGTTTCTACCGGAAAGCTCTGCAGCAAGGGATTACTGTGTCCTCTCTGGATTACTGTGTCCTCTCTCTCTCTCTCTCTCTCTCTCTCTCTCTCTCTCTCTCTCTCTCTCTCTTTCAGAGCCTGGGCTTCTCTCATTATACAGCCTTGCTGGCAGGGCCAAGGGGCTGACCCCAGTGTGGGGTCTCCTAGGATTCAGTTACCGGGGAGGGTGGTGGTATCTGGAAAAAGCAAGAGCCAGGTCAGAATCACCTGCTCTGTTTTCCTGGCTCTGCTGGCTGAGAACTCTGCCAGGTCCTACCTAGTATTAGTGTAGTTAAGAAAAGATAAAGGGTGTCCCACCTCATTAAATGCTCTGGAGCCCTGACTGCGCTCACCTTCTCTGGAGGAGAATTTAAAGGCAGTAACAGTGAGGAAATGTATGTTGTGTGACCTTCCCCGAGTTTTTTGGACATCTCTGGCTCACGAGACTCCAGTCCCACCAGACTTCTTGTAATCCCTAGGTGTGCCATTTTCTTTCAGATTTCCTTTATGGGGCTTTTAAACAATAGACCATTTTGGTGTATTCTTGATTACCTTGCTTTGTCTATGTCAAGGTTTCATCGTGAGGGCTGCCTCTTCTAGAAAGCTTTCCAGGAAGAGGTGCCTCAGCTCCAGTTCCCACGTCCCGGGGTTACCTCTACCCCAGGAAGTGTTTCATTAGGTGGTCGAGATCTGTTCATCCTTTTGTCTCCCCATGTGGCAGTGAACTCCTAGGAGGAAGGCATCCTCATTCACCGTAGTGTTTCCCACGGTGGAGGAGGACAGAAAGGCGAGGTGCAATTCATTCTCTTAATCATGACATCTCTACGCTCAAAGTGTAACATTCCGCTACTCACTCTTACCCTTATTTTTGCAATTTTTTTCGGTGCTGGAAATTGAATGTAGGGCAAGTGCTTTACAACTGAGCTGCAGCCCCAGCCCCTCGATCTCATCTTGAGCTTCCTGGGCAGCCTGTTGAGCTGCCCCCACCCTCTGCATCTCTCTCACCAGACCCCACTGCCCCCTTCACTTCCTGCCTTTGGTCGCAGCGATCTTCTTGCTGGTCATTGGACGTGTCCAGTTCCTCACACTCAGAGCCTTTCTTCCCGATGATCTCTCTGCTGGGTTGTTCTTCCAAGGACTTTTCTACCCTTGACCCCTGGCCATTCAGACCTCAGCTCCAATGCCAAGATATCCTGGGAGGATCGCTCAGTGCAGTTATGCCTTGGGTCCATCTTGTTTCAGGATGACACATGCACTTGTGTTTGCACCCTCTTTCCCTCTAGAAGTGGCAGCCTAGTCTGTCTTCTTGCCTGTGTCCACAGCACTGAGAGCAATACCCAATTCAGATCAGACATTCAGTAAATAACTGCCTTGCAAATGAATGAAAGCCAGGTTCCCTCCTGCACAAATAGCATGTGATGGATGAGAAACAGACACTCATTTTTTCATTTGGGTCAAACGAAACTCTATTCCTGCAGTGAGTTCACAGAAGCAACAGAAAGTAGAAAACTTTTGCTGTTTTTTTAAAAAAAATTTTGGTGGGGGGACTTGGCAGGTGCCACCTCCCCATTCCATGAATCTGCATAATAGGCAGGACCTGCTGCCAGTGGTCTCAGTGGTGACCCAGGTTTGGGGAGCCCCTCATCTGAACAGCCACGGCTTCCCCCTTAGACATGCTTCCCCTACGTCTGGAACCACATGCTAAGTGGATGATTGCTATGATTAAACTGCCTTTTAATTATTCAATGAGATGTCAATGGCACGCACAGTTGTGACACTATGATGGACTCTGACTCCCCCGCAAATGTCAAGAAAGGCAGGGGACCATTACCTTGTCAAATGTTTGCTCCCTGTGACTTTATCATCTGCGCACCAACTAATTTTTCAAGCAGAACAAAACAAGTCCCTGGGAGGAGGGAGGCGGCAAGAGGCAAACACAGGCACAGCCCCTGGGGCAGCTTCAAGGGGGCTGAGCCTTCATCCCTTCTGTGCTGGGTGGTGACTGAGTTCTGAACACCCAACAGCTAGCCTCTCTCCTGTGGGCCACAGGACCTAAATGCTTTTTGGAAAATTATCTATGCCTTACAGCACATGGCTAGAGGGCCTATGAAACAATGGACATGTGACCCAAGCTGTTCAACTAAATTCTCTCTCCCTGTCCAAAGACTGACTCTTGAATGCAGGTAGGCTTGAGGAGGGAAAATGCCTCATTCCAGCTATATGGGTCTCACCTGCAGTTCCTCAACGCCTGCCTCTTTTCAGCTGGGTTTTCCATGCTTTGGCTTGATTCTGTGAGCAACCTGATATCCTTCCAATATAATATCCTTTCCTTCATTTAACAAGGATCAACATCTATTGATACAAATAACAAACTGCGATATCCTCCCACCCAAATGCCTATTCACCCATCATGAAGCCATCCATCCATCCATCCATCCATCCATTCATTCGTCCATCCATTCATCCGTCCACGTATCCACCCATTCACTCATCTATTTATCCTTTCTCTTTTCCATCTATGCAGTTATCCATTTCAACCATCCATCAATCCATCCATCCATCCACCCACCCGTTTCCAAATCTGTTGTTGCACTGTGAAGGACCAATGGAAGATAAACAAGGGCAAAGAGAACAATGTTTCGGAGACCTGCCAAATCCAGAAATTGGAGTTAAAACATTAATTCTCTAACAACAAGAAAGTTAGTACAAACATACTAAAGTAACAGAACACAGGTGGATAAAGAAGTCATCAGGCCCAGCTGGGGCTCCTGAGAGGGTGCTTTGGAGGGGACGTCTAGAGAGAAAAGTTGTAAAAGAAACTGTCTTACACAACACACACAACTTAAAGGAGGAGAGATTTATTTTGGACTATGTTTTCAGTCCAAGGTTGGCTTGAAGGTGAAAAGGGCCAGCCAGGGTGGAGGAAACTGTTCACATCATGGCAGCCAGGAAGCAGTGAAAGAAAAAGAGGAGCCAGGAGGGAGATAGACTCTTCCAGGTCACACCTCCAACTGCACACTTAGCTCTGAACTCACCTACTCATGAGCACAGAGCCCTCATGATACAGTCACCTCCCACAAGCCCCATCTCTGAGCACAGGAGGCTTTGGTGGGGGCACTGCAGATCAAAACACAAAAGAAACCAACACACATACCAAGAACTCTTATTAAAACTCTCTCCCTATTTCCCAATCATCCTCTGGAGTGTATATCAGCAGCTCCATTTTATACATAGGGAAACTGACTCTCAGAAAACTGAGGTGGCTTCCTCTGGGTCACATCTATTAAATGGAAGAAGTAAGATTGAAACTCAGGTCTTACTACTCCATCATCCTCTATCTTTCCACATCCCACACTACCTAACACTGATACATGGTCTTGGGCAAGACAGTGCACCTCCCCAGGGTTTGGTTTCTCCTTACAAAAGGAGGGGTTGGATGAGACAGGTCCATCTATTCTGGCACTACACTCAGTGAGCACACGAGCAGGTCTGACCTTGCTTATGACTTTTTCCTTCGAGCACCACATGCTCTAGATTGTTAGCAGTGCCCTAAAAGGACTATTTGGCTGCTTGCTTCTCTTGGGGCTCCATGCTTCTGCAGACCAATTTTTAGGTTGCCGATTTTCAACTTGAGATTCTTGCATCATGTGGGTAGTAGAAATCCAGACCCTACGCCCACATATGGTGCTGGCTTGCAAGACTCCAGTTGCTGTAGGAATCAGTGGCCTCACCTTCCCCACCTGGAACTCCCTGCAGACCCTAGCTAGCTTCCTTTGGCTTCTGGACAGTTTTCTATACCTCCTTTAGTAGAAAAGGCAATTCTTTTTTTTTTTTTTTTTTTTTTTT
>NW_022900925.1:20957966-20977994 GCF_012274545.1 Fukomys damarensis
TTTTTTTTTTTTTTTTTTTGAAAAGGCAATCCTTCCTGAATTCTTTATGTCAGACTGACCCTTGGGTCTCAGGTGGTAATCACTGTCACCCAGTCCCCAACACATGCCAGTCCCCTGACTTTGAGCCAAAGGCCTGGTCCCCCATCTCCCAGAAAGCCAGCTGCGTGCTTGGTATCACCCAGGTTTATGGTCTTTCATTATCTCTGGAACCTAAAGATTTTTCCCTCCTTTCTTTCAGTTTATCTGTGTTTACAAATACATCGGGAATGGTGGAAGAAATATTTTCTGCTTGGTCAGTTGGGAAAGCTTCCTTGCTCCAAGTTCAGCCCCTTGCTAAATCCCTGGAGAGAACAGTGGAGTGACAGAGCAGAACCCACTCACTGGGACCCCCCTGCCAGCTCGCAGCTGGCTGTCTGATCCAGGCAGAAGCCCTTCCTTGCCATCTGTGCATGAAACCTTCTTTCCCATTTAACCAGGGAAACCCCCTGGGCCTGTCATCCAGGCTTCACTGTAACCCGACACTAATCGCTTTTACAACTTTTACTGTTCACACTGAGTGACTTCTTTGGAATCCATAAGTAAATTCACTGCAAAATCAACGAATTAGAAGTTAATGCCTTACCTTTTTCTCCAGCCACTCACCCAGGCCCCCACATTGGTAAGGTATTTTCATTAAAAGGTGAAAAAACAAATTCCTTTACTAGTACAATCATCTTTAAGTTTGAAATGATATGCCGGCATACTGATGATAGAGCTGATGATGCTACTGTGACACCATTTCTTCTTCCTTGTCCCCTCTCAGCTGAGTGTAATCTCCTGGCTTCTGTCCCTGCCTTGGATGAGACCTGCACCTCCCTCCCACCCTCTCTCTGCATTGCGTCTAGAACAGTCTTCCTGAAACGCAGATTAGGTCCTGGCAACCCCGTACATCCTGTTTACAGTTCTTCTCTGGTCACCATCCATGGCCCAGGAGGGGTCTTGGAGCCATGGGAACAGCTCTGGACCACAGAATGGGTTAGGGTTGATTTAGCTCACAGGAGGCTTCAACCATTTAACTAGCATGCCACTAGACATTGTGGGTGTGCTCCTGGCCTTCCTGTCCTGCCCACTTCTACCTGGCTACCCCTTGTGTGACCTAAGTCTTAAAGACAGCTTCATTTCCCACTCTAGATGAAGGCTGTATCTCCCAAAGAAACCTCCCCCACCACACACACGCACCACCTTGTCCCTTCTGACCAATAATGACTTGACCCACAACACCAGTAGCTTCTGTTTATTGAACACCTACTCTGTACTCGGTCGGGTGCTAAGCTGTTTGTGCACATTGTCTTACCAAAACCACACAATGATGCTAAGCAGAGGAGGAAGCTGAGGATCAAGGAGGAGGTTAGCTCTTGGCCAAGGTCAGAGAGATGAGAAGCAACAGCATCAGATCTGGGATTCAAGTGCAGCTGGGTGCATGGCCTCTGTTTACAGCTGCTCCCCTGATAGCTTCCCACTTCCGGTAGGGGAGAGGCCTCTTCATTGGCAGCTCCCTGCTGCACAGAGCTGACTCCTATCCTGTACCCCTCTCTTCCCATTGCCTCTCTGCATACCCTCCCATCTTCATCCTCTGCTGCTGGCTTCTCTACTTCCTGACCTCTTAATGCTGGTGAGTCCCAGGCCTGTTGCTCGCAGCCTGCTGTTCTTTTCTGTCTGCACATTCAACCTCTGGAAAGTCCTACCTTTCCATCCATGGTTGTCTCACCCCTCTCCTGTCCTGATTTCTCCTGGAGCTCCAGCTCACATGTCCATTTGCTGACGGGGATGTCTGGTACTTATTCTAACCTCCGTGTGCCCAAAATGTTGAGCTCTCTCCCATGCCTCTCGCATTTCCCAAGTGTACTCTCCCCAGATTTACCTCTTTCAGTTCATGTTACTGGTACTGATCGTGTTACTGGTACTGGGCTCAGGCCAACACTGTGAGTTTACTTGAGTCTTCTTTCTGTCACCTGCTACAAACTCATGATTATCAGGGGTACTGCTGTCTCCACCACCCCAATCACCAACTCCATCCCCGTCATTATTTCTTCCCATCAAGTCTTGCTGGCTCTACTTCCAAACACATCCTAAATCAGACCATGCCCACCACCTCCACTGTCAGAGTCCTAGTCTAGCCTCTCTCTTCCCGGCACTGTGTCTGAACCTTAACTTGTCTCCTTGAGTTCACTCTTATTTACACTTATCCAATCTCTGAAGCCAGAATGGCCTGGAAGGATCTACTAATTCATGGTACTCCTCACCCAAGCCCTCCAATGACTTCTTAGGGCCCTGGATGTAATCTTTAAATTCAGCCCAACCTACAAAGAAGGCTATCAAAGTTTTTCCTCAACCTACCTCTCCAGTGTCAGCTCATGTCACTCTGTCAAGAGACCATCTTTCTTTCTGCCTCTTGGACGAGGCAAGCATTCTCATTCCAGAGACTTTCTATGTTGTGGCTCCTGCCTGGGGCACTCTGCCCTGGTTGCATCCCTCTATCTCTTAGTTATTGGCTCAAATGCCACTTCGTCAGATGGGGCTCCTGACCACAAGAGCTAAAGAATCTTGCAAACAACCATTTCCCTTCTTCTTCTTCTTCAGCCTGTCATCTTATTTTATTGTCCTGAGAGTGCCTACCATCACTGAAAATGATTTTACTTACTTGCATGTTCACTGCCCTCCTCATCCCACCACCTTCTAGACTATAAGCCCCAGGAGGGATGGGACTGTCTATTTTGTTTGCTCACTGTGGTCCAATACTAATAGGGCAGAGCACATAGTGCACACTCAATTAATACTTGCTGAAAGAGTGACTAAACCCTCTGAGAGGTAGACTGAGTTCTGAAACTGATTTTAATGAATGATTATTTATTGGTCACCTGTTTCTCTCCTCTCTTTGTAATGCTGGGAATCAAGCACAAGGCTTTGCACATCCCAGGCAAGTGCTCTACCACCAAGTTACATCCCCAGCCCTGACCACCTGTTTTTTTTTTTTTTTTTTTTTTTTTTTTTTTTAAGAAGGAGTATAAAGCTCTGAAGAAAATCTTCTCCATGTCACAGCAATCTTTTGGCCCACTTTGTACACACCCATGTAGTCATCATCGTCATAATCACTGCCGTCATCAGCATCACCACCACCGGCACTGCCATCTCCGTCTCAGTCGCCACCACCCCACCCGCTGTGCTGTCATCTTCACATCCATCACCATCAGTAGCAACGATCTCCAACATGTTTACAGTGCTGTGCACTGAACAATGGGATTGTGTATACCTCGTTCTAAGAACGTCTCAGTGAGGGAGATCTGTAATCTTCACCCTCTTTTATACCGGCAAGGAAACTCAGCTTTGATAGAGGGATCACTTGCCTGAGATCATTTGGCAGTGAGTTGAAAAGTGCCTCAGAGCCAAGCCCTTGGGGTTACGTGCTAACTGTCTTCTTTTGGATGAAACTGCATCCGTCCACACCAGCCTGTTTGGCACCCAGAGACTGGTGAGGCAGTGGAGCCCAAGACTCATTTCTATTTTAGTGCCTGGTTAAGAAACCTTCCCCCACGCACATTCATAGTCCCAGCCCTTGGAAGCTGAGGCAGGAGGATCTCAGGAGTTTTAGGCCAGTCTGGGCTACACAGTGAGTTCAAGGCTAGCCTGAATCACATAGCAAGACTGGTCTCAACCAAGACAAGCAAACAACAAAGAAACTGCCTGCAAGCCTAAATATTTTAATGCTGGCAATGTAGGAGAAGGGATAGCTTTTAAAATGTAATCCATGGTCATATTTTATGACTACTAGGAGGTGAAAAAATAAAAGCTTAAGGTGAGTTTGGGAGGACGTTTTGGGTGGTTAAAGAAAAAAATATGAAATTAAAAGAGTGGAAAAAAATAAATTACTAGTGACTGTTTTTATTGCCTGAGCTTACAAGCTGAAGTGGAGAATTAAAAAGTTATATAGCTGGGGTTCCTAACCATGACTTATCACAGATGAATCCTCCATATTTATGGCTTTTTCCTTTTTGGCCATCTTGAGACAGTAAGCAATCCCCTGAAATAGGGTTGCTACTCTCTGTCGGGGAACCCTGGGGGCTGTGTGTACTTGGCAGCACTGCACACACTCAGACTGGGGAGGGCACACTTATTTACTGTCCCTCTGCCTGGGGCCAGGCCAGGGCTCCGTTTTTCACTCAACAGCCACTGCAGGGGTTGGAGGTGGAAAGCAGCGCATGCCAGGACCCAGGGAGGAGAGAAGGCGGGACCATAACAGCCGAAGCGCCAGGCCCATCCTCCCAACTCTTTGAATCTTCATAAATATTGTTATCATTCCCACTTTACAGAAGGGGAAACTGAGGCACAGAGAGATTAAATAGTTTGTCCAAGGTCACACCGTGAATCACACCTCATGACCTGAGTTCCCAGAGAGTTTAAAAACTAGCAGGAGGCAAGGAAAGGATAAACGGAGAAAGGGAGAAATACCGAGGGAGAGAGAGAAGGAAGAGCGTGGCTGGAGATACAGCTTCGTGTGGAGACCCGGGGTTCAATCATCAGTGCCCCACACACAGAGAAGCTAAACCCGGAAGCACGTGACCTTGGATGTCAAGGTCACTGATTTGTTACCTTTTTCAACAACACAGGCTCCTAGAAAGTCCATCAGTCCATCCTAAGAAAGACTGCAGAGATCAGTGAATCCAGAGGCTCAACTTGTTACACAGTGTCTGAGCTTGACTCCCAGCCAATGAAATCGGAATCTCAGGGGGTTGAACTTGGGGGTTTAGTAATTTTTAAAAATCGCCCCCACCCCCAGTGACGCTAATGTACAGCCAGAGTTGAGAAATACTGACTTATGACCTCTACTTGGAAAATACCAGGTGTCATTGGAGATTCTGGGAAGGGCAGCTAAGTCAGAGGAGGAGCACAAGCCTGGTAGCCACCTTGGAACTCTTTCTCCACTCCCTTTGCTCTGCAGTTGTGGTCACAGAGGTCCTGGTGACCCCTGGTGCCCGAGACACGAATTTCCCCCTCATTTCCCGCTCCCCTGTCTCTCCTCACTGGTACCTCCTGCCCTGGGAGCCCCTTCTCCTGCGAGGCCCAGGCTGAATCATGTCCTTCCAGTCTGCTGGTAGACACAGGGCTGGCCAGTCACACAATGAAGTGAACTGTGGCAATTACCTAACGTATTAGCAGGCCTGTCCCTGCGGCACTCCTGCGAGCCAAAGTCATAAATACGAAATGGTAATTTCTCTCTGGAAGCTTGCCTCCCGCCTCCCACACCATTGCCTCCCACCCGGAAGTCATCTACCACTGCCTGGTTGTCCTGTCCCAGCTGGGGCGGCAGTAACTCTGAGTTATTTAAACATCTCAGGCAGATCTGCATTTTGAGATCTGAATCATCACACTGTAACCTCAGTTCTCTGCAGCTTACTTGTCTGGCCAGAGCAGATTCTTTTAGCCTTCCACAGAAAGCAATGAAAGTGCCTTGCAAGTATTAATTAAGGGCTCCCGGTGGCTAATGTCTCTTTTGTGCTGTTGTTAGATTGGCATCAGAGTGGATGAGCTAAACTGTAGCACAGACTTGGCCTCGAACTGGCTGTGTGACCTTGAGCAAGTCATTCCACTTGCCTGAGATTTGCAGGTCTTTTGCTATTTCCCTTAGAGCTGCACAAATCTGGAAGATCCAGAAGGGCCTGGATGTGAAACTGCTTCACAGACTCTGTTGGAAACTCTCCGTGGAAAATCAAGAGTTGAACCCAGAGCTCTCATGCTTACCCACTCCATGGTAGCATCTAAATGCAGTGCAGGGGAGAGAGGGTGGCAGGCCATTCCAGGCCCACAGAAAAGCATATGCAAAGGGTTTGTAAAGCATGCAGGTCAGGAAATGCCAGGAGCTCACCTCAGCAGCAGGCATGATGTGCAGGGGTGAGAGTCTGCAGATGACTGGGGTGCTTGGCCTTGTCTTGTAGGCAGTGGGGGACCATGCGATACCTTTAAGCAGGGAAGATTTTCAAACTAAAGAAAACAAATGGTTCTCTGGACCAGTTTTTTTCAATCTGAAACTGGAGAGGCCATTGAGGGGTCTAGTTGCTGCCTGGCCCAAGGCCCTACTGTGTGAGGAGCCTGAATCGATGACTTGGAGAGGATTCATATTGATATCCTTAGAACCCGGCACAGTGCCTAGCCTATAAAAGGCACTCAATAAGTGTATGAATGAGTGTATGAATCTCTGTCTCATTGAATGAATAAAAGAATGAGCAAAAGAATGAATGACTAAAAAAACAAATGGGGGCATGAATGAGTGAATCGAACGAATAGTCCAAAGCATGGTTTGCAAGCAGCCTTAGCAATTCTACCTAATGGCCTTGTAGCAACAAAAGCACAGGCTTCTAGCTGCATTACCTAAAAAGACTCTGCTACTGGCATGGCTCCCTCCGTGGAAGGCTTTTTATCTCTCAGTAACAACATGCTGCTCAAAGACAAAGACTGATTACTGTGATCATGCCAGAGGCTCTCCTCTTAGATTCTTCCGTTTCACCATCATGTCCACTGATACCCACAAAATCACAGAAGGAAGCAGAAACACCGAGTGGCTTGACTTTGCAGGGGACTCATTTTGAAGATATGTGACTCTATTACCACCTCTCTATTCATGTGGTCTCTAATGACCAGTCATTTCAGTATCATAAAAGACAAAAAGAATTATTTTTAACAGAGACCTAAGAGTTAATTGCTGCCTGGTTTGCATTCTTTTTTTTTTTTTGGCACTGGGCATCAGACTCAGGACCTTGTGCTTATGAGACAGGTGGCAGAACCACTGAGCTAAATCTCTGGCCTCTGCCTGATCTGCCCTTCTAAGCAGTAGCAGCCGGAAGGTCTAGCCTGGGATAAGTGGCTTCACTTCTCCAGGGATGGGGACAGGGTGGACCCACCTTGAACTCTGTCTAAAGGGAGTGATGCATTGTTACAGACTACTGTGTCAGGGCTGATAAGCATGCAGGGCTGTCTGGGATCAGAGGCCTTTCTTTCTTACTCCATGCTCCCTTCTCCTCTTGCCTTGGAGATCCTTGCCACATAAGATGTGATCCATGCACACCCCAGTGGCACTGGTATCACTTGGGTGCTCGCCAGAAATGCAGGATTTTTCTGGGGATGGTGGCATGCACTTGTCATCCCTGCGCTCTGGGAAGCTGAGGCACGAGGACTGTGAGTTTGAGCCCAGCCTGAGCAATGTAGCAACTTAGCAAGATCTTGTGTTAAAATAAAAAAATTGGCTGGGCACATAGCTCAATGAGAAGGCCCTGGTTCAATCCTCAGTACCATAAAATAGCAACAACAGCAATAATAATAATATTAAATAAATTAATTGCTGAAAAGGGTTGGGGGTATAGCCCAGTGGTAGAGCACTTGTCTGGTATGTATGAAATTTTGGATTTAATCCTCAGGGAGAAGGTGGGGGGAGGGAGAGAAGAGGGAGAAGGAAAGGGAGGAGAGGTAAAGAAAAAAAGAAAAGTAAGTTAGGGTAAGCAGGATCGAAGCCCCACTTACTGAACCGGAATCTGAATTTTTTGTAACATGAGTGATTCTCATGCTCACAACAGTCACTAAAGTTTGAGAACTTTTGTTTGTACCACAGTACAACTCAACTGGGGATTCAGCTCCCTGACCAAGCTTCACAGGCTCTTCACTGGGATCAGGGAAGCCTGCCCTCAGGAGGGGAGACTGACTGGCACTGAGACTTGCAGAAAGTTAGAGATGTAGATTCTCTAAAGCAAATCAGCATCACAAGAGGTAGTAAGTGGGAGTCAGAACTGTGCTGGTGACCTCTGGCAGGAGTTGAGGAGTAAGTAACCTTGGACAAATCCGTTGAACTCTCAGAGCCTCAGTCACCCCCTGTGTAAAAAGGGAACAATACTGTTTGCTTTCGTATGACGCACATTTATCATGAAGATGGACAGAAGTAAAAGATCTTCGTATACTTTTTGAAACACAAGGCCAGGCAAGAGCAGCCATTTTCATTGTGGGCAATCAGCCATCCTGACCTAACACTTTAGAGGTGGAACAAGAAAATCCTCCTGAATGCCAAGGCTGGAGACCTTTGGCTTTGAGAAAACGAATGGACAGAGAAATGTGGTGCTAATTAACCAGCATGCAATACTCCAAAGAAGGGACCAGGCTAAGCCAGTCCCACCGATCAACCCTTAGGGATCTGTTACTGGCATCTTGGGGCTGCAGTTTTTCCCACTCACAGAGTTATTTTTTAAAGGAGCATTGCCTTAGGACCTAAGACTCCATCCCATTAGCATTCTGCAGGTCAATATTTCCAGAACTGCTAGAATCATGTCGTTCTCGCACACTGTGTGGGTGAGAGAGGCAGCTACATTTCAGAAAGAGCCAGATGTACCCACAGTACAAAGAACAAGGGATTGAGCTCTTGGAACTGGAGCTTCCAGTGTGGGGAGGAAGGAGCCAGATGCTCCCCCCACACAGGGTTTGAGGTTTGCTGACCCGAACCCTCCTTTGGAATGTTTTTTCCTGCCCCTCCCTGGCTTTCCCTAGTTATCTACCCGGACTCGGCAAAGACGCCACTTCCCCAGATAATCAGACCTTCCCAGCTCCTTGTCTGCAGCAGCCCCCTGCGCGTCTATCCATGTCCCCAAGGCTCTGCCTTCACAGTGCTTACAATGTTGGAAATATTCTTATTCATTTATTTGTTCACTTGTATGTTATTAGCCCCACCCAGTCCCCAACACATAGTACGTTCTTAAAATCCTCAGTCACGTGGAGGTGCATGTTAAAAATAGATCCTTGGGTTTCTCCCTCGGGAATTCTGATTCAGAAGTCCTGGGCTGGGGCCAGGGATTTTTAAACAAGCCATTCCAGTGACTCCGATCTTCACAGACACTGGCAAAGCCCAGCTCTGGATGTCAGCTCTGTGCAGGGAGGTCTGAATTCATTCCTCTGGATCCCATATCCACCAGAATATCCATCAGGCCTTCCTGCAACTTTTAGGGAATGAATGAATGAATGAATGAATGAATTCACTAATATTTTGGTGGCACTCATCTTTTTTCCTGTTCCAACAACTCAATATGCAGATGGAGGAATCTGGAAGATTGCACAAAGCTAAACATGCAAATACATCAACCGTGCTCACAGTGGGTTAAAAGAAAAAAAAATATATTTATGTATATGAGGAACTTGTGATCTACATCACATTCTGGGGCAAAAGACAGAGCCTGGCATGGTCCTTACCCTCAGGGAGATGGTAGCTGATAAGGGAAAAACCAACTACAATAAAAAAGGGTCCTAGGAGGAACATAAATAAAGTCAGTTCCATGTAGCTGAAAGGATGAAAAACATCTCTTCGCTTTACAGATGATTCATATCAAGGAGTGATTTGAGATAACCACAGGAGAGATGCGATTTTTTTAAAAAAATGCCATTTTTGTTTTGCTTCACGTGTTTGCGGTGAGTTCTATACATTTGTGTTTTAAAGAGTTCAAAACCTAGATAAGAGTGTGGGGACTTTCTGCTCTCCACTCCAGCCCCTCCTCCAGGGCCGTCCTCGGAGACGCAGCCTTCAGGCCTATTTGGAACGCATGGCTGCATCCAGCGCCCAGCACAGACAGGGACTGAGAAGCAGAGGGGAGATCAGGGCATCCTCGGAAAGGAAGCGTTACCAGAGCAAGGACGGGGATGCTGGAAAATTCCTTGAAAAGAGATAAGTGGCTGATAAATGACTTGGCATTGTGACTTAGAGCCATGAACCTTCGATTCCAGGAGGGTAGGAAGGGGAAGGTCAAGTCAAACAATACTTTGTTGCCTCCTTGGCTGGTGAAAAGTCTGGGAACATGGGGCAGAAGCGGGGCTGGGAGAAAGATATCCAGTGTTCAATATAAATTATTGAAAAAGCCAGCTTTTAAGAGCATGAGATGCAGGTCCGCATCATCACATCCTGCATTAACCTTCTGAGCCTTGGTTTCCTTTCTGTAAAATGGGGACCACAGGAATTAACCCACGTGTTGTTCTGAGAAATAAAGAGGATAAAATGTGAGGCACAAAGCCTGGTGCATAGTAGGGCTTCCTCTGTCTTGCTTTCTCTTTCCTCACCTCACCTCCTGCCCTCATCCCTTTTACCTGAATTGTCAGATTTGTCTTTGCAGAGCCCTTGGCTGACTCCAGCAGCATCACCATCTCACAGCAGTGCCACTTTTGGCAAGTCGTCGACTCACTGCTCCTCGTACACAGAGGGTGCCCACTGCTCATACCTCATTCCCGCTTTCCTCAGCTTCATAGGCCACCTGAGTTTCTCAGCTGCCATGGAGGGGGCCTTGCAACTGCTGTCTTAAAGACACGGTAAAAGATTAAAGCCTCAGATGCCATCCTTGGCTGGAATTTTAAAAATGGAAGTGCTTGGGTGTGAAAAATGCAGTCGTGTTTCAGTGGCTGGTTAAAATATTTGATGCTCATAGAATATTCAACAAACAACAAAAAAAGCCTCTTACTCCACGTACTGTCAAAAATGTAATGTAATTATTGCGATGTTAAATATCTCCAGCTGTTCTGAGATATTTGAATCTTAAATCAAGCCTGTGCACATCCCGAGGTTGCAGCTGGATGTGGATGTGTAACACACAGAGAGCTGGAGAACTTTGGGGCAGCATTTGCACGCCTGTGTATCATAGGCCCAGTTTTACCCCAACACTGGCATGAGGATCTCTGATCCAAGCTCCTGGCAGCCTCGCCAAAGACAGCCAAGGGCCTCAAAGGGCCATGCAATCTGGCAGGCCATAAGCATCTATCCAAATAGTCTTTCAAATCCATGTGCAGGGAGCATAAAGAGATAGTGTAAAATAAATGGTAATAAAGTGAATAAACACGCGTCTCACTCCAGAGCCTTTGAGGTGCTTCTATAAATCAAATTCTTTCCATAATTTGCTCCGTGAGACTGTGCTGAGAAGCAGAATCAGACCTCATCTGCTTTCCTGAGCAGTAGGCTCAGATTTATGGATGCCAGTTCACAGTGGATGCCAGTGCCATTTCAAAGTGGGAAAATAATTTTCGTTGGGAGGGGTTCCAAGAGAAGATTAAACCCTTCACTTTCAGAGATCAGAGTATCAACAACTTCCAGACCAGATAGGCCAACCGAATCAGAAGGGGACGGCCGGAATGCATATGTTGGGAGAAGGGAAGAGTCCACAGAGGGACCGCAGCTATCCAGTACCCACACATCTGTGTGCTGCTTTCATGTATAAGAAAGTGGGGTCACTTTCTGTGTCTGTGCTCAACTTTTATCCACCAGGACTAGGTCATGCTGACTCTCAGTAAGTCATTTTCAAGTTAATATATTTAAATTTCCCCAAAATCCTGGGAGGAAAGTATGATTTGTTTTGCAAATAAGAAAACAGAATCTCAATGGTGCTAAGTAGCTCCAGCTGGCCACCCATTTAATATGTGGCAGACCTAGAATTTGAACTTGAGTCTGTCCCAAAAGAAACCTTCCTGACCTCTTTTTTCACCACTGCCTTTTTGTCAAATTTCTGGGAACCAAATTCCCATGCTTGCACAGATGTTAAGTGTGGTGAAAATATTCCAGTGCTGTTTTTTGAGAACAGATGCATGCTTGTGACCAATTATCTTATTTTCTTGATTTTTAGACAGATCATGCCCCAAGACTACTCAGGCTGGTCCACTATGTAGATTCTGGACTGTAATAGAAAACATTTTTACATCAGTATCAAATGAAACCTGCATTGTTTCCTATGGCTACTGTAACAAATTACTACAAACCTTAGCAGCTTCAAACAATACAAATTTATCATCTAGTAGTCTGGAGGCTGGAAGTCTGAAATGAGTCTTCCTGCCTCCCCTTAAGGTGTTAGCAAGGCTGAGCCCCATCTGAAGGCTCAAGGGCAGAATCTGTTTCTTTGCATTTTTCCAGCTTCTAGAGGCACCTGCATTACTTGACTGGCTACATCTTCCATCTTTCAAAGCCATCACTGTGGCGTCTTCAACTCGCTCCCTGACGACTCTGACTCTGCCTCTGACTCTGTTTCCATAGTTATATATTTCATTCTGGCACTTCTGACTCTTTTTCTTCATTTACAAGGATCCATAGTTACATTGGCCCACCCAGATAATCTCCCTAGCTCAAAGTCCTTAATTTAATTGCATCTGCAAAGGTAGCATAAGCACAGACTCCAGGGATCAAGACGCGACATCTTTAAAGGACCATTACTCAGCCTACCATGGAGCCTCTGGTTTGACAGATACTCTAGGGCCCTCTGTTGACTCTGCTTTGGTGTGGGAGGGGCCAGCCTGGAGCAGTGATGCTTCTGCCCATCCCCAAGATCCCTAGTTTCCTCCTCTCCAGGAAGCCCACCCCACATGGAAATCCTAAGACCCAGTGAACCAGACTTGACTGAGAGTTGCATGGGTCCCTCTTGCTCAGCTTTCATGGGGCTTCAAGGGTCCAAAGTTTTGTTCCTCAAAGTATGGTCCACGGACAGCATTTGCATCCCCAAGAGACTGCTAGAAACACAACACCAGGCCTGCTCCTACCTACTGAACCAGGATCCCTGTGCATGCTAAAATGCGAGAAGCATGTCCTCCTAGCGTGTTTCCTAGGGTTCCCCAGACCCTTGGAATATACTGGGATAGAGCCATCTGGGGAGGAAGGAAGGGTCTGGACAGGTGCCTCTCCACTAGTTCTCAGCAGCCACATACAGTGCTAATTCTCTTCTTGCAAGCCTGTTACTTTTGCCCTCAGAGAGTCTTCTAGGACTTGTAAAATTCCCTCAAGCCAGCTCTCATGAGAAATAGAGGAGGTGGGGGTAGAAAAGCAATAGGGTTAAGCAACCTGAATTCTAACTTTGGCTATTCCGCTATTCTATTCTGACTATTCTTCTATTCAGGGTCACCCTGTGGTGTGACCATGGGCAAGCCATGCCCCCTCTGGAGTCAGGCAGCCAAGTGAGTGCATAAAGCAACTCCCATTGCTACAGGGACACAATGAGACAGGAAAGTGTATTACAACTTCCTCTCCAGGCATAATAAACAAAGACTCCGCTGATTAAAAATGCAAGTCAGTCTGACCAAAGGACTTCTTTGAGGAACCAGCAGTGATATATTGATTTTGCAAAGGACATTGACTTTGGAACCTGAAAGTTGTCACTCTTCTCTGTAATCTTGGGCCAAGAACTGACCCATTCTGTGCCTCAGTTTCCTTATCTGTACCAGGGAGAAAAGGCAGTAAGTTTCTTTTCTGGTCCATTGTCAGGCTGAAATAAAATAATGCATATAAAAGTGCCGGGAGAGAGTAGGAGCTCAAAGAAAAGGCAAATTTTCTTTTCTGGTCCATTGTCAGGCTGAAATAAAATAATGCATATAAAAGTGCCGGGAGAGAGTAGGAGCTCAATAAATGTATGTGGAATCAGGGGAAACAATTTACTAAGCAAATTAATAGTATAAACAATGGTGTCAGGGGAGATATTTGACATGCTCAGGAGAACAAACTTCCCGAGAACACTCGCAGCCTCTGTTTGTTTTACCAACAATTCATGTTCCAATTACGAGTGAGTCATCTATTTGTTAGCACAGGCCTGAGCTGGATCTCAATTTGGCAACATTTCCTCATCCAGGTCTTCAAGTTATCAGTGTCCTTGAAAGAATGAAAATGGCAATTTCGTTCAGATTGTGGCATCATTAAAAGTTTTCCACAACTCCTGAGCAGGTTCCCTTCCATACATCTACTGCGCCTGGCTGTCAGAGAGGGAGACTGCAGGTTCATTACTGATGCTGGACTCTACAGACTCATCTTTCCTTCTCAGGACTGCGGGCTTCGGAATCCAGAGTGATCTCCAGACTTCCACACCAATGTACAGCAGAAGAGGCTCCAAGTTAAGGGATCCAAGACTGTGAGCGGTGCCCTCCATGAGTTAGCCTCTCGGAGTCGTCATAGAATGGTGCCATGGAAAGAACACCAGCTTTGAACCTGGACTGATTTTTGGTTGAACACTGACGGTGTTGTCTCCTAGCTGTGTGATCTTGTACCTCCTTGTACCTGCCTTGGTTTCCTCATCTGTAAAATGAGTCCAACAACACTCCCTGGATCCTGGTAAAAGTAAATGTGAGTGCTCACGTAACAGGTGACCAACAAACGCTCAGCCCCATTCCTTGTGTGACAAGTGGCTCCTTATAGCATCTACCCTGAATAAGCACATTAGCCTTTTAGGGATTATTTGCCTCAAACAGACTGCATTTATGGTTATCTTTCTGGTCAGTGCCTCGCACACAGTACTGAATCTCTGTGTATCTGATCCAAGCAAATCGCTTAGGAGATGTGAAGCGACAGACACACAAAACAAATGGTTTGGTTATGGCTCCAGCCATTCTCAGTCGGGCAGACATCTGATCAATGCCTTCATGACTGGTCAGCGTAGCCCCCAAAGAGCCACTATCAGAATCAGCCTGACACTGGTCAATGTGGATATCTGCTGACCTGAGCAGAGTTTACATTTGATTTTCTAAACTAATTTCCCTGAAGTCAAATAACTAGTAGAGGTCTCTTTAGGCTCCTTGTATAAATGTCTGTTTAATCACTCACTGCCCTTTCTGTAGCACTTCAATAACTTGTACATTTCTCCCTCTATCACTGTTTCAGCTCTGTAAAGAAAAGAACTGGTTGGCCAAGAAGCTCGAGCCATCAGCAGCACTTAAGGCCTCTTTCCTCCCAAATGCCCACTTGAATGAAGAACTTTTCTGCTAAGTCCCATTGGTCATTTGGCTCACGCTCTATTATAGCAGAGGAGATCCTGTGGCCAAAGTCACACAGCTGGCCAGGGCAAAGTGGAGGCTAGAGTGGACTTCCCAGGATATGCTCATGCCTCCACCCAACACTGCTTTCTCCTCATCAGGCGGCAGAAAGATGAAGGGTCCCTTGGAACCATGAGGGCTTGTGTTTTTCTCCCAGTCTTGCTACCTGCTGGCTCTGTGACATTAGATTACAGACCCTCCTTGGGCTGCTATAAGTCTATTTGCAAAATATAGATTATCATACAACTATTGGGAAGATGGGGAGGGCATGAAAAGTATCCAGGCAGTCTGCCCACATCACAGCTGCCTGATACTATTTGCTTTTGTCCTTTACTCAAAATCCTCACTGGAAGAAATAAGAACGGAAATGGCTCACATTTATTGAGTGTTTACTTGGTGCCAGAAACTGGTCTAAGCACTTTCCATGTAGTAACTGATTTGTTCCTCTTTCTCTAAAGGTAAAAGTGTTTTTCTTGACTCCCTCAAACTATCCATCCTCAAAATCACTACACTGCCTGGCTTAACATCATTTCAATGCAGTTTGCTGATTTTAAACAATATGTTATTGAAACAATTTCTCATTTTCTCTTGCTGGCTTACAGCATCCAGCTTGCTGCATGAAATATGAAAAAACAGAGGTTCGGTAGCCTGCCTTGCAAGTGCAAGGACCCAAGTTCAATCCATGGTAGGAAAAAAAAAGTGAAAAAAAAAGAAAAACAAAAGCTGTTCCCTTGTCTTTTAGTGCAAAGGAATAGCCCAACATCTGAACTCGAGGTTAACCCCTACTAAGAAGGGCAGAAAATGGGGACAGGTCCTGGGAGGAATAGCCCCTGGTAGAGTTAGTCGAGGAGATGGCAGCTGGGAGCCTTGACTGAAATAAGTCAGAGTTTTTGTTGTAAAGTTCAAAACTTCAGTTGAGCCCCTAGGTACCTATCACACTGTTACTTCATGACCCTTACACACAATTACACCTGCCCCATACCAGCATGGCCACCCGTCCCTCCTGCTACCTTGAACTAGTCTCAGGGCCTGGGGCCACATTTTTACTCTCATTGCTTCAACTTCTCCGCTCTCTCCTTTGCACATGCTGTCCTCTTCCCCCGAGGCTCCCCTCTTCTCCTTCTCTACCTCGGAACGCCTACCTAGCCTTTGAGATTCCGTTCTGATGTCACCTCTTCTAGGAAGCCATCAAAGGTCCTCAAGGTGACCTGGGTATTCCTCTGAGCCTACGCAGCACCTCTGCACACCTCTAGCTTTGGTCACACAACTCTTTCCTCAAGGGCCCTGCAAGCTGCCGGAGGATGGGTACAAAGCCTCCTTTAATGTCATATCCCCAGCAGTGTATACAGAGCTTGGCATACAGGTGACACTCAAAAGATACTGTGGGAATCTATTCAAAGTAGGCAATGAGCATAACTCCCCTCAGGTAAGTGGTCATGGTAAGATACGACTATTATATGGATAATTAATAACTGTTACCACTAGAGGCTAAAATGCTGTGCCCTGCCCTTTATCCACATTATGACAGTGGCTTTTGGATACTGAGCACCTGCTGCTGTCCAGGCAGGTGAAAGGCACTGCACATGTTATCTTCTTCCCGAGTCCCAGAAACAGAACTTGTAGAGGCTTTGAAAGCAAAGTGCTTGCCCAAGGCACACAGCTAGAAAGGGGCAGAGCCAAAGCCCCAGCGGAGATCTGCCCAACACTCCCCCACCCCCGAATCATGCTATCTCCCACAGCAGGCCCTTGCTCCTTGTTCTTGTCTGGAAGCCTGGACTGGCCTCTGTTTGTCGCTGTCCCCAACTCCTTGGTTCTTCTGAGGCCCCTACGCCTCACAGCTCTGCTTCCTGCCTGGTTATAGGGAAGGATGAGTTCCTCCTCCCCAGGAAACTCAGAAAGGCCAGAGTGTGCAAAGTGGAGAGGTCCCAGCTGATGCTAGGGAAACAATGCGGGCATTCAGCAGCGGGAGCCACTCTGTCTGATTAACCCATGCCCAGCCGCAGCACACAGAGAGGAGCTGTGGATGAACATATTCTGAACAGGCCCAAGAATAAGGCTCAGCAGACACGACTCAGCAATACACCTCTCTCCCTTGCCGGGTTTATTTCCAGACTACGGAGCAGGCAATGGAGGCAGCTGGCACATACCCCCAGGTCTCCACTGGAACCCCATGCCTCACCTGTTACACTAGTTCTCTTAGGACTTGGCAATCACACACGTCTGGCAAGTGCTTCACATCCTGCTCCCCATTTTGTGTACTCTGTTCCCTCAAGAAATAAATGCTCACAAATTGCCTGGTTCTTCTTGGAAATACATTTAATTGGTGTTCTCTAGGTGAATCAAGCCAGGAGTCTCGGTGTATGTGACCTAAGACAACAAGAAACCTAGGCAATACCTGATAAAGGCATTCATTCACCAGGCCTCTTCTGAACTCCTACTATGTGTCAGGCTTTGTGCTCGATGCTGGAGACAACAGGAAGTTACACAGGATTCTTGCCCTTGTCAGAAAGGAGAGCAAGCACTGTTCAACAGGTATGACAACACCACACAAAGGAGGAGCCATACCTAAATGGGAGTGGGGGTGGAAGGAGAAAATGGTGAGGCATCAGGCCCTTGGTGGTATGGGCTGGGGCTGAGGGGTGATGTGGAAAGGGTCCAAAGCAGAAGAAACATGAGTTTAGTATACATAGATTGTATTTATCTTCAATAGATGGATCAGAAAACTAAACAACAGAGAGCTGAAGTCACTTGCTCAAGGGTCTCCAGGAGCTGGAGAGTGCATGCTCTTAGCCACTACACCGTAGTGCCACTCCATCCGCATAGCAAAGGCTTGAAGCAGAACAGTGTGAGTAGAGGAAGATATTCCTGATGGGCCGCTGGTGTATGTCAGGGGCTCTCATGACAGTATTGGGCTTCTACAGAGAGAGCAGTGAAATCTCTCATTCAAAGACCTTGGAAAAACCTGCAGCAAGCCTTGTGAAGAGGTTGGAAACTCAGGACAGAGTCATGATAGGAAGCCACTAGGGATCACTTGGAGTCTTAAGAATGCAAATTTTTGCAGAGGGAGGTAATTCTTTTGGTTGGGTGGGTGTGGCTGGTTAGCTCTTCAGTGGAAGGGAGGCAGGGTACAGGGAGGCAGGAGAAAATTGTATCCCAATGGGAGGGAGCCTACTCACCTCAACTTTTTAACTATTGACCCTGCAAGGAGCTGAAGTCAGTGGCTCCTGAAGGTACTGTGTACTCAGCATGCAGAAATAGGTTAAGCTCTGCAGGTAGCCAAGGCTCTGACTGCTGGGGCCACCCTAAAAAGGCTCCACTTTCCAATATCCCAGCTGCTAGGAGGACTAGGACATCGCGGTAAGACAAGTCCAAGATCAGAGAAGAGTTATGTGTGGCCTCTGTGTAACACATTTTTGAGTAATGTACAGTTTGTCCATGAACTTGCTGGCTCTGAGCGGTGGACAGCTCTTTAGAACCTAACTGTCCTCATTTTAAAAATGGGAATACAACTCATTCCTAAGTTACAGGTGAGGTAATATCAAAAGTAAACAGTGGCAGTCACAATGCAATGCCACACTGTTAAGGAAATGTCAGATAGTAAAATTTTGCATTTGATAGGTTGTGTTGTACAGCTTTGAGCTGATTTATCCTTGAACTTCAATCTCACTCCAGAAACTGCTAATTACTGGCCCTCCAGAGAACAGACAAGGGATTGCTATCCTCCTTCCTTTGCCTTTATGAAACTCAGAATAAGAGTTCTGGAAGAAGCCACTTGCAAGCATCTGTTAACCACATTTGCTGCTTGCCAAGGCAGGGAGCACCAGGTAGGCATTCTTTAAAAGCCAAATGAAAAGCACAGAAAATAAGGAATGTTTTAGGGATGGATAATTCAGGGTCACTCCATATACATGTTTAAAGCAAAGCCAGGAAGGCAAGACTAAAGCCAGGGACAGCATCCTAGACAAGGAATAACGCAATCAGCCAATCAGAGACCTGGCCTGACCAGGTCACTGTTAACACCTGTTGGCATCTCTCTGGGCCATCCCAGAAAAAGCTTTATTGTAGAAGAGACCATCAGGAGCCAGGAATCATGGTTGGCAAGATCACCATCAAAGCCAATAAACACACAAACACACCAACCTTCCCTTGCACTGGGAAAGGCCCAAGTCCCCCTCAGGGGCATTTACACACGAATGGCTACATCGGCTTGCACCATGCTGGGGCCTGGCACCCAAACTCCTCCAAGACAGACGGCACAAGGCAGATACCTTCTGTCCAACAGCTGCGTTATCCAGACCCACAGTGTGGGGGAATCAGCACAGCAAATGGCTTTACAAACCTGGAGCACAGCTTCTCCTGGCCCTGGCTGTTTGCATCCTCATCCTGTCACACTGCTTTCCCACCTGTAGGGCATTCCTCCAGACCGGAAGGAAGACCCACGGTCAAACCTTACCAGAGAAGCAGGGCAATGAAAGGGCCCGTGCCCATCAAGGCTCCAGGGCTTTTCTAAATCAGCAGAGGAAAGGCTGCTGCCTCCTGTAACAAACTGGCTACCGCTTAGGCGTTGGATAATAATCTGGGAGTTTGTTTCTAGATTCTAAGTATTTTGGAACTCCAAAGTCCTAAGCTGTTTAGGATCCTGTGCTTGCTTAGGGACGCTGCATGATTTTCCTGATGACCCATTTTGGAAAAGACTCCTATTGGCTTTCCCAAAGACAACAAGCCTACCCTGAAAACATCCCTACTCCCAGGTGCAGAGCTCGGAGACCTGGGTGTGAGTTCAGGAAGAAGGGGAACATATTCACAGAAAGGAACATAACTAGGAGAGTGAGTCCGGGGCGACACTGCAAGGAGGGACCTGGAGCCCCGGGAGCCTCGAGTGAGTGAGGTGACTCCTCCTACAGTTAAGTTCAGCGTCCCCCAACCTGGAGAAGACTCAGCAGACCCAAGACAGGATTCCCCATCGGCACCAGGAAGTGTGTGTGTGTGGGGGGGGGCACGCCTAGAAAGAAGCCTGGTATCCAGCCCCTGAGGGACTCCGGGGAAGTTGGGGATGGCTGAGAGGGCGGGCTCGCGCGGAGGGCAACTCACGGAGGAGAAGTTGTGCGGCCCGCAGAGCTCGCCGCGGTATTTGCAGGAGAGCAGCATGTCCTCCAGCTGGTGGCCCAGGCGGTCCATGAAGGCGGCGCTGATGCCCTCGAAGTGGCGCGG
>NW_022900925.1:20978937-20979739 GCF_012274545.1 Fukomys damarensis
CGGGAGCCGCCTTTCCAGACCCTGGGCGCAGCTCCCGCCTCCCCTTGTGCTGGATCTCGGGGGACCCTGCGCTGAGTCCCCCTTTCCCCGTCTAACCCCAGCTTTTACGCTCGTCCTGGCAGAGGGGCCACTCGGCCACCATGCCTGATTTGGACATCCCTAAGGACCCCACCAGCCTGGCCCGTGGCCCACCGGTGCTGGGACACAGAGAGAAGGCGCCAAGGAACGAGCGCCCCCAGAGGCGCACGGCGGCTCCTGGCTTGGCGGGCGGGGTGGGTGTGTACTGGGGTGAGTGGTCGCGCAGCGGCAGCTTCCTCTTTCCAGTCCCTTCGGGACCCTTCCTTCTCACTGCTGCCGGGGCCGCGCTCGGCTCGGCAGAGACCTGCGAAAGCGTCCCCAAGTGCCCTCTCTCGCCCGGGGCTAGGGGCTTCTTCTTAGCGCGTCCTGCGGGAAGCTGCTCTCTGCCGGGCGCTTTCGAGGCTGCTGGCCAGATAGGAAGTGTCGCTTTCCCCCTTGGCTCTGATAGCAGCGGTGCCTCACTTCTTCAGAAAAGCCGGGCTTCGTTGTCCTCTGCCTCTTATCCCTGCCCCGGCGGCCCGGGTGCTGGACCTGGGGAGCCCCGGCAACACCTCCGGGGGTGACTCGGACTCGCCGCTCCGTGCCCCCTTCTCTCCCGAGACTCCAAGCCGGTAGTGGCGGTGGCGGTGGAGGTGGCTATGGCAGCGAGGCCAGCTGCGCTCTTCTCCTGGATGCCCGGCCCTCCTCGGGCCCCGGGCGAACTTGGTCAGCGGCAGCTCGAGGC
>NW_022900925.1:20979842-21017583 GCF_012274545.1 Fukomys damarensis
AGACGCGGTGCTGACGCGGCCCGGCTCCTCCTCACTGCATTTTAATTCCTGGCCACTGTGGCCGCTGCGCACCAAACCACCGAGCCAGGAGCCACTAGCTGGAGTTGGCCGGGTTGGGGGGAGAGGTGGGGAGCGCTGCGCAAATGTGCCCGGGTTGCGGGCTTGTGGAAGGGTTGCGGAGGGGTGGAAACATTGTGTCATACGTACCGTGTCCAGACAAAGTGTGAGAGGACAATCAAGTGTGCAAGATGGGCTGGAGGAACGGAGGCTGTGCAGTGTGGGCATCAGAGCAAGTGTGAGTGTGGTGTCGTGCAGAGAGGGTGGGTGGTGTGCACCGTGTGTGCGAATGGGTATTTCTGTCTGCTGGATGGGAAGCTTGTGTCTGTGAGTGTATTGCGGCTGCTGGGGACCGTGTGGTACATGGAGGAGAGTGTCTCTGATGGGATGCTGGCCATTAGCAGGTGGTAGGCATGGATGGGTGTGGTTTCCAATGTGTGTGCTTGGTGGTGGTGGTGGTGGTAGTGTGTGTGTGTGATGTGAAGGAGGCTGTGTGTCGAGGTCGAGCAGTTACTGGGCCTCTGGCAGCTTGGGCTCCGTGGCACAGCCTCCCCCTCTTCTTCCTCTCTGAACTTCTCTTGTGCGTCCCACCCCTTCCTAGCAGGCAACAGCTGCTCAGCCTCAGCCCTGTGCCCCCAGGAGAGGGGACAGAGTGTGCTTCGCTGGACAGAAGACTCCATCACTTCCTTCCATTCCCAGGGCTAGGATCTTGCATCTCACTGGTTGATGGTGTCATCCTTCCTTCCTGGATGGGCCCAGGGTCTTCCATTAGGCTGGAAACTTTGTGTCCTGAAATTTGGCCTTTTCAACATCGCACCTGCACTCGCTCAGAACACTGAATAGTCATGTAGTGTATGTCTGGCTCCATTTTCTAGCTGAGATTAGGGAGGCAAGGACTGGCCCGAGGTCACAGCCTGCAAGGGGCAGAGCTGGATCAACACTGAGGCCTCCAAAGCCCTGGTTCTCTCTACTGTTCAACAGCCCTCACAGTTTTTGTCCTGTGGTCAGGACCCACAGATCTTGTCCCCATGGTTGCCTGGTGGTGTAAAGTGCACACTAGGACTCACCCATATTTCCCAAGTTACTGACTCACTGGGCCTCACTGGGGTGACACTTTGAACCCTATTACTCCATGGGATAAAGGGTTTCCTAGACATTTTGCAGGGAGTATATTTGATGGGTGAGACAAAGGGACGGTATCCTAAGGATTTGGGGGTGGAGAGGAACTCCACCCCTTAGTGACAGTGAATGAGGGACAATTCAGACAGGTCTGTCCAATGAGCAACAGGTGTCCAAGGAGGAGGGAAGTGATGGTGGGTGGCCTTTCCCTCCCCGCTGTCCTGGAGAGCATCTGTTAGACCAGCTAATTTCTGCAGCTGGGGTCTGGGACCTTTGTCTCCTATACACACACACACACTCACAAATTCATGCACACCACATACACAGCACACATATACACATGCACACAAATGTATGCTACACAGTACATGCCAACACACACTACACAACACACAAATTAAATCACCTGTATAGTACATATTCATACAATGCACATATGTACCACACAACATACACACACAGAACATACACATGCATATTTCACAATACATGTTACATGCTGCATACAGGCATTGTGTCATCTATACAACCATACATTACACATGACATACATGCATAAACATGTACACACATGACACAACACACTACATGACACACACAACTGCCCATATCTGGAGGACCTTCTCATTTATCTGGGGAAGAAACTCACAGCTGGTTGTTGCCGAGATTCTGCTTTGGATTTGGTCTGTCAGAGATGTTGGCTGCTGGCATTGGCAGGAGGGTTCTGTGGCTGCCAGTGGTACTGGGGCCTCTGACAAAGGGCTGCGCTCCAAAGCTCCAGGCTCCATCCCAGGGCTCCATCCTGGGGATACCAGAGTGACCCAAGTCCTAGCTGAGGTGCAGGGAACTTGTGGCCCCAGCGCAGTTGTGATGAAGCAGCCAGGGCTAGCATGTCCCTCTGCCAGCCTCCTTACTTTGAAGTGTCGTAAAGCTCTACTTTATAAGAAGCTTTTAAAACATTTCATGATTCTAATGTGTTTGGCTGTTTTGGGACTTTTCTTTCCTAGCAGTTTCCCCCCTTGACACACATGCATGCTGCTTTGGATTGACAGTCTTCTCTGCCACGGGTTTCCCTGTCCATTCTCCAGGAGGGTGACTTTCTTGGGGAGAGGGGATATCCTGCTTAGATCCAAAGGGTGTTGGCACCTCAATGAGAGAAAGAGAGAGGATGGTAATGATCCCCAGAAAAGCCTGGTGGCTCTCTTTAGGGCACACATATGCTGCGTGCTCCCGGTGCACCTGACACCCCCTCCCCCCACTTTATTCCCTAACAATGCTCTGCCCAGGCCAGGGAAGTTCTGTTCTTTCCTCCAATCCCAGCTTAAGTACCACCTCCCATTTAATGATTATTCTTAATTCTCCCAGATGAACTTTGCTCCTTCTTTCCCAGTGATCCCAAGACACTTGTTACCTCCATGACAAACCTGTGTCAAAATTTTGTCATTGTTTGTATCCAGGCCTTTCTTATGGATTATGAGCTCTTTGAGGACAGGAACTCTATCTCATTTATATTTGTGTCTCTGACTATCATCAGCACAGGGTCTTGTCACAGTAACATACTAATATAGGGAATGGGGAAAGGAAGTAGTATTTCTTGAATAACTGTTATATGCCAGGCATAGAACTAGGCATATGTTTTATTTCTTACTCCAACCTTATAGGGATGGAATTTTGGACCCCCCCCCACTTTTTTAGTTTTGGAAATTGAATGCAGGTTCTTTCTGATGCTGTAGAAGTGCCCTACTGCTGAGCCACAATCCAAGTCTTTGGCTTTCTTTTTACTGTTGTTGAACCAAACTTTGGAGTATAGGGTTTGAGTGCCACTCAGTCTTTCCAAAGTCCAAGATTTCCCCTTTCCATCATGTGTCTTTCAAAAGTTTTATGACAAATAATAATAATGTAAAAATTCAGTTCCTAAGTGCTAAGATCTGTTCCCAGTGTTTTACACTAAAAGCAAGAGTTCCATGTTCTCAGTGCTTAACCCTCAGAATAATCCACTGAAGAAATACTATTATTTTCTCTATTTCAAAGAGGAGGAACCTTTACCACATAGAGGTTATGTTATTAGCTTGAAGCCATACAGCAACGAAGTAGGGGAGCAGGCTTTGAATCTAGACAGTTGGGCTCCATTCTTTGTGCTCTCAAAGAATGGCTTCTGTGAATTAGCTTCCCCGTCCCAGGGGATGCCATCGGCCAGAAAAACAAATTTACGAAACAGTGCATGAGCCAACCCACATAACCTCTCCACCAAGAAATTAGAATTTAGCATTGTGATTTCCAAATAATAAGCTTTTAAGAAAAATTTCCTTTGCTTGTGAATCTCTACAATATCTGCTGCTCCACACCTGGCACCCCAGTATTCTGTGTACAGTGGCACAAAGGTCTTATTGCATTTTCTGGGTGTGACCACTGCCACAACTTTTAAGCGCTTTTCTCCAATGAAATGAGATTTTTGGGGAGGGGGACGTCAGTTTGTGTCAGTGCGGTTCTCTGTGTAATATAATTTCAGAAGCCGGCAATTTTATTTTTGTTTTTGGCTTGATCAGGCTTCACCAAGTCCCTGTGTTCCTGTCTATTGCCAATTCCTATGACTCAGAGGGAGGGAATGGGATAGTGGCGGAGACATCACTTATCCTTGAGTCCTCCCAGTTGTAGGAATCCCTTCATTGCATCCTGTCTGCAGTAGTGCAGTGGGAACTCTTCTATTCTAGAACATCTTGCCTTGTTTCAAGCTTTTTTCTTTTATCAAATTGAAATTTATTTTTTTGTGAATTTGCCTTACTCCCCCTAACTTATTCTTTTTTTTTTTCTCATTGAGTTTATTGGTACATTTTAGATATACAGTACAGTTACATTCATCATTAGGATCTTGTACCTTTACATGACAGGTCTTGGTTCTCATTTTTTCCCCATACCCCTGCCCTCCCTTCACTCCCCCTTCCCTATTTATAAATACTTTATTTCCATTTTTTTCAATTTGTCATGTTTTTTTTCTTTTCCCTTATTTCCTTTCCCCTACCCTTCCTACTTCTCCTGTACCTTTAGCCCTTTTCTTCCTATTTCACACTGTCAATTATACAATTAAGATCTTATGTACCATTATAGTTTTTTACACCAGAGAAAGTATTTGGTATTTATACATGTGTCACTTAGGAGTATATCCTCAATATGTATCCATTTTCCTATGAATGACTCTAATTTCTCATTCTTTATGGCTGAGTAGTATTCCATTTTATAGAAAAACCACATCTTCTTTATCCAGTCCCTCCTAACTTATTTTTGAGGAGACACACTAAATAAATTCAATCTTTCTTTCATATGGGAACTCATCAGATAGTTTGTAGAACCCAAGTCCTTTAGAACCAAAAGGAACTTAGCTGTCTACCTACTAGCCTTACCATGCAGTCTTCTGGCACTGTGGAGTCCTATTCCACTGATTCTTCATGCTGGATCTGGCCTTTCTAGTTTCCAGTCTTCTTCTGATGGTCTTAGGTTCTTATTTGCTCGCTTACTTGTGGGATTTGTTGGAGGTGTGGGTGGCAGGATGAGTTTCTGGATTCTTGCTTAGAATACTGAAAGCTTTTTCCTTTAGATTGTGCTGCTAATAGAGATGACAGCTAGCACTTCTTTCAGTACAGAGTTCATTAATAGTATAGGGCGTGTGGGGTTTTATGGGTCTATCTGCCTGTGCACTTGAATCTCTCTTCCTCTCTCTCACTTTTCCTTTCTCTTTGTTTTTACACTGTCCTTGGCTCTCTGTGCTTTCTCCTTCTCCCTCCTTCTCCTGTTCCTTGTCTCTCCTGCTCCTCCTTCTCTCTCCTCCTTCTTCTCCTTCTTTCTCCTCCTCCTCCTTTGTTTCCCCTCCTGCTCCTCCTTCTTCTCTCCCCAACCTCTGCCTGAAGCTAGACATCCTCTCTGTTACCTCCTTAGCCCATGCTAAGGCTTCAAGATCTTAGAATTGGATGCAGAGTTTTAGGACTTGAGCAAATGTGCCATAATCAAAATGGCAGTTCTGGTCTTGGTAGAAAGGGGCCTTCTCTGTGGTTTTAGCTCAAGGCACGTCCATTTTTCCAAGCCTTTTTCTATCTTCCCCCATGGAGTTGGCATTGCAGTTACTTCTCCATCTTTTCTTACAATGGTGTTTGCAGCTACACCACCCTATGGTTTTCTTGTACAGGCATGGACTCTCCTGCTTCTCCTTTCTTCTGGGATCTTTCTTATGCTCATCACATGTTTTTGCCCTTAAGTCATCCTTGGTTAACTTGAGTTCAAACTTTCAGCCATCTCTCTCCTGTCACCAGAAAGTCCTACGGGAAAGAGGTCAAATGAAGGCACATAGAAGGCCAGGGAAGATCACAGGCTGCAAGAGTCAGGTCTGGAGGACAGGGCTGGGAGACTCATACTCCACACGGCTGGTAGTGGCTTAGTTGAAGCACTGTGGTTCCTATTTAAGGGAGAATCTTGAAAAGTGGGATTTGATCTCTTCACTTCCAGGGAAGAGCTCAAGGTCCAGAGAGAGAAAAGACTTGCTACAAATCACAGAGATTGATTACAGGACCCAACTTCCATCCCCTTTAACCTATGACAGGAGTTTTTAAACATCCATTTTGAAATTGGTAATGTATTCACATAGTTGTGAGGAAAAAGACTGTCCAGTAAACTTCCCCTCCACATCCCCAGACACCACTTTGCCTTTCTGAAAGTAACTAATACCATCAATTTCCTGTGTGAACTTTTACAGTATTTCATGAATATACATATGTATATATAGTCTTCATTAACCACTCATTTTTCATATAAAAGGTTGTGTTCAGTGAATATCATTGACTACAGTAATTATATTCCATGTTCTCTCATCTCCCCTTCCCCCCTGCATTTTCAGTGATTTTATGGTTGCCTTTTTCTGGCATCTCATTCCAACTTCTGTTATTTCCTCAAGTTCTCATTTCACATTATCCTGTTCTCCCATCCAAAAAGGACAGCAGGTTCTATGACAAGGTGGTACACAGTGCTTGCCATTTTATGATCAGATTTTTATTTAACTCTTTGCTAGCCACACAAAGAGATTAAAAGCTCTCGTGTGGATAATCTCAAACTGTAGGTAATGCAGAGATATTTCTGTTTGCCCCTGAAGTGCGTTACACGATATATTTCATTTTGCTGGTTATATTTTCCTTTGGCTAATTATTACACATACACCAGTTAACCTAAGTGCCCCGAACACATAGATAGCTCCTGCTGATCAGTAAGGGTATGCTATACATGCATTGACAGAGAAAACTAGTGGGGATTCAGAAGTTTCTGGAACTAATATATAAAGTGGGTAAAACATACCACAGATTGAACCAGAAGGTGTCATGGCCAAATGCATTCTCAATAAACAGGTGGTTAGACTTGAAAGAGGAAATCAACAGTTTAGTGACTTGCCCCTGGCGCCTGAGAAGTTGACCTAGTAATAGTGGTGTTGCTGCTAATGACAACGAGGAGGACATTATTGGAGAGCTGACACTGCACATTAACTGTCAGGTTTGAGCTCAGTGAACAAAAGCTAGCTCATTTAATTCTTACAGCAATCTATGAAACACGTATTTCCATTAGCTCTTTTGTACAGAAGGAAACTGAGGCAGAGATAGAATAAATAACTTACCCCATCAGGGCTGGGATACAAACCCAGGTAGTTTGGCTTTAAAGTACAAGGTATCGACAAAGGTAGCTCTAATTAGCTGAAAGTAAAGGCTGCTGTGGATATTTATTCAGCACCTGATGGACACTGGGTCATCATCTATGCACCAGAAATACCTCTGTCCAGATGTGGTTCTTGCCTTAGTTTTCAGTCTAGTGGTGGACACAAGTAGGAGAACAGTAAATAGTAATGTGAAATATTACAGGCAACTTTAATGGAGATCGGTGAATATTCTACCAGACATGAACTCAGTGTGTTGAAGTGGTTCTGGGAGGGGAGGGCAGTATCTCCCTTGATTGGTCTGAGAGCTATTGCGATAGGCTTCCTTGATTTTCCACTGACTTTTTCTAATTTACTTTCATTTTCTCACCCTAGTGCATGGAGTGTTTTGTGAGTTCTGTCCTCATTAGTACCCCTAGAGTCAGGATCTGAGGTAGAGATAACACCAGCATGGCCCCATGTTGAGGATGCCCTGATCCCTTTGTCCTCAAGAGCCACATTCACGATGTCCAAATGCTTTTTTAAAGTGAGATTTTGAGTTTCTAATCATGTCTTGTTGGCTTTTGATATCCAGTTTCTAAGTTTAGGCTACCTCAATAACCAACATGTCTCCTCCTCCACCATCCCTTGCCTAATATTACTTTATTCTGTGTGTGGACTTAAATAGCTGCATCTTGGGTGTAGCCTTGCTTGGAGCCGTAAAGTTAGCAGAGAAAAGGAGCCTCACATACTTTTCTACCCAATTTGTTCTCCCCTATACGTAACAAAACTCTCATTAAAATAGTTAAGCATAACAACCCTCTCCAACAGTAACCACCCACTCATATTATGAAAAGGCGTGCAGTTAAAATAGGATTTAATGAAATATAAAACCACAGGTACAATTAGGCATTTTATTCACAGTTCCTTGACTGTCCCTTTACATTTTTCAGTCATGACAATCTTACCCTGGCTCTCATCTCTGCTTTGGGGAGCACTGACTCACCAGTCCCAAACCTGTCTTGTAAACAGACCCTCTGCTGTGCGTCAGAGATTTACAGCCAGATTGATGTGTCAGAAGCTCTAGTCAGGCTGCTCTTCTTGTAGCCACAGCTCTCCTCCATCTCAGCCACCAGTGGTTTGTTTACTCTCTTTCCTTTATAAAAGACCCGGCCAAACCACTGCCTCAGGGCTCTTTCCTCCTAGTTTATCTTCCCTGTCCACCCACAGGAGGGGCAGAAAGGGAGAGCTTTAGCACTTCCTTCTGCAGTGGTATGGACCTGCATGGTTATCTAAGCCAAAGAAAGGAAGAGAGAGGAGGGGAAGGGACAACAGGGGAGAGGAGAAGAGGAAAATAACAGTACCAACCAGGTACTTATCGGGTGCCATTATGAGCACCACCTAGTGATTCCTCAGCACAGCTCCTCATGTGGGCAAAATTAGGTCCATTTTACAGAGGAAGACACACGTAGAAGCATTATCATTCCAATTTTGTTCTTTCCACCCTTGATTTAAGCATAGGTTAAACCATAATGGGCATAATCACGTAACACAATCATTCCCTGAGCACTTGCTAGTGTCAGGCAGAGTCCAAGCTCATTTTCCACGTGAAGGAGATGAAGCCCAGGGAGGTGAAGTTACTCGCCATGGGCTATTCAGAGTGCATCACCCAGGTAGCAGAGAAAAGGTTCCAATTTACGTCTGATTCCAAAAAGTTGGTAATTAGTAGAAAAGCACAAACCTCGGAATTCAGAAAGAGAAAAGACAACAAAGTGGGTGGCAGCATGATGTCGAATTTTATAAAAAGCAAAAATAAAAACAAAAAACACACCTGGGGGAGATGGAGGAAGTGAAAGCGGAGTTTGCTGGGGCTGAAAGTGGGCTCTCAAGATCCGCTGCGGATGTGGGAGCTGCCCCCTTCCCAGCTATGATGGGATGCTGTTGGGTGGGGCTCGGCCTTGGAAAGCCCATGTGTTAGGCAGAGGTCGAGAAGAGCGCCCCAGCTCCAGTGTGAGGTTAGACTCAGTAAGTTGTTTCCTGTCTCAACACCCACCTGACATTACGCACTCAGAATCTCAGGCTTTCATCCTAGCCTCCTTTGTCTTCCTCTCATCTTCCTACTCTCTCTTTCTTTTTTACTTATTCCTCTTGCTCCTCTCTCCTCCCTCCCTCTCTCCCATCCTTCCTTCGGTCTCTGCTTTCTCCTCTCTAATCAATACTCCCCTAGAAAAAAGTGCTGAAGTTTATCATTCAATATGTTTCAACTGCCTACAGCACTAACACATAACATTAGATTCAAAACGGTTTCCAAAAAATTCTTGGAGTTATAAAGGCAAGTTCATAATCTTGGTGAGTCATAAGAGCCACAAAATGTTCATACCCCCTGAACTGGCAGTTCCACACCCTAGATGTCTCCCCGAGGAAATAACCCAAAAGTAAAGAAAAACTGCAAAGATATTCACAGTGAGCCTTTTCATACTAGAAAAACAAACAAACAACAGATTAAAAACAGTTCACATGTTCAACAACACAATGATTGGGCAAATAACATTGAATTATACTATTTCTACAAAAGAATATGGTGAGGATGCTGATGTTTTGCCTTAGATATAAAAAGTACTGAACAAATAAGATGTAAGACCAAAAAGCATACTCTTGCCAACTATAACATTAGAGGAATATTTCTTTGAACAGGAAAAATGATCAGAAATAGTAAAGTTATTGGTAAAGTTATTTGGTAAAGTTTTTTAGACTTTAGGCAAACAAACGAAATCCAGGTAAGTCTATCAGGGCCAACCATGGGAAGGTAGGCTGTAGTCAGAAAGGGTTTTCAGTTTCTCCAAAGTGGCATCATTGGCATTTTGGGCTGTAGCATCCCTGACCTTTTGGCCAAGCTGATCATTCTACTCAGCCTGGCACTGCCCACCAGCCAGTAGAAGTGACCACAGAGGCTGCTCATTATGGCCACCTGCACTGGCCTGACCTGTGTGTGTTCTAACACATTTCCTGTTGGCATCTGGCTCCTGGATCACCCATCCTTAATAGACTGTACCGGGACTGCCACATGTCTCAATCCCTTTTAAGCAAAGACCCTCACAGTAGACACCTGTGACCAAAGTCATCTATCAAATCTTATCCTGATGCTGAACTCTCCCCACTAAGGGGAGGTATTTATTTAGCTGCCCTTGACCCTAGCTGAGCCCCAGCCCACATGAAGGGCTTGAGCATTTTCCTCAACTACAACTGCACTTCCGTGTTTCACTGTGGCCTTTGCACACACAATGTTCTCTTTTCCACTTTACAGGCTGCAGAGAGTCACAGAAAAATACTATTCGAGTAGTCAAAATGCATGCCACAAAATCAATAACAGTAACAATAGCTTTGATTGATAGCGGACAGTGATGTAGCAGGCATAGCGGTAGGCCCTGTGCATGCATTCTCTCATTTAATCTCTGTAATAACCGTAGCAAAGGAGGTTTGTGATTTCTGTTTGTATGGAGAAGGAATTTGAGCCTGAGTTATAGAACATGATTTATTTCAGGTCAAACTACTCAGATTTAGTGGATGTCAAATCCTCCTCGACCCCAACTTTACACGGTACAGCCTCCCAGGAACTAAAGCTACCCTGGTAAGGCTTAAGCATGGCAAGCTTTGTCTTTTCTTAGTGCTGATTTAGTCCTACTTTATGTACAATCTTGATAACACACTTGGTTATTTACTTCTCAGGGTTCTCCATTGAATGGGAATAATATATATTATGAAAAGAAAAAGGTAGACTTAGGATTCAAGAGTAGAGATAGCCTGAATGTATAACCAAAGCCACCTGTCAACAAAGAAGACAAAACAACTAGAGAAACAAATAAAAGGATTGAAAATAGATTCCAGTTATTGTGGGGGCCAACTCTACACACTGCAAATTGTCCTGAGTTGTGTAGCCTAAAACGATAGCTCGAACTCACGATGATGACCTTGATCCACTAAGATATTCTGTTCCGTAAAACCCACATGTGCATGTGGGAAAGGACAGGGTATATTCCAGAAGGAGTTTTATTCGCTTGGTCTCATCTACAAAAGGAAACATTGCGATGTTTAAAGGAATAAATAAATCCTTAACTCTTGGAAACATTGGCTATTCAGGAAAATGACACTTCTTTGTGAAAGAGCATTTGAATAACAAAGTTTTCACTCTCATTGATTGATTATTTCAGCCATCACCATGGACAAAAGTTTCCCTATAGCTATATTTTTTGATGTCTAAATGATTACTCAATGCATGGTTTAACTTTCAGAATTGGTTACACTGCTGCTGGTTGGGTTATGGTGTGGATGCTTAGTTATTCTACAAAAGGAAATTTTGTGATATTTAAATGTTTCTATCTCTTTTCTGTCTCTTAAACTAGAAACAATGACAGACTGATTTTTACTACATTTCTGTCCCCTGCAGGAAGAAACAATAAAGGAGAAATGGAATTCTATTTGAGAAAACAGTTCTACCATTCGTGTCTCTATCAGAAACATTTTGGGATTTTGTTCTGTGGGACTTGGATGTCTTATGCATTAAGTGACAGCAGAATCTGACTTATAGAGAGTGACAGGAATCAGAAGATCTCAATATATGTGGCTTGGCTATTAGCTTCCCTAGGAAGGTTTTTTTTTGGTCTGTTTTTCCCTTTTGTATACCTACTCACTGATTGAGTCAGAGAAATGAGAACTATCTCACTGCTTTATAAAGTACCAAACAATATAGGCTTTTAAATTTGAACTGAAGTTTTACCCATGGAAAAAAGCATTTTGGTATGAATTAAAAGTTCATTTTTAAAATTTAGAAACCTTGGAATGACCCTCAAATGAACCCTCAGCTTGACCACATTCTACCTGTCACCAGAGCTGTTGATGCTACCCTCAAAATCATTCTTCAGCCATGACTTGTGACCATTCTCTCTTCCGCCACCAACCTCAGCCCTGTGGTCAACATGTCATAGCTTGCCCAGTTACTCCAGCCCTTTACTGGGCTCCTTGCCAGTTTCCTTCCTCTCTGATTCATTCCTCACTCCAACATTTTGATTTAATGTCATTACTGTGGTTGGAATTCTTCAATGGCTTCTCATTGCTTACTGCAGAATGTAAAAATCTGGGTATTGTGTCACACAATGGATCACAGGGTGGAGCTAGGGATTTTAGCTCAGTGGCACCACCGCCTGCCTCATAAGCACAAGGTCTGGAGTTCAATCCCTGGTACCAAAACAAAAACCAAAAAACAAACAAAAAACCTAATGGATCACAGGGAGTACTTAACTTTGGGGAAATAAAGTAGGCTTGGGAAGCAGAAACTCCAGGAGGGCTGCTCACAAATGCAGTGTTGTCCATTTTGTCCAGTGTGCTGTGCATAGATGTAGGCACAGCTATAGATACCTATTTATCTCTAACCTATGTATCTATGTATCTATCTACCTATCAAATCTTATTTATTTTTTACTGGAAAAAATGTCAGGAAGTCACCCTGCCATTTTATTATTATTATTTTTTTTTGGCACCAGGGATTGAACTCGGGTCCTTGTGCTTGTGAGGCAGGCAATGGAAGCACTGAGCTAAATCCCCGGTCCCACCCTGCCATTCTTTCATGGGACTTCTTACCCAACAAACCCTTAGCCCGATTGTCTAAGTGTCTTGTTTCTCTTGTTTTTAAGAGATAGAAACATTTAAATCCACATCACATTTTTGTAATTCTATGACTTGGAACTTGAGGCCTAGATGAGGTCCTCACTCTTGTCTTTGCTTGGTGAACTTGTACTCAGGGTTTGCAACCCTGCTCAGTATTCCCCTGTCTAAGGTTCATCCTTGTTTCTTCAAAGAGGACTAATTACTTCCTCCTCTGTGCTCCATTGCAAGCCAGCCAGGGAAACTTGAGCAAGTTATTGAAAGTCTCTGAGCCTTAATTTCCTCACTTGAAAAATGGAAATAATAATAGCTGTCTTAGAGGGTTAGCATAAAAATTAAATACAATAACATATATAAAACATTAAGCACAGAGCTTAGCATATTGTAAGAACTCTGTAAATATGTGTTGAATAATAAATGATGATTGTTATTATTAACTACTAAACTTTTGCCAGTGCACTTATCTCATAATTGTGCAGTGGTTGTGAACTCCTCTATTAAATATTTTTTTTCCCTATCTATCTCACTCAGCACAGTGGGTCCTGCTCTGCTTTGCTGTCAGTTCCATGTGGGAGGGGATCGTAGGTTTATCTACAGATGCCTCCTAAACACCTCGAATAGTGCCTGGGACAGAGAAGACCCTCCTATTATTTGTTGATTGCTTACTTTCCTCCTTTGGCTCTCATGTGGGTCAAGTGTGATGATGGATGTGAAATATTTTAAAAGCATAAGCATTTTATAAATATTCTGTAAGTCATTGCATTGCCTTTTCACTTATGCCTTCAATCTCAAGACTGAAGATGCTCAGGCTGAGCTGTCAGCCCATGAACCTGCTTGTGGATTGGTGCTTCCCAAAGTAACAGTAAAGTTTTAGGGAGGTGTGAAGCTCGTCTAGGATGCTAGTACTTCTATTAGTTGGACAGAGGTACAGAAGGCAGACATTTTAATTGGTATCACTGTCTTCTCAGATGGATGTCTGAACAGAAGAATATCGTATGCAGTTTATGTTTCTAATATAGACATACATTTGAATATTTTGAACAGAGTCCATTATCAAAGAAGGGAAGCAGGGCAGGTAAGGCCTGTGTGGGCTTTATTTTAAGTGAGACCTGGCCCCAACTCTTTGGTACAATTTATAGAGAAGGAAATTAACATCAAGAGAGAGCCAGGGACTTGTCCAGGTCCAGCCATGCAGTTTTGGGACTCCTTATTTAGCATTTCTCTTTCCACTAGACTACAGTGCCTATGCAAGAAAGGAGTAAAAGGCCTTCCAGAATAGAAAATGACAATATCTGAAAAACACCGGTCACACCAAGTCTATTAAGGGCTCTATTCTTACGAGTCTGGTAGCTCAGGCTTGTGGATAGAAGCCAAGAAGTGAACAATCTCTGCATGGAAAGGTGAATAAACATAGAGAAGCACAAATACAGTTTGAGGCCAGATAGGGGTGTGTGTGTGCGTGTGTGCACGTGTGCACATCCTTAAGTGCATAAGAACTTTATCATTTAGCTAACTAAGAAGGTCTTATTTTTTATTTTATTTGAAGGAAATTTGGTTGGGGTAATAAAATCAAAAGGAAGCTATTGGAAAATTAGTTCTGAACAAGCAGTAGAATGGGTCAGATGAGGTGAGAAAAAGAGGAGACAGGGAGACAATTGTACTTTCGTCAGTTGGAATTGATGAGGTCCTGGTCCTGGTGGTGACCTTAGGAATGGAAAGGAAAGGGGGGGCTGTGTGTGAAAGACACAGGAAAGAAGCATCCACATGGGACTCTTAATGAAGAAACAGTAACAGTTAATCAGGTGCCAAGGTGATGAAGTGAAAGTCAGGAAGGTAAACAAGACTGACGCACACATCCCTTCAGAAGATAAAATGGCCCCTGAGACAGGGAATCTTATTTAAATCAACACATTTTAGCTTGAATAAGAAGGATTTCTTGCCTGGGATGAAGAACTAAGCTAATTAAGGAAAGCAACTCATTGGCCTTTTCAGCTTATTATTTAAGAAAGCTTTAAATTTATGTGCTTTTTCATTCAGATTGTGTTTACTTGAATCTTAACAGTCAGACAGGATTCCTTTAAGTCACCATACTCATTTCCTTCCCATCTTCAGAGAGAAGTAGACCCAACCCCAAATTCCAAGGCCCAGGTTCTATTCAGTGGCTTGATTGTTGTTACTTCCAGGACTTTCTGCTTTCTGCTTTGTGCAGTTTCTTCATCTGTCCCCTTCGACGAGTTGTCTGGACTTGATCTTATAATTTCTTTCTTGTCTGATTCCTAAACTCCCGTGTGACCTTATTTGAGTACCCGTCTTGGAAGTTCCATTAGCCAGCCCACCCAGAAATCACACTCAACTTATAGAGTCTTAACCAGGGGCTGGAATACTGTAACTATTCAGTAACTTTGTATTTTTGTTGAAGAAAATGAATAAAAAAAAGGAAGGTCAGAGGATAGATAAATTAAAAGGAATAATTTTATTTCACTGATAGATTTAACCTATATGACACCAAAAAATTGGTTGAGTTAGTTTATTTCTGGCAAAAGCAGTACCACCTACATATTAACTGCATTATGAATCACTTACATAATGTAAAGAGCACTTTTAGTAGAAGAAAATCGAATAGACAAGCATCTCTGATCCAGAGAACCAATTCAGCGATGATGATCCAGCTCCTTTGTCAATCAGACATGGTCAGAGAGGTGTCTGGTGTCATGGGAACCATGATCTGTAGATGTTGAAAGATCCCTTGGCTTGGGGCTGATATGTTCTCACCACACTGCAACTATGAATAATGACACAGCAGCCAACTGTTTGAATTGTTTTCTTCCATTCCCAGTATTTCCTGATTCTATGGCCACTTCTTGGACCTTTTCTCAGTTTTTTTCTTTGCCAATGTCTCCTGTTTTCCTCTCCTCTTCTCATTTTGAAAATGATCTTCCTCATTTTATCCTCCACCCTTTTCCTTGACTGACTGCTCGGGCATTGACTGTGGAAACTCCTGGTTAGATGTGATGGATTCTGTGCCGACGTGTTTCTCTTTTGTTTCCGTAGAACCATGAAAATGATAATAAAAGAGGAAGAAAAGGAAGATGCTTTAAAAGACAAAGAGGAGACATCAGTGGATTCTACATTTTGGTCCATGTTTGAAAGCGGACCAGAAATGGCTGAGTAGAGGAATCATGCACTGATGTGCCTGCAGAGGGGGACTTGTATGAGAAGCAAGACTGAGCTTGCTTGCTGGATATCATGTGTCCCAAACTGAGTTCACCATCTTCCTCTTTCTATCACTGCCACCCTCACCATCACCGCAATCCCCTTCTTTCTCTGTTCTTGAATCTGTTTCATTCTTGACAGCGACTTCAACTTTGAACACAGAGCTTGGTGCATAGTAGATATCACATAAAAGTTGAGTGGAGAAGACTTATCTCTGGAGTATGTTTTGTATCCAGAATGACATCATAGATTCTGTTGACCCCGTGGAGTCAAACATGATGAGCTTTTATCAGTCAGAAGTAGTTTTAAAAATTTAATAGTAGGATAGCATTACTGTGCTATTTAAGGGTATAAATATTCTTCTAATATTAATACTCTATATTATTGTGACACTACTGTTGGATGCTTGCACATTGAAACCTGGTTGTTTTGATGTCCCCATGACACATCTAAGTCTTTTTGATGTCCATTTGCATACCTAATCTGAACTGCTAAGAGATGACATTTGTGCTTGGCTAGGGGCCAGGTGGTGTCAAGAATATATCTAGCCTGGGCATCAAGATTTCTGGGTTTATATCTCTGCTCATTCACTGTATTTAGAAAAGCCTATCTCACAGGAAATAGGTCTGTCATCTTTAACATGACATCGTTGAACTAGATGGCCTCTAGGATGTGTATTTCTCTAAGATTTGTATACATCCAAGTTGGTTATTAACCTCAAAGCAGAGCCATTGCAATCCCATGCCAGAGAGATCCTGAGCACCAACTTTGCCTCCTGAATTCAGGTGATGAACGTACATGTACAAGGACAGAGTTTAGGGACTGAGGCACTGATCTGAGGGAAGAGCCTGGACTTTGATCCTCAGGCTCAGAACCTATGTAAAAAATGCCTCTGAAGAAGTTGGACTCTGGCTGTGTGTGGGTTTGATCCTTACCTTGTGTCTTCTGCTGTTCTCTCTTTTTATATTTTTCTAGAAGGGAAAAGTTACTCAAACATAGTCCAGAGACAGTGTTCTCTTGGAACATATACCTGCTGATTTCAGTGATGTTTGTTGTTCCTGAGAATGCTTATAGGGGTGGAAAGAAAACTTCTCTTATCCCTTTATTTATAAAAAAATGAAAGGTTGCATTTTTACACCAGCATTACTGATCTGGTGCAAGGACTAGAGCTTTCTTGGGGAACCATGGAGCCTGATTTTACAACCTCCAGTTAGAGAGGCAGACATAGGATAAAGTATAGCTCTCTCTGGGCTCAAGTAATTTGTGGAAGAGTGGTATAAATTTCAACTCTCTGCGTACCTCAGGCTCCATCTCAGACTGGAGAGAGGAACAAGAGGGAGGCCGGATTTCTTTAGCTGGGTACCTATGTGAAAGGTCCCACCCTGGCTGCTTTGCATCTTATCTGATCTTTTTAACCCTGCTTATAGGCTTCTAGGTATGATTGACCCATTTCATAGATAGAGGAATCCAAACTCAGAGAGTTGAAATATCTTGCATGAGGTGTTGCGTTAAACTTGGGAATTGAACTCCTGTCTGTCTGACTCCAGAATCTGCCCTCTTTCTACTAGACAGTATACAACCGTATCTACATTCTGGCTGGACCTAACATGTGTGTGTGTGTGTGTGTGTGTGTGTGTGTGTGTGTGTGTGTGTGGCAGTGGTAGGGAAAATGCAAGGATGCCCAGTGTCTTCTGAGAATATGCATGTTTATCTGAAAGGCAGGAAAGGGCTGATTCCTCATGTACTTGTTTGCTCTATTAGGAGCAGAACACATTGGAATTTGGAACACAGAGAGAGAATTTCTACTTCTTCCATGATACCTCATGGAGGTCTCAGCTTTACTAGAATTTATTAGGCATGGGGTTGTAAGTAGTCCAGGGTCTAGGAGGGAAGCTAGAGGTTTCCATGTGAACTCCAGGAAGAGATGCTTTCTTGTTATCAGCTCTATCTCTGGGTTTTTTGGTCACCCTACATTTCATTCTATAGACTACTTTCTTTGGAGAATCACCTACTTCCCCAATTTCATCTCTCATGGCTGAAGCAATGACTCCTAAGCCTACAATTTTTGCCAAATCTTGCTTCCAAGTCCAAGATCTGTGTATGTATCTCTTTTCATAGGCTCCATTGAAAGTTTCTTGTATATTTGTGTGTAATAAGTTGTAAGTACATAAGTACCTAGGTTTGAATATTAGGTCTGTAACTTATTACACATGTGAACTTCAGCTGACCAATGCTTACCTCCTCATCTTTTTTTTTTTGCCAATATTCTCCTTTTATATTTCTTACCTCAGAAAATGGCTCCATCATCCACTCACCTTCCAATAGCAGAAGTCCAGGTATCATCCTTGATGTCTGCCTATCCCCAAATATTCTTGATCCAGACTCCTTGCATCTCTTAAATCCATCCTCTTTTCTTTCACTCTTGAAACTGTCACTAATTTTGTCCAAAACCCCACCGTCTGGAATACATAGCAGTCTGTACCACACCCATCCATTCTTCCTGCTGCTGTCAAATCAAAACACTTCACTTGACTTTTTATACTATCTGTTAGAGATCCCTTTTACCTTCAGAATAAGGTTAAAACTGCAGTATTCTTTAGGATAGCTGTGAAGCACTAAGTATCCAGGTTTAAATATCAGATCTGTAACTTATTACACATGTAAACTTGAATGCATCATGTAATTTCCCCAACTCTATCTCTTTATCTTTAATATGGAACTAATAGGATCGACATTGTAGTTTCTTTTGAACATTGACTCAAAGAGAATAGTAAATGCAACCTCCTAAATCAGTGTCTGGTATGTAACAAAGTAAGTTTTCATGGTAGCAGTTCTTTTTTCCTGACAAAAGTCTTGTTAGGTTGGCTAGGTTATCCTCAAACTTGCAATCCACCTGGCTTAGCCTCCTAGCTGGGCTTACACCTAAGGAATAGTAGCCACTCTCTTTTGTTTCCTTTGTGATTTGGTCACAGGAATCAAACTCAGAGCCTCGTGCTTGCTAGGCAGGTGCTGTAGCACTGAGCTCTATCCCCAGCCCTTGTAGCCATTCTTAAATAGCAACATCCTAAACTGTTGTTGAGACTCATAATGGTGTGTCACTAGAAGTGTTATAATGTCCAGCTTTCTACCTAATGAGATAATTCCATTTCATCACCGGATCCAAATTAGGCAGTGCCTTTTCTAAGAGGTACAATATTTTCTAGTTTTCTCAATGCACAACAGAGAAACACCATGGAGCCCATACACAGAGTTAAGATAACAGAGAGGACTTGAGGCACAACTCTTAAAGTCAGCAAAATCAAATGCAGTAGAACCACTCAGTCATTCTATGAACAAGAGCAGAAAGTAGTAAGAGCAACACAACCTAGCACTTTGGATAGAGGTGAATACATCCATAAAGATAACTGAGAGAGAATCAGTAAAGAATGGGTGTGGAGGCATAAAAGGAAGATTTCCATTTGGTAGACAAGACCTAAGGTAGAAAGGGAACCTATCACTATGGAAATGTGGGTAAGAGCAGCCCAGTACATGCTTAAAATGTTCCCTTAACTGTGATGGTTAAATTATTCCTATTCTTTAGAGTTATTGCTTCTTCTATCACTTGGTATCATAAGCTATTGTATGGATTATTGTATATAATTATGTCCAATAAATGTACATCATTTTCATCACAGGAGTGTAGACTTCATCATTCTCTACAAACTCCTGTGTTTTCTGTACAAAATAACAGAGTTAAAAACCCTTCTAGTTACTATGGCATGCAGAAACCTGGAGGGGGATGGGATACTACATGACGTTTCTTAAGAAATCTCTTTTCTGTGAAGCTTATTGACTCTCTGCTCTCATAGCTTCTGTCTTGTATCTGATCGTTATATATGCTGCTTGAAGTATTCCGATTGTTTCCTGGCTGGATCTGGGCAGAAAGAGATTCTTCTCTATCTGGACTAGAACAGCCAAGCGAGGGGAGGCCACCCTGGGAAGCCATAAATGATGGTGGCCGAGATGGCTATGCCAGGAGTCTACAAGGGATTGCTGCTGGGACTTGGGCTAAAGAAGAGGCAAGTGGAAGACAGAGAGCATCGTCATGGATGACTCCATCCTGTGTCGACTTCTCTTATGGAAAATGTTCCGTTCTTTGTAGACCTCAGAGTTTTGCTCCATCTGTGGTTATATATGGGTGACAAGGAGGTCTAGAGCTGGAGAGACATGGATTTGTTAACAGTCAGGTTCTTTCACCAAGCATGTTACCACTCAGACTCTTAGTTTTCGCTTTGGAGCTATGTTAAAAGACTGCTCAGAGGACTAAAGGAGAAGGCCGAGGAAGCTCTCAGCACTGCTCGTGACACAATAGTATCAACTTCTCTTTCCTTCTCTTCCATGCCAGACCATGAGGAGGGGACTGAATGCCATTATATAAGCATTTTGGGTTTCCCAGAAACACAGTTCCTTCTTAACTGAGAATTTTCTTCAGGAACACGGACATTCTGAAATGTGTGTGCCAGCACACAAACCTGCCTTTTTATCCAAGGTGGACAAAGAGGAAGAGACATTTTGACCACTGTCTTGATCAAATCGGGGAGAATTTCTAGTCCTTTAATCCTGAAGTCTGCTCTCCTGGAAAGTGCTAGGAAGGCAGTGGTTTGTTACGTAACATGGACTTGATGTTAGGATTGGCACATGGAGTTTTCATTACCAGGCTGCATAAAAAAGGAGAAGAGCTCAGTGTAAAAGGTTTAAAATTTTTTTTCCCACAAAGACAGACAAGTCAGGGGGTCTGACACATTCTTCACTCTGTGGTTCTTAAGAACAAAGATAAATGGAAAAGAAAGATTCTATTTTTATTCTTTGAAAGCATTTGCTTTAGGTCAGAAAAATAGCCAGTTAGGATATTTAGTCCTGTCAATACTGCTTGGATCAGGCCTTTTTGCTTCTTTTTCCCTTCTTAAAAAAAATTAATTGGAGAGCTGGCCATGTAGGGAGATAGGAAGCTGCATGAGACTTAGAAACTTGCCTAATCACAAAAGGATTAAGAAAACTAGACCTTCTTCAGCAAAGGAAAGCCCAACAGGCTTTGGGATGAGAGAACACTCAATTCAAATCTGATTTCTACTTCCTATCTATGTGACTCTGAGCAAATCATTTAAGGGTTCTGAGCTTCAGTTTTCTCAACTATATAATGGAGGTGCTCCAAATGACCCTGCGTGTTAGAACAATCAAACGTGAGTTAGTATATCATAACAACAACGTGTCTGTACCTGTTGGACACAAAAATGCATGATTAAACCAATACCTGCTGCATACACCCACCAAAAATGTGCTAAAGAAGAACAACAGTGTTACCTAGGAGCACATCTTACATAGAATCCAGGAGGGAAGAAACCTTGCCTGCCCATTCTTGCAATTATTTTGAGATTTGTTCAGAACAATAGCTGAAAAATAAACCAGGTAGGCAGAAAGCACATATTGTATTGTTATTCTTAAATAGCCTCTATTTATATACCAAATCCTTGCATCATCTTTACAAAATCTATATGTCTACCATAAGACACAAAAACAGAGCAGATACAAAAGCATGCTGGGAAGCACATATCGTAATTACATGGATCAACACTGTTGCTGAGTTTAAGAACTTCCTAGTAAACAATTCAAGAGAGGGGAAGAAAAAGTTAAGTGATTCTCTTCATCGGAGAGAGAACATGATCCTGCTGTCTAAGGGAGGGAACAGTTCCTTGGCATCACATTTCTAAAGGAATTTACCATTAGGAATTTAAAACATTGCACCTACTACTTGGTACACAGGGAGACATGAGGAAGACTGACTTCCATACTAACCCTCTTGACAGTGCCTAAGTATGTTCCATTTGGCCATTAGAATATTGACCTTTGATGAAGGGAAGCCATCATGGTGGACTACCGGCTTTGAAACAGTCAATAGATTTGGGTTTGAATCTGGCTCACCGACTTTGTTGTACCTCTTTGGGAATGGACTTAACCTGTTTTCTCCTCTGCAAAATAGAGTTCAAAATACCACTCTTCCCCTGCTGTGGTATTATATGCATTGAGTGAGCAGAAGAGCATAAAATATCCTTCTTGGAGCCTTGTACAGAGTAGATTGTCAATATATTGGTTCAGTTAATTTTACTTCCCTTCATTATAATGTAACTTCATGTTATTTTTTTCCTGGGAGTGTCTAAGCTAATGAGATAATTCACTTTCAAGCCTTCCTATATTTAGTTTCTACTCTCTTATCCTCTGGTTGGCGGGGGGAGAGTGAGTTCTGGAATACAGTGTCTTTCAATTAGCTATAAAATAAAGTGAGATTAGTTGGGTGGACATACAGAGCTTCTTACCCCAGAACCTCTGCTGGACAGAACAAGTACTGACGTCCACCTCTGTCTAACAAATCCTCTGAGTTTAAGTATCTTAAACCATTGACTGTCCCTGCGTGTACCATGGCTTTGCACAGGCTCCTTCCTCTGCCTGTAACATCCTTCAACTCATCCTCTTGGCTAGGTTGGATACAAGCTTATTCATTCTTCAAAACCACTTAAATAGTGTCCTTTCTGTTAGAGCATCATTGGTTATCCAGAGCAAGTCCCCCTTTCCCTGAACACCCTTTTGCATTCTCTTGCAATATTGACTCTGTCTTTCTGCTTCTGGACAGTGGCCTCCTTTGAGAACAGCATTGGTGCCTGGTCACACCACCCTTTGCTTTAGTGCCTAGGTTGGTGCTATTTGTGTCTAGTGCTACATAGTGCCTTCACTGGAGAGGTTCACATTTCTGCTGTAACCTTCTCTGCAACTCTCCATGCATTGCTTCTGTGGCATCATTTTCTGCTGAATTTTGGGCTCCTTGAAAATAGGGATGCAGAGACCTAAGAAGCTGTCAGGATGTAGGGATCTTGATTATTTAGCCTTGGAATCTCCAGTGCTTGCTAATCAGTACTTAGTGAAGAAATAAATGCTTGTTAAGGCACGAATTAAAGCATCATATATGAATGATTAAAGGACCACCTCTGAACCCAATATTGCATACCTTTAAATAAGGATGGAGACTGAGACTCAGTTTGACATAGACAAATCTCATTAAATGAATTCTCTGGGATTATATCTTAGGTGAAAGTGAGACTCTAATACTGAGCTATAAGGTAAAGAGCAATCAAATAAGGACCATCCTGACATTCTCTTAGGAATACACCCATTAGAAGCAGTATTTCTCATTAAGTTCAATTCATTCAAGTTCTCTTCTTCACTGAGAAATCTGATGTTTCTCATTTCTTTAGAATTAAGTAATTGCCCATGTGGAGAATTCACATTGAATCGAAAATATGTACCCTAAAACACTAGACTGGATTGAGAACTCGGGGGGAGAGCCCCTGGGAAGGCATCAGTGATGGCAAGACCCTGATGATGAATGGGTATAGGCTGAGCCTTCTGGGAAGAGGGTTAGAAAAGACTCAAGCTTGGAGAGTCAGGGACAGGGCCAAGGTGGAGTCCAAAGGCTGGAACAGCAATGGATCAGAGTCAAGCAGCCCATGGAAGGAGACAGGTGAGGCCCCAAGCAAAAACATGGAGCAGCTAAGAAAGGATTGCAAGATACAGGAGCAGATTCTGGGGAAGAAGACAGAGAAATTCAGGTTCCACAAGATGCCCCTGTGAAGACAAGAAGGATGCGCTGAGGCTGTGGGCTCATGCAGCCAAGCTGCCTCTGGTGCAGGGCTTCCTGGGCAGTGATCTTTGGGCTGCAACGCCTTTTGTTAACTTTCCTGGCTTCCTGATTCTAAATAATGCCTCACCTGCACAAGTGATACATGTGTGACGACATTCAAACTTCAACACTGAACCATAGAAAGTAGAGACAAAGAGCCTTTCTTAGCCTCCCCATTGTCCCCATTCCCAATTTCCAAGGCTAAGTGCAAAGCATTGTTTGGTGTATAAGCTTCTATGTGTTAGGGCCACACACTCAAACACACTCAAACGGTGGCTTCTTAAGAGCTATTATTTTTTCTTAAGAATTATTTTTTTAGAATGCCACTGCCACCTACATTCTATTATGCCTCACTTTTTCTCACACAGTCCTATATCGTAGCATCCTTTTACATCCTTAGCTGGATATTTCTCAAAGTAAAGAAGGGCCACGAAATTATTGCGTGACGGGCGACTATGAAGACAATTTCTTCTTCACGAAGAAAGCTTTGCTTCCATCCTGTTCAGTCTGTTAGCCCCAGTGAACCAGAAATTAAAGATTTATGTTACTAATTATTATTTTTTAAATAAAATCTTAAGGGCAAAGCTTTGCTGGAAATATTATACACGGTAATTGTGTTTACCGATCGTCACCACTCCCAAACAGCAATTCACGGTATAAAGCTCAAGTAATTAGAACAATAAGCCCAGGTTAATTAAAATACTGGGTAACATTTGGGCAAGAATAAAATCCACTTTGGAGATTTTTCAGATGCACATTCATTTTGTAGGCACTTAATTCACCCTGGGGACTGGTGCTGACAAGGTAGGACGCCCAGTGCTAATCAGCTCTGGTCTGCCTTTGATCACGCCCTGCACATTTCTCTTCCCTGGCTGCAGGACCAGCTTCAGAAACCTGGGTCCAGTTGCTAGGAGAACATCGCTGCAGTTGCTGAGGCCTAATCTTGGGTACCAGTCCTGTGTTATTACCATCCATGCCACTTTCCTTAATGGTTACAGGCTGGCTAATTAAAGCAATTAATCAAGCCCTCAAGAAGTTTGGATGCTGTCTGAAGTTTCTTCTGCTTTTTCCCCTCTGTGTGGCACAGAAGACCTGCTTCCTCTGAAGTACTCGGTCCCCGTGGTTGGTCATTGTTTTGGTTACAATGTGGAGAGTTCCCCTCACTGCAATCAAGCGCTTGTTGTGTTCTGCGAGTGGAGCACAAACGTCACCCCTTGCAAATGCTCTCAAATGGATGTGTCTGCTCCCATCTTGGCTCAGCAGCCCCTCAGTTACTCTCCATTGCTCACACCTGCATTGCTGATATCCCTACATGGTTGTTCCTTAGTATCTATGCAGGATTGGTTCTAGGACCTCAGCAGGTACCAAAATCCATGGATGCTTAAGTTTCTTGTATCCAACGATGCAGCATTTGCATGTAGCCTTGCAATCCTCCTATATACTTTAAATGTCTGGACTTTTAACTAAAGCCAAGGAAATGCTACTTAAATAGTTGTTATATTGTATCTTGTGGAGAATAACAGGGAAAATAATCTATACATGTTCACGACAGATGTGATACTTTTTTTCATTGTTTATTGGTACATTTTAGGTATACAATACAGTTACATTCATCATTGGGATCTTGTACCTTTATATGATGTATCTTGGTTCTTATTTTTTCCCCATTCCCCTGCCCTCCCTTCACCCCCTCCACCCTTTCCTATTTACAAAGACTTTGTTTCCATTGTTTTTGCTTTTCTCATATTTTTCTTTTCCCTTATCTTTCCCCTCCCTCTCCCACTTCCCCTACTGCTTTAGACCTTTTTTTCCTATTGCACATATCAATTATACATTTTGATCCTTATTTACACTTTTAGTTTTTCATACCAGAGAAACTATTTGGTATTTAAATGTGTGTCCTACTAATTTCACTTAAGAGTATGGCCTCAATGTGGATCCACTTAGCTATAAATGTCTATTTTCTTATTCTTTATGGCTGAGTAGTACTACACTGTATTAAAAAAAAACCCACATCTTTTTCATCCAGTCTCCAGTTGATGGGCAATTGGGCTGTTTCCAAGTTTTAGCTACTACAAACTGTGCTGCTATAAACATGGGTGTGCATATATCACTGTGGTACGATTCTTTTGGAAAGATACCCAGCAGAGGGATAGCTGGGTCAAACGGAACCTCTAATCCTAGTTCTTTGAGGTATCTTCATATTGATTTCCACAATGGTTGCACCAATCTGCACTCCCACCAATAGTGGAGAAGGGCTCCTTTCTCCCTACACCCCACCAGCATTTTTTATTGGTTGATTTCTTGATAGCAGCCATTCTTTCTGGGGTGAGATGGAATCTCAGTGTTGTTTTCCTCTTCATCTCTCAAATGACCAGTTATGTCGAACACTTTTTCATATATTTATTTGCTGCTTTTACTTCTTTGTCTGAGAAATGTCTGTTCATTTCAGATGCCCGTTTTTGAATTGGGTCTTTGTATTTGGGTGGGAGCTGAATTTTTTGAGTTCTTCAAATATTGTAGATAGTAGACCTTTGTCTGAGGAATAGCTGGTAAAACTTTTTCCCACATTGTAGGTTGTCTCTTAGCTCTGTTGGTGGTTTCTTTTAAAGTGCAGAAGCTTTTTAATAAAATGAGATCCCAGTCGCTGATTCTTTGTGTTAGTTCCTGTGCTACTGAGGATTTGTTCATAAAGACACTATGCCAGTGTCTTTAGGAGTTCTACCTAACTTATCTTCCAGCAACTTTAGTGTTTCTGTTTCAATATTTAGATCTTTAATCCCCTTGGACTTTAGTTTAGTGCATAGTGAAAGATAAGGGTCTAGTTTTAATTTTTGGCAGCTTGAAATCCAGTTTTTCCAACACAGTTTATTAAAGAGGCTATCTTTCCTCCTTTGAGGATGATTGGCTCCTTTGTCAAAGATGAGGTAGCTGAGTAACATGGAGTTGTTTCTGCATCTTCCAATCTATTCCACTGATACTCAGGTCTGTTTCTTTGCCAATACCATGTTGTTTTTATCACAGTGGCTTTGTAGCATAGTTTCAAATTGAGGATTATATACCCCCTGCCATGTTTCTGTTGCCTAGATTGTTTTTGCTATCCTCAGTCTCTTCTGATTCCAAATGAATTTTTGGATTATTTTCTTTAGTTCTATGAAATATACTGTTGGAATTTCAATCAGAATTGCATTGAATCTGTATAGAAGTTTTGGTAATATCGCATTTCACTATGTTGATTCTTCCTACCCAGGAGTAGGGGATGTCTTTTCATTTTCTTATATCCTTTTATATCTCCTTTTTCAGAGTGCTGTAGTTTTCAGTGTAGAGGTCTTTTGTTTCTTTGTTAGATTGATTCCTAGATATTTCATTTTTTGGATACTATGGTGAAAGGAATTATTTCCCTAATTTCTCTCTCAGTGAGTTTGTACAAGAAGGCTAATATTTTTCCTTTTTTTTTGTACTGGGGATTGAACTAGGGACCTTGTGCTAGATAGGCACAAGCTATATCGCAGACCCCCAATATTTTGACTTACAGTTGGTTGGTTGAATCTGTGGATGAGGAACTCATGGATAAGCAGGACCAACTGTATATGTTTTTGAGTTTCCTAAATTATGCTTTCCATTTGTATTTTCAGAGTATAATTCAAGTCCTGCATATAGAGGGAATCCAATTATAATCCCCTCATCTTCCCTATAATTCTTTTCCACCCAGTGAGTTTTAGTTTAGGAGAATAATTATGTCAACAGGTATTTTTGGAGGACCCTCTTTGGTCCAGGTACTGTACTGGCCACCATGAAGAATCAGAGATAATTAGGACATGTAAGGGTTTTACAGACTGGTGAGAGATAAAACAGATTCACAAAAGACTGTAAGATATGAATCTCATAAAGGTCAAAGTTACCACATAATCTTAGTGCAAAAGAACACTCTAGAGGAAGATATCTGAAAGAGCTTCATGGAAGAGTTTGCATTTCAACTGAGATTTTGGTTTTTATAAACAGTGTGTGTGTGTGTGTGTGTGTGTGTGTGTGTGTGTGTGTGCACATGTGCTTGTGGCCGGGGCAAAGAGAAAAGACTGAGATGTTTTCAGAGAATAAAACCTCCAGCATAAGCAAAGGCAGAATTTACAGAAAAGATTCCATGGCTGTGTTTGTGCAGAATCTTGCATTCATCACAGAGATAAAACAGTGTTGAGACAGCAGCCGGCAGCCTCCAGCAACATCAGAGGGTAGGTGAATTTGGAATTCAGCTTCTGCTTGATGATGTCCTCCTTTCCTCCTGGAATATATATATTCTGGCTTCCTACTTCCTCACACGTTGTCTGGGTTTCCAGGGTCCCTTGTTCTTTCTCCCTCTCTACAAAAGGCCATTCTTAGGAAGTGACCCAACAGTCTTGTTTGTGAGTTTGGATTTCAGGTCACCTGATGCTACTTAGCCTTATCAATTTCTCCTATAAAAGAGGGACTGATTTCACCTACTGCAGAATTATGAGGAGGACTGGGTGCCTAGTCTGCACTCAGCTCTCTTCTACAGTGAGGAATTGATAGCAGGAAGTGGATTCCTCTCCCTGCTACCTGCCTCAGTGGGGCTGAACATCATATTTGCACAGCCAGACAGTTTTTTTTTGAGAAGAAACACCCTAAGCTCCTGCCCCTGGAACAACAGGTTTTGTTTCTCATTACTTTAATTAATGGAGTAAGAAAATATAGTGGGATGTCTGCCTGAGGTTTTAACTTGCTTTCATTTCCTTTCTTTGTTCTAGTGAAAGTCCCTTTGCTCATCCTTATAAAGTAAATGCCTTCTGAGGCCCCAGGGAGCATGCATAGAAAGGGTGCTGGGGAAAAACAGGGGAACTTCCTATTCCTTAAGAGGGGCAGGGGAGCTGCATTGAGCAGGAAGTGTTTGTGCTGGAAGACATTTTTTATTTTTGAAGCTTCGAGGAGGGAGAAGATGTTTATTTTCTAGAGGGAGTGATCTTAATGGAAGCAAAATGGTTCTAAATCTGCAAAGAATGGTCATCAGGAACAAATCTGGGGCAACCAGAAATTTAGAGGAAGTCTGTGAGACGGAATGTGAGGTCTGACTGTTAGACACTGAGACCCCATATAGTCAGCTAGGGTAGTTTAGGATATGTTATGCACTGATGAGTAGCTTTTCTTGCTTCAAAAATCCCACAGTGTCACACATCAGGGATGGGTAGGCTGCTGCCCAGGATTGTCTGATAGACTGTGAAGGACTGGCTGGTCACAACCATACTACTGGGCAGCTGGAGGTGGACAGGGGTGAGTCCAGGTTTTCTCTGTGTTTACATCAGATTTGGACCATTCCCTTTCTGGGTCTATGTAAACCCTAGGATTTGGCGGGGGGAATTTATGGGGAAGGAATAGAGAACAGCCGGACAAACTAAGAACTGCTAAACAAGACAATTCACTTGTGACCTTGGAGGAGTTCCTGGGGCTTTAATAAGAAGAGCATGGGGCAGGGAGTTACTAGAGGTAGAGGTGGTCTCAACAGACTCATGTTACTTATCCCCATCCTGCACTTGTGAAACGTTTGGTTAAAACCAGCTGAGCTGGGCGTGGTGGTATGCACCTGTCATCCCAGCACTCTAGGAAACTGAGGCAGGAGGATTACAGGTTTGAGCCTATCCTGGGAAACTTAAGGGATTTTTCAGGACCCTGTCTCAAAATAAAGGGTTGGGGATGTAGTTCAGTGCAAAGGTAGTCTGGGTTCAACCCCCAGGACTGAAAAAAAAACCCCAAACACAAACAAACAAAACCCAAGTTGTGGTCTGTATTTGTACCCACTCTACCTTCGTACCTCTGTTTTAGTGGATGTCATAAAATGCCTGCCATGAAATCTCTACTTTGAACTGTCTATAGGCAAGGTTTGTGCTCAACTGTGTCTTCGCTTCTAGCACATAATAGGTATCAAGTAAATGGTTGAATGAATACATGTGCCATTATTTCCTCAGGCCCAAGAGAATTTTATATTTAATAGATGCATATCAGTTTCTCCTATAGAAGAACAAAAATCATATCGTATGTGTTCTCAACATCCCAGAGACAGAAGGCTAAAACTGAAACTAAGCCGCTGTGAAAATATCAGGCCCTGCCTATTCCTGTGCCACAGTTTAAAATGTTTATCATTTAATTGCATTAAAATACATATTCCTCTAAGATTCCTTTGGGCACACACACAAAAAGATTAATGCGTCTCTAGTGTATTTTCTGTTTTTAACAACAAAATATACAAGGCTCGGTAATTTAGAGAGAAAACAAATTTATTTTGCTTCACAGTTCTGGAGGGCCAAGAGCACGGTGCCTTATCTGCTTGGCTTCTGAAGCTCCATGCTGCTTCAACTCAAGCAGGTGGAAACATGTGAAAGAGGGAGCAACAGCAACCGAGGAAGCCGAATTTGCTTTATAACAACCTGCTGTCACGGTAACTAATCCAGTCCTGTGAGATGTGAATGCAAGAACTCACCCTGTGAGAAAGGTAGTCATTGCTCTAATGGTCTAATCACTCCCTAAAAGCCCCATCTCGCAACATGATTATAGTGGGGACTGCTAAGGTTTGGGTAAGTGTCCCCCAAGAGTGTATGTGCTGAAGGGTTGGTCCCCAGCCCATGGCATTAGTGGGATGTGATGGAACCTTGAAGGAGTGGGGCCTGAAGAGAGGTGTTCCAGTCATTGGGGCTTTGCCCTTGAATGATCTGAGCTCCCCTTCCTTCTCCTTTGTATTCCAAGACCTGAGGCAAGTGGGCTTCTTCTGCCACATGCTTACTCCTTGGTGTGCTGCCACAGTCCTGAAAGCCACAGGGCCAACTGATCATGAACGGAAACCTCGAAAACTGTGAAAAAAAGCAGATCTGTCCTCTTTATAAGCTGATTATCTCAGGTATTTGTTATAGCAAAAGAAAGTTGGCTAGCATAGGGACCAGTTTCAATATGAGTTTTACCAGAAACCAACCAAAGCATCATGTTTCCAGCAATTGCTATTGTTATTATTATTTTGTTGGAAACATTTTACTGCTTTCTGGAGGTAAGATTTAGAAATAGCTGTTTCTCAGTCTTCAGGGGAAGTAGATTGTAAATGCCATCTATCAAAATTTTGGGAGAAATGATTCCTATATGGGAAACAGATGCATCCTGAACTTTCACTGTACATTTTCTTTTTGCTGAGTTTACAGCCTCCTTAATGAGAAGCATGATGCCAGCTTAACTGGAGTATTAAAAATGTATGGTTCCCCGAGCCATTGGCAGGCTGGGCACGCCACAGCACTGAAAGTTGAACAATAGCAGAAGAAGTGGTGGCAGCCCTGGGTCGCAGTCTACCTGAGACCCCACAAATCTCCTGTCATCTGTCTGGAGATCAGGAAGGACAACCATGGAACCAATCATGCACCAGAGACTGCTGCACGTAGAGGAGGAACAGGTCAGAACCAGCCCACAGCAATGATGCTTATTCTTCTCTTGTGAATCTGCCCTTTAGAACTCTGGGGTAGAGGAGGTGGGTCTGCTTTCATTTCCATCACCACTGCCATGGCTCTGAACTTCAAATCTTGGGAGATCAGAGTCTGCAGCAGGTTGAAAGTGGGGCAAAGGCAGCTCTGCGTGTGGGTGAGAAATGTGTCTGAATCATCCCGTGTTGTCTCCCAAGTGACAGTGGAAAACACTAGTAGGAAAGAAAACCCAAATGCTACCAAGATGCAGCCAGGGTGAGTCTTTTCTGCCTTCCCTGCTCTGAAGGTTTGCAGCAAGAGTCTTTCCTTAAGCAAGTGGAGGAGTTGGTTTGTGATTCATGCCAATTTGAGCTTGCTATGTACCCAGTGCATTCACTTGGGTGATACTAGAAAATTGGAAGTTTTGACTTCTGCCTTCAATGGAGTTACCACTAAGAAGAAGATTAATTAATTAATTCATTCATTCATCACTTTCTGAATATCCATCTGGAGCTTTGTGTAGTGCTGAGCACTGAAGGTGAAACTGGCTGAGACATGATACCACCCTCCAAGAAGGTTACTGTCTCATAGACCTAAGGAGATAGGTTCCTACAAAATGAGTGAGAGGGCCTGGGCAAGCTGCAGCAGCAGAGGGTGGTGGGAACAAAGAGAAGGGTTATTATTTCCAGCTCCTTCATGGGTTAGGAGGGGCCTCTTGGAGGAAGCAAAGTTGCATAGCAAGCTTCAGTGAAGGAGTAACACGATTTGTAAGCAGTTTGCTTTCAGAAGACAGAAGTAGCAGAACTTCAATAATTTAGGGAATGGGTTGGATTCCCAAAGGCAAGGGACTAGAGTATTTCAAATTGTAGTTATCTCTTATACCTCCGAGTGTAGGTCCACAACTAACTGGAGAATAATGTAAGAAACAAGACAGGAACTGAAGTCTTGCATTCTACTGATAGGAGTGCAAATTAGTACAATTGTTTAGGACAGCTGGACGCATTTGCTAAATCTAATCACCTGGCTATCCTCAGACATAAGTATCCTACCACCAGATATGGACTCAGTGGAAATGAGTACATGTATTGGTCAAAGGGCTTATTTAAGAATATTCACAGCAGCTCTACTCCCTATAGCCACAGACTGGAAACTGCCAACATGATCACTGATGTAGAAAGGAGCAGTGCACTGTGGGATGTCTACAACTATAGGCAACAGTGTGGGTGAATCTTATACATTTAGCAAAGAGAGAAAGAAGAAGATGATAGTGTACCTACTACACGATTCCATTGTTACATAATGTTGAAGAGAGGCAAACCTAATATATGCTAATATAAGTCAGAATGGCAGATAGATTTTGGTGGGTAGTTACTGGAAACCAGACTGGCAAGGTGTTGGTGATGCTTGTGTTCTTTTTCTGAGCACTGGTAGCATGCAGATACTCACTTTGCCAGAATTCAGTGAGCTGTTTACTCTCATATAGGTCTATTATACTTTAATAAAAAGTAGAAAATTATCTGTATAGTCCAGGGTGAGATCACAGGTCAGAGGCAGATGCTAAGGGTTATAGGCATTTGTAGTATAAAACAGGTGTTAGTGGTAAATTTTGGTCTTTGTGGCATTAAATCAAGCACCTAAATTTCCCCAAATATAGGCTTATCCCATTCCTTTTGTTCTGGCAGCAGGTAATACTATTTCAGGAGGTAGAACAAGGTTGTTGGCAAAACAAGTTTCCCCCCTTGTGATTCAGTCTCTGTGTATTACCTGTAGGCAGCTTGACTCTGCTCCCTGATTTCAGTGAATGAGAATAACAGTTTGAGACTGTTCTGAAAGATGTTGCTATAATTCACTCCTAGCTCAATTAATCGCCTGCCTACCAGACACCACAGGAAAAACAATACAACAGAGCCATGAAAATACAAGAAGAATCATTTCATAGTAACCCAGGGGACTGGAAGGGACATGGTTGCTAGGTGCCTCTAGGGTGGTGTGTGCAGAATCGGGGTATCATTCCCCTGTGCTTGATTCTTTCAGAAAAGTCTTCCACGGAGCCATTTTTGCTCTTGTCTCAACATTTCATGTTGTCCCCCGACATTTGACCAAACCACTGAACCACCTTTGTCCTCTCTTCCCTCGATTAAGAGAGGATCCCACGGATCAGTGGCTGTAAAGGCATTTCAACAACAGGAAGGTACTTCCCTCTACTCTAGAGAAGAAAGCAGGGGAGAGGAGATAGGAAGCTGATGCTTATCATTCCTCTAGGTTTTGGCTAGCATGCAATCCTTTCCACTTTACTTTCCAGGAATGCCACAAAAAGAGATGTGGAAAGAGATGGGGCATAGCTTGCCCTTGTCCCTGACAGCCTGGGATCCCAACTCGGGCCAGAGCTGCATTGGACGGAGAAGAGAAGGAAGAACATGGGTCAGAATGCTGGCTTCCTTTCAGGTTCCCTGCTTGATGCTTTTCATTTAACGCTGTCCATCGTTTAGTGACTGTCTATTGAGTATCTGTTAGATCTTGGACACTGGAGATGCCATGGTGCACACAGAAACAAAACTAGACTCTGGCTCCATGTAGCTCACAGCCTAGTGTCAAGACAGATATTAAAAGATGTTCACACGAAGGAGTAAGTAAATGAGTCTGTGATAACTGTGGGGAAAAAAGGGAATAGGGATGGAGGAGCAAGAAGGTATGAGATAAGAGTCCTAGCTTTAATCTGCACAAAGAATATGGCAGGTTACGTAGAAGGAATGGTAATGGTGGAGAGGAGCAAGTTACATTCGGGTGGTAGAACAGACAAAATTTGATGACAAAAGTGATGAATGAGAAGAAGGCAGGTATGAGGTATGACTATCAGGTTTTGGGCTTTTGCGACTTGAGGGATGATAATAATGCTGCTTGGATTGTCCCTGGCTAAGATGGTTAAAACAAGGAAAAGAAGATATGCAGGGAAGATTATAACATGTTTTTATCTTATTTAATCTATAGGGAAGTCCTTTCTCTGTAGATAAGAAAACATATACGGAGTCATCAATAAATTTGGCCAAGGTATGAGATCCAGTTGTCTAAATCTTAGAAGCAAGGTGCTTTATGTCCATTTCTGAGATCTGTGCCTGTTGTATATTTCTGCAGCATGCCACAATTTATAAAGCCATTGCAAATAGCTCACCCCACTTTGATTTTTACCAGTACATCTCTATGAGCTACACAAAGCAGTTATCATTATATCCATTTTATGGACAAGGATATTGAGGTCATTAACTTGATCTCTGTCAGAGAGCTATAGCTGATATGAATGGGACTGGAATTGGGGGACTATGACTCTCAGTGCCCACCTTTCCTATCACCTCTCATTGCTAAGTTTCACAAACACTAGAATCAGATAAATCGCTTGGCTGACTAATGTTGAGCAACTTATCTAACCTCTCTAAGCCTCAGTTTCTTTACCTGTAAAATGGAGAAAGTACTATCTTCCTAAAGGGCTTGTAATCATAATTCAGTGAACAGCTGTTTAGTGAACTATTTATTTAGCACATTACTTAACACAAAGCAAGCCCTCATTTCTCATTAGATGGGAAGCTTCTGCTCAGTATGCATGTCTCAGGCCCCAAACCCCCTTTCCCCTGAGAAGCAGCAGCTCCTAAAACTGGGGAAGTCCTGGAGAATTGCTGACCAACTTTTCCCTGAAGGGCTCATAAGGATTTGGAGCACCATTTTCCCAGATTTACCCACAGCGGTGCAGCCAATCATAGAATCTTGACAATTCTTCCATAATTTCTTTCACCTTGCTCTTGTCTCCACTGTCCCCCAACACAGCTCCAGTACAGACCCCACTTTCCTCCACCTGATCCATCACCATAACATTTAAGAAAGTGCTTGCCCAACATAACATGTTCTTCTCTGGGGTTTCTATTGTCTGTGCAAAAATGCCTAGACATATTGGTCAACAAGTCAGGCATCTTTGTTGTTTTGTGTCAATCTTTTGCAGGCTCACCTCAGTGCTATTCAATAGAAAGTTTTCCCTATAACCAAAAATGACAACCTACAGCACCCAAATCCCTCTACTACACTCCTGACCAGATGGTTCCTTCCCCCAAATACCTCTCTTCTTCCTTTCCAGTTACGTTTTCATTTCTTCAAGGTCCCACTCAAATCTCACCTTTGTGAAACTGCCTCTGACTCTCTAGAGTAGAAATTTCTTCTTCCATTGATTCTTGATCTATTGAGTACATTTTCTGAGCCCTGAAGCCTAGGATGGCTTCTCCATCACTGTTATAGCCAGAAATTCCAGCACAGCATCCTAAGTACCATGAGATTAGGGCCTTTGTATAGTTATAAATGCAACAGTATTTTCTAGTATATGCTTTAAGTCTACCAAGAATTGCATTTATCATTCATGAATTTGGTTAAGTATAAAGAAAGAATTGTTGACCTACCATATGCTCTGTGCTATGCAGAGGATGTCAGAGTGAATGAGGCCAATTCTCTGCCCTCAAGGAGAAGAACATAGTAGCAGAAGGTAATAGTCAAATATGTGCTATACTAGAAGAACAGTATGTTTGGATAGTTCATTAGAAGAGGCCTGTCCCCATTCCAGACTTAGGAAATGATGGAGGTGTCATGGGTTCAGTTGTATTTCCTGGAAAGATACAGTTACTCCCCCACACCCACACATACACGTGGTACTTTGACTACTGCTCCAGTTTCAGTGACCCATGGCCAACTATGTTCTGAAAATATTAAATGGAAAATTCCAGAAATTAAAAATCCCAAAGTTTTAAATTAGGTGGCATTTTGAATATTATAGTGAAATTTCATGCAATCCATTCCACCCTTTCCAGGGCACGAGCCATCACATCTGTCCAGCATTTTCATGCTGTATACACTACCTTGTCATTAATTGCTTAGTAATGGTTCCAGTTATTGAACTTACTGTCAAGGTATCACAGTGATTTTGTTCAAATCATCGTTTATTCTATTTAACAATAGCCCCAAAGCACAAGAGTCATGATGATGGCCATTCTGATATGCAAAACAAACAAACAAACAAAAAACAACATTATTCCTTTAAGTTTTACTTTATAAAGTGGTATGCTGAGGCTTCTAGGATCTATGGAAAGAACAGATTTATATATAAAATTTTAAAAAGGAGAAAGAACCTGTGCTAGTTATGTTGGCATACCACAAAAGGCAAAAGCTATCGGAGAGTGCATTCTTATAACTTTTACAATAGTATATTATTATGGTTGTTCTATTTTTGGCTATTGTTGTTTCTCTCTTACTGTTTCTAATTTATAAAACAAACTATATCATAGATATGCATAATAGAGTTTGGAACCATTTGTGTTTCAGGCCTCCATTGATGATCTTGGAATACATCTTCTGTGGATAAGGGGGACTATGATACAATAAAGCCCCAAATTTCTGTACCTGTGAATGTGACCTTATTTGGAAATAAAATCTTTGAAGATGTTTTTAGATTAGGGTGGCTTTAAATCTAATCACCAATAAGGGGGAAGAGATTTGGAGACACTCAGACACATAGGGAGAGGGGAAAGCCACGTGACAGTGAAGGGAGAGGTTAGAGTGACACAGCTGTAAGCTCTTTAGATTACAGCAAGAATGGCTGGAAGCCACTAGAAGAAAGAAATGAGGCAATTATTTCATTTATATGGCCGTAACAGGAGGGATGGTCCTTCTAATGCCTTGATTTCAAATTTCTGGTTCTCCCCATTGAGAAAATACATATCTATTGATTTAAACCACTCAGTTTGTCATTCTTTGTTATAGCAGCTCTAGGAAGTCGATGAAGAGGGTAACTGAAGGAAGTGAATGCTGAGTTGAGATATAACCCTTTGAAATGGTGCTTTCCATGTTACAAAAGGCACATGGCTGTTGCAGGCACAGGGAGCTGGGGGTTCCAGAAGAGCTAAGAAACGGAGTGGCGCTGACCATGGTGCTGACGGGGACCACTGATGGGGGAAGGTAGCTGGCCCTTCCCCATGTCGAGGACTAGGAGCAGGATGGGAGGCACCCAGAAGCCTGGGGGAGCTGGATTGCCCACATGCTTCCTCCTTTTCTCTCTCTAGTTCCTTTATCTTCCAATATCCTCTCTCCTCTCCTAGGACAACCAGGACCCCACAGGCTCTAACAACCATCCCCCCAACATTTGTAATACCGCTTTTTCCAGTGACTGGGTTTCTATGATTGAAACAGAACCTCTTTAGGCAGCACATGAAATCTTCACTTTTTCCCTCTCTAACCCCTTAGATTGATGTCCATTAACATTCACCCTCACCCATTTTGTTTTGCTTTCTGTCTCCCTCTTCTCATGAAGCAGGAAGAATCAGGCCAAAGAACTAAAAAAGAAAATGCGACTCTCTACTTTATCTTTCCTTCAGAACAGTTGTTGTTTGTGAGGTTTTCAAATATAGAAATTCAGCAAATCCTGTGATACTAACCAATTGCTATATATACATATATTTACAAATTAAATTAGTCTCTAGGGGATACCCTGCTAAAAATAATGGTTATGTAAATCTGAATATTTTCAGACACCTTTCTACTCTTGCTATATTTTTTCCTCTCCTTGAGCTGCAAGTGAGGCTGCTAGAAAAACTGGGCAGAATCTTGGTTGATTGACCAAAGACTTTATTTAGGAATAAACTTCTGTAAGAGGCAGGAAAAGGCTTGAAATGGAATGGGAAATATTGGCAGGATGTTTAGGTGATAATTTTGATAACCTGAATTAGTTGATAGAGTAGCTGTGAGTTTGCATCTGAGAGCTTCACTTTGATAGTAGGAATATCTCTTAGAGTCTCAGATTCCTTATCTATGAAATGGAGATATTATGGCTCACTGTGAGTTTATTTTAAGGTA
>NW_022900925.1:21018049-21020680 GCF_012274545.1 Fukomys damarensis
CATATATATGTGCATAGGAGAAAGTAGATGCTTTGAAGTAGTAGCCATTAGTATGATTAGACTTAATTCTTCCTTGGCTGAGAAATTCATTAGCAGTAAGCCTATTGGTTTAGAGGAATAGCAGCCTTCAGAGAATAAGAAGTTATAAGCTAAAAGGTATAGGACCCAGACTGGCAGTCACATCTGGTGACATCTGGAAGAGATCTCAGGAGTTATTTGGGAAAACCTCCTCTTTAACGATGAGAAAATTAAAGCCCCAAATTTGAATGTATCTTGGCCAAGGTCAAAAAGCTTGTCATAAGCCAAGATAGCCTGGTCTGCAAATGGTAGCTAACTATATCCAAATTGTGGCTTCTCTTAGGAGTATTTGCTTTTTACATAAAAATTTGAAACAAAACAACTTGACATCAAGCTTTGGCTTTGTCCTTAATAGCTGTCCCTTGACCTTGGACAACCCACTTATCCTCTTTCAGTCTCAGTTTTTCTCAGCTTCACAATGGGGATCATTGTCTTAGTCCTGCAGATTTGTGAGGAGGTAAGTCTGTGGAGCTATCAAGAAACATGCTCATGTCATTGACTGGACCTATATTCTTCTCTCAGAAAGAAATTGCCTGTAGCACTGAGAAGAAGGGACATATTTTGGGGAGAGGGGAAGGCATTGCCCTCTCATCTTCTATGGTTCAGGCATAGGAATGTGCCCTTAAAACCTACCCTTCCCAGGGGGAAAGGAACTGGATTCTCAACCTGACTCTGCACGTAGGTTGCCTTATGGCCTGATATTAGTTACTTACCAATTCTTGTGTATGTATGAGTGTGTGTGTGTGTGTGTGTGTGTGTGTGTGTATGTGTGTTTAATCCATAAAAGGGCAGCATCAGTGGACCAGTTGCTTTCCAAGGCTTCACTGGGCCATAGACCATGCCCCTCTGCTGTTGAAGTCAGCACTGTCCTTTCTGAGGGAAGAGTTTTATCTTCTTGGAGCTGTGGCACTGAGATTTTCCCTGGGTTCCTCACTCTGTTCCCTTGGCCAGTCTTCTAGGAAAGGATCTGAAATTAAACACCTATTCTTTCCTAGTTTCCCCAATTCTCTGTGCATTCACAGGTTCCTGGATATCTGGCTTCTGGCAGGACTGAGAGAGGGCTTTGGGGACCAGCATTCCCAAGAATAGTGTTAAGCCAGGCTTATAAGAACAAAAGCTTCAATAATCGAGCTAGCCCCCATAAACAAGCACTCATCACGAGTCTTCATGACACCTCAGGGCTCAATCATATTAGTTCAATGTTATAAGTGAAGAAACTTGAGTCCAGTGTAATCCATTATTGGACCAGACCATGTGACTTCTAAATTGATGTTGTCTGTCTCTGGGGCTCTAAGTCTGTGTTCTTTCTACCTCTTCTTCTGCCCATCTTTGCTGCTGCCCTTTCCTGCCTCACACCTGCTTGCTACTTCCATTCCTTTCTCTCTGAATTGCCATTTCTTTGTTGGTGGACAGGCATATTCTGTTTCACAGAGACTGATTCATCTGGCTAGTCCAAGTAGAGATCTGCGGAATCAGTATCTTCATTTTATCTCGAAGGATTCTGAGGTCTAGAGAGCATCTATGACTTGCCCAGGATTCCCATTTAGTTTATGACAGAAACAAGGGGAAAGGTAATGACACTAATTAAGCTCTGATTAAGTCCAAGTATTGTGCTGGCTGGGTCATCTCATGCAATCCTTTTGATGATACCATTAGCAAACATGGCTATCATCATTATTGTCCACCTAAGGAAGCTAAAGCTCAGAGATGTTGAGGTATTCACTGAAGGCTGCAGAACAGATGGAGCAAAATTTTCAGTATTTGTTTTTGCTTTTAAAATCAGAGCTATTTTGTACTTTTAAAACGACAGTTATTTCTTGTGCAGTCAGCTGGGTGCTGCCTTAGTTTCTTTGGAACAATTAATTTCTGAAACACTGAAGGCACTGAATCGAAAGACACAGATGAAACAAGCACATTTTTATTTTGCTACCCTGTTGAATCTGCATTCCTGAACAAGTCTTATTGTCTTGAGAGTCAAAGAAAAGGGCTTTTATATGGCATGCAGAAGTAATTCATAACTTAGGACCTAAAAAGAATACTTCTTATTTATTGTGTATTTTCTGTATGCCAGGTAATGTGCTAGACATGTTTACATGGATAGTACCACCTAGGTCTTAGACCATATTATTATTGTCCTTGTTATACAGATCAGAATGAAGAAGAATAGCTCACTGTCTAATATCATCACATGAATAGGAGATAGGACCAGGATCCAAACTAGGTAACCCCCTTTTGGACAGTAGCTCATAGCTTTGATCATATATTAAGAATCTCTGTGGAGTTTCTGAAAAATAGGACACCAAGCCTTTCCCTAGACCCAATGAATCAGGTCTCTGGGGGTGTAAATAATTGAACATAGGTGCTTTGTTAAGCCCACCAGGTGTTTCTGATGTGCAGTGAAAGTTAAAGCTACTGGTCTACTGGCAGAAGTGTTTCTATGACACAGTAATGGTACCCAGTTGACTAAGTGATACCTATACCCACCCACCCTTTGATGTTATGAGTGGTATCTTGGCCTCTGGCTCTCTCCTTGAAGCCAAAGAGGCAAATATA